>NC_046157.1:18663450-18983450 GCF_011064425.1 Rattus rattus
AACTGAGATAAGCAAAGGCAAGAGGTAGTTTTCAAGCGCTAGGACACTCAAAAGGTTTCTTTGAGTTAGTTATTCATGTAATGTTTTAGTTCTTAAATGTTTCTTTTTAAAAATATTATTGCTTGTGTTTGTGTGCTTGTGTGTGTATGTGTGTGTGTTGTGTTACACATTTGCCATGGTGTATGTTTGGAGGTCAGAGGGTACTTTTTCTTTCTTTTTTCTTTTTCCATTTCTTTCTCTTTTTCTTCCCCCCCCCCTCTGTCTTTTTTTTTTTTTTTGAACCCGGGTCTCTCTATGTAGCCCCAGCTGGCCTGGAACTCAGTTTGTAGACCATGCTGGTGGCCTGGAACCTACAGAAATCCACCTACCTTTGCCTCCCAAGCACTGGGATCAAAGGTGTCGCACCACCACACTCAGCCAGAGGACAACTTTAACTGATCTGAGTTCAGATCTCTGAAAACCATATCAAAAGTGGGACACATCGATGCACTGACAGAACCTTAGCATTGATATACCGAGGCGGGAGGTTGGAGACAAGACAATTGCTTAAAAGTTCGCTGGTCAGCAGCTAGGATTTATATGGTCAAAGCTGCAGAAGCAAGAGAGACCCTGCCGGTTAACAAGGTGGATCCGATGTGTGCTGGAGGGAAACACACACGCACACATGCACACACACACACACACACACACACACACACCCCACATACACACTCACCTCACTCACTTATTTGAAGATGGCAGGAGTCTTTATTGTTAAGATCCTGCCTTGTCTTGACTTGTGAACAGTCAGTCTGGGAGCTCTGTTCTCAGTCTAGCGTGTGTGCCAACTGATGCATGTTCCCAAGGGCAAAAAGTGAGGTTTTCTTATTAAAGGGAAGGCAGAGAAAAGAAAGTGTTAAAGTACCTTCCGGGCGCAGAGGCCGGTTAGCACTTGATTACAGAGGGAGACCCTCTACTTAGGCTGTGCTAAACACAGGCAGTGCTGGGTGCTTTGAAATCTGGGAAACAGGGCAGGGGAGGGGCTGCCAGCTGGGGGAGGGGGTGGGGCGCTCCATTCTCTCAGGTGCAGTTTGTCAGCTTTTCTTTGTAGCTAACTTGTATTGATCCTACTCCTGGTCCTGAGGTGGGGATTACGTAGAATAGCTACGGAGAGATGTTCAAACCCGTAGGGCTCCCAGGTAGAAAGGGAGACTGTATGGGAGGCCTGAGGGGCTGTGGGGAGGTGGGGCTGGGGGTAACAAATCCAGGAATGGGGCTTGGGGATGCTGTCACCAGAGGCAGGCACATACCAACCCTGTTGGTGAAAGTGAGGTCTATGCCCCCTGCTTAGACCATCAGTTAAAGTCTCAGGCAGTCTAAGACTGCAGCTCGCTGGGAGATGTGGAAGGGGGAGGAGTGTGTCTAAGCGCACCCAGTGACTACTCACACCCAGAGGTGGGAAAGGTGTCTGTCTGGTCCTGGAAAACCATGCTCCACCTGAGGCTGTGGTGCCACTAGCCTCCCCGACAACCTGCCAATCAGGGAGGCCACCCTCGCTGGGCTGCTGGTGTAGTGTCCATCCCACGAGAACTGCTGACACAAGGCATGCCGCGATCCCAAGCCCATGTGGGAGGGTGTGACATTTTAAAGGCTCCCTTGGTAATGGGTGGTGCTCAGCAGGATTGGGCCTGCACTCCCTCTCACACCTTGCCTTTCTGGAGATCTGGGAGGATTGCTTCCTTTAATGTTTACAGCCTCCCCCCACGGGAAGGAGTGTGTGTGTGTGTGTGTGTGTGTGTGTGTGTGTGTGTGTGTGTGTGTGTGTGCTGTCTCAGCGAGCCGTTCTTCTTAGCAGGTACTGTCAGGACATTGCCCACTTCCCAGTACAAAGCAGTGTCACCTGTATATTGTACCCCACTTCCTTCTTTGCCTTCATATCTGGAGGGTCTGGAGTTAAATTCGAATGCCTAAAGATGTAGCCCAGTTAAGCAGGAGTTTCTGCAAGACTCTTCTCTCTCTCTTTTTTTTTTATCCCCACATGAATTGCTTTAATTTGAAATTACTTTTAATTTTTAACTTTTGAAGCATCGGAGCCAAAGACTTCCTTGTGTGAGAGCATGGATATTTATGTATGTTGTGGGTTTTAAAATCCCCACTATAGGGGTTGGGGATTTAGCTCAGTGGTAGAGTGCTTGCCTAGCAAGCGCAAGGCCCTGGGTTCGGTCCCCAGCTCCGAAAGAAAAAAAAAAGAAAAAAGAAAATAAAGAAAAGAAAATCCCCACTATAATTAATGTCTTCTCACTCCACGGAAGCAGAAACTTAGCCACGTAGGTTGAAAGGAACTGGGGGCCTGCCGAGCCCTTGGTGACCAGGCTTGGGTTTAAATCTGACTCTCCCGCTTCCAAGCCTGCTGCTGCTGCTCTGTTCACGACTGACACTCAGTTTCCCTGAATCCGAGCCACTTTTCCATCTCTTAATTATTGGCAAATCTTGGTAAGACAGTGATACATTCTGCATAGAAGAAGGTGGAGTAGGAGACTCGGAAGGGTGGGCAGGTGTTAGTAAGCGTAGCAGGCCCTGTGAAGAGGTCATGGATTCGGACAGAAGAGCCTCTGTCCATCCGGGGTCTGCCTTCTTGTGCAAAGGTCAAAGCGGGGTGCACACAGGGTGGGAGTAACCTTCCTTTTCCGAATTCTTTCCTGCTCCCCACCACTCCCCCACCATGATAGGCATCCATCCAAGGAGCCCCAAGGAAGGAGCTGCTGTGTCTGTCAGATTGGAGCCAGAGTCACACTACAGCAGTTTGGAATCCATTCTGGACGAAATCTCAAATAGTCTTTTGTCTGAGTCAGACGCTGGTGGTTTTTTAAAAATAGGCTCACCCCAACGGGCGACCCAAACTGTATCAGTCTTGAGGCAGCTGGAACAACTCGTGCGAAAAAACAAGTCAGGAGGAGCAGTTTGCCACCTGACCACAGGCAGGAGTTGTGATCTTCCTCCTTCCTTTGTGCAAGCTCTGGTCCATCTGGAGCCCCGCTGTGCCCTGGGAGTGCATCCCAGCCTCAACAGATGCCGGGAACACCACTGTTTCATTTCATACTTAAGTAAACCTAGGTCCAGGCGGTAACCCTGGTCTGGTTTGTTTTCAGTGGGGGGAGGAGGAGAGGGAGCGTGGAGGGTTAGGTTCTGTGTCTTGTAAGGGCCAGGACTTTGTTTATGGAGGAACAGCCGGCCACACAGGATACAGGGTCTTCTCTGAGCTGTGGTCCTGGCCAACCAAGTGTGGACCTATTGAGTGGTGGCGAGGGCTCTCTGACTCTTGCATTTCTAAGTATAGGAAAAGTACACCCAAACTTCGAATGCTCAGGACCTGTGCTGCCCCAATCCAAATAGGACATCTGGTAGCCCCAACCGGCCCCAACCGGCCCCAACCGGCCAGTGAGCTGTTACCTAGTGAGAGCTGAACTTTGAAGTTGGTTCTAAGTGACTTGTTGTTAGAAATGATGACAGGATTTCGGGGGTTTTATCTCCTAGTTACTGTCTGGATTTGGATCTCTCTCCAAACCCTGAGGGGCGGGGCGGCTAGCAGGTCTTCCTGCCCCTCCCTTTAATTAATTCTCCCTTTCCACACCTGCTGGCTGTCTTACTATAGAAGCCAAATCACTTGAGTTCTTTTTCTATTTGGTCACCATTTGGAGTGTCTTCCCTTGCCTTTCTTTTTAATGGCAAATACAGTATGCGTCCCATACACAGAACGTGCATATTCTTTGACACTTCTATAAATGTATTTAATGGATGTTGGTAATTTCAGCCTCTACCCATTGCCTACTTTTAGGCCCCTCCATTGGATACGTCTCCTTTCTATTTTCAGATCGTGTGTGTGTGTGTGTGTCTGTCTGTCTGTCTGTCTGTCTATGTGTGTGCAGATAAAACAAGAGTCCTATCATTAAATCTGGAGCTAGTCTAGAGCCCAGCAAACGTCAGTGAGCTTCCTGTCTCTACCTCCGACAATGTTGCTGTTACAAGCGTGCTAGGTCACGCCTGTCTTTTTATGTAGGTACTGGGGATTTGAACTCAGGTCGTGATGTCAGCACAGCCAGTGTTCTTACTCAGTAGTCACTGTCTTTGTTACTTCCCATGTTATCTGCTTTTACACCCCACCCCCACCCCAGCTTTTACTCATGACCACCCCTTCTTGTTAATACCTTTGCTCTCTGTGGCACACCTTGACTGGACTAGGTGTTTTTCTGAGCGTGTTGGAGGACTGCTTTCAGCCCAGTTTGCATGGACATGTGTCGTTCAGTTCCCAGTTACCCATGGGTCTTTTTTGCTGAGAGACAGAACACTGCTACACTTTTTCAGACACACTCAGGGGTCTGGAGAAGGGCACCCGGGGCTCCTCTCCCAGCACTGTATTCACTTCTGAGTCACTGTACTTTCCAGAAAATTTTGCTTTTTGATGGTGCACCATCTCCCAAGAAGAAGAATTGCTTTAATTTTTTTGTGGGGTCAGATAAGCCCTGGGTCAGACCAGTATTCTACAGCGGACCTGCTTCATTGTGGAAAAAGATCTCTGAAATGAGAATCCACCATTTGCCCCAGCAAGCCACATGACCTCTAATGGGGGTGACCTCTCTTGGCACAGGTGACCAGGCTACCTTCCAGCTGCAGGTACGCCAGGTGGAGGACTATCCCGTAGACCTGTACTACCTGATGGACCTCTCCCTCTCCATGAAAGATGACTTGGACAACATCCGGAGCCTGGGCACCAAGCTTGCGGAGGAGATGAGGAAGCTCACTAGTAACTTCCGGTTAGGTTTCGGGTCTTTTGTTGACAAGGACATCTCTCCGTTCTCCTACACGGCACCGAGATACCAGACCAATCCGTGTATTGGGTAAGTGGTGAGCTCTCCTTCTGAGGAATTGTGGGATGAAGTAATGGGAAAATGGAACTCACTAACGGCTAATTTAGGGGAAACATTAGGCTTAAGTATTTGATGATTCGTGATGGCCACATTCTGTCCTTGCCCTACATGTGAGAAAGTGTACTGTCACGGGTTGCATCAAGACATAATGATCTTTTTTTTCTTTTTAATTGCATTTTTTAAATTTATATTTTAAACATTATCCCATTTCCTGGTTTCCCCTCCAGAAACCCACTATCCCACCTCCCACCCTATCCTGCTTCTTTGAGGGTGCTCCTTACCCACCCACCCACTCCTTCCTACCTTCCCACTCTAGCATTCCCTTCCACTGGGGCATCGAGCCTTGACAGGACCAAGGGCCTCCTCTCCCATTGATTCCCAACAAGGCCATCCTCTGCTACATATGTGGCTGGGGCCATGGGTCCATTCCTGTGTTCTCTTGGGATGGTGGTTTAGTCTCTGGGAGTTCTGGGGGATCTGGTTGGTTGATACTGTGTTCTTCTTATGGGGTTGCAAACCCCTTCAGCTCCTTCAGTCCTTTCTCTAACTCCTGCACTGGGGACCCCATTCTTAGTTCAATGGTTGGCTGCGAGCGTCTGTCTCTGTGTTTGTGAGGCTCTGGCAGAGCCTCTCAGCAGACAGCTATATCAAGCTATGTCAGCATGCACTTCTTGGCATCTGCTATATTGTCTGGGTTTGATGTCTGTATATGGGATGGATCCCCATGTGGGGCAGTCTCTGGATGGCCTTTCAGTCTCTGCTCCTGTGAGTATGTTTGTAGCCCCTTCTAAGAAGGACTGAAGCATCAGCATTTTGGTCTTCCTTCTTGGTCTTCATGTGGTTTGTGAATTGTATCTTGGGTATTCCGAGCTTTTGGGCTAACATCCTTTTCAGTGAGTGCACGCCATGAGTAAAACATAATGATCTGATGGGATGTATTTTCTTGCCTGCCCCACGTGGTTCTATTTCCCAACATTAATATAATTTAGCAAGTGTCCTTGGGGAGTCGTGGGTCCAGGTGGTCAGGGAAAGTCCAGGAGAGTGCAGTTTGTATCCTGTAGTGATTGGAGTGCACAGAGATACATAAGTTCAGGGATGGGGATGGCTTAATTGATCAAGTACTCGATACACAACCATGAGTAGTTAGTTGAGTTTGTAAAAGCTGTGTACTTCAGGATGCTCATGATCCCAGCACTGGTAAAGCAGAGACAGAAGGATCCTTAGGGTTTGCTGGCTATGAGTCACACAGAATTTGTGAGATCCAGTTTCAGTACGAGCCTCTATCTCAAGGGGGCATGATACAAGAAGGCACTTGCAACCAATCTCTGAGCTTTGTATGCACATGTACACATATGTGTGTGCATAACCACAAATAAATGCATTTATACATATATACATACATACATACATACATACATACATACATACATACAAAAGGATAAATGTGCTCAGAGATTGTCCCTCTTTAGGTTAGCAGCTATAATTTACTTCCATATAACTAAATGAAAATGTTTTAGTTTTAATTATTTTGTTTAGTTTTAGTTTTGTATGTGTGTGTGTATGTGTATACTATGTGTGTATATATTATGGCTCTTGCATAGAGGTCAGATGATGCCTTGGGGGTACACTGTGTGTACAACACACAGTAATTGATAGCTTCTAGCCTTTTCTTGCCTCATCTCCACAGTTGACCTTAACGAGTTTGTGGAATATAGGGCCCAATGTAGTCACCAGAACAGCTAAGATTCTAGTTCTCACTAAGGGTCAGATACCATTCACAATGTTCACAAATAAACGCTTTATTGAGATTATCTCGTTCCATCCCATATCGGACTCCTCAGGTCCCTACGGCTTCCAAACCATGCTTACAGATGAGGAAAGTGAAGCCTACAGAGGATAAATACCTTTATACAGATAGCCAAGGGGTAGACTAGAGTCTGTCTTCTCGTCAACACAATGACATTTTCCTCCGTCCAAGATACTTTATCTGAGGTTACGTGACTGGGCACTCCCAAGCTCCCAAAAGCCCAGCAAGTCAGAGTTTACCTAAGTCTGTGGTAAGACGTCCCCAAATGTCCACAGTTAAATATCTACAAAGGTGCTCATTTGTATAAAATCTGAGGAGGGCTATATGTCGTCGACTTTTGGCACTTCTCCTTCAGGGATCCAGGCCTCTTCTGTGTTAGGATATCAGTTTTGATTCTTAGCCTCCTGCTGCCTCAGAGGAGGGTGTTCTTTTTGAAGACCCTGGGCTTCTCTCCACACCTTTGTAGCCTAAACAGCCCCTACCCAGGGTAGGTTGGGGATTGGGTAAGGCGGGGATATCCTAGTAGCCTGCGTCCTGAGTCTCCCTGGTCTTGCTAGTTTCATTCCCCATGCTGCCCTAGATCATCCTTAGGAATGAAAAATCAACATAAAGATTGAAAAACAGTAAGATAAGCCAGCTAGTCTCAGTACATGCCCCCACACTTTTAATCCTAGCAGAGGCAGGTGGATTTTGAGGCCAGCCCGGTCTATAAAGGGAGTTGCAGGACAGCCAGAGCTACACAGAGAAACCCTATCTTAAACATAAGAAGAAGAAAAAAAGAACAGTAAGATGAACAGTTTTAAATACAGATGCATTCAAAGTTCCTTAAGCATCTCGCCATTTGCTGGGTGTAGCTTTTAAAGCCACAGGTAGGGTAAGCTACATAAAGCTAGGTTATGATTATGGCTCTGAGTCTCCAAGGCCACATTCAGCTGGCCCCAGGCCACGTGTTTTATTGTTGGTGTTTTGCTACTTAATGGGAGCCACAGCATCTCTATCAAAACATTTTTGGGATTTATTGGAACAGTAATCCCATCCACTCCTTTCGGTCCCTGCCCTGATTGGGCTCCGACTCTAGTCAGACAGGGTGTGTCTGCACTCTCAGAGCTGCTGGACTGGGAGCTGGCAGAGGATCAAGGCCCAGTTTGGGTGTTTAGCATCCAAATAGTCAAGTCTATTGCACATAGATATTCAGACTTCCTACTTGAAGCCCTCCAGGCAGAAACAGTGGCAGACAGTGCTGTTCTTGACTGCTAGCGCAGAGCACTCTGAAAAGCTGTTCCTAAGACAGGAAATCAGTGAAGAAAGCATGTAAGGAAGGAAACTTCAAATCTAAGTCATGTAAATCTCTCTTTTGTAAGCCAGGAAGTATCAGGGCAGACACTGCAGCTCTCCGAAGTAGGCTGAGCTTCCCACCCTGGGGAGTCTCCCTAGAGAGTCCCCTTTGCAACTTGGATGGGACAGCACAAGCCAGGGCATATAATCTAGCTGTTCCATACCAGATCTGGGACAACACACACGTTATTTGCTTTCCTGTTATAAAGGCCCCGTGAGTTAAATTACTGACATCTAAAAAATGGACACAAATAACCAGAATTTCTAGTTTTTTCTCCATTTGGTATAGAATACCCAGGCTTGCCCTGGGGAGAAAAAAGTAATGCAAGCATCCGATTGAAGACCAGTTTGTTAATGACCACAGAGCATCTCTAGGAAGCCCCAATACTCACTGACATCCTATTTCCTATTGCTAGTTGTGGGACTTGATCATTCATATAAAGTCATCTCCATCACTATTTATATATTTTTGCCCTTTGAATATATTTTCCCAGGAAGTCACAGTGTTCGTTTGCCCCCTTGAATGTGTGTCATTCCACTGCCTCTGGCACCTCTGTGGCTGAAGTGACGTGCTCTGTTTATCTAATCCTGGCCTCCTCTTCGTGCTCTGCCCCATGCTTTTGACCGAGTCTGGGCAGGAGTTACGTGGTTCACATTGTTCTGGGCTTGGTTGGCTGTGTCACCTGAATCTGGGCGGTTCTAACAGTATCTGTGTGATTGTTCAATCTCCTGCTGTCTCCATGTTCATCCAGTAGTGGGTGGCAGTTGAAACTTCTCAGTCAAAGTTCCATGTTTCTTATAATTTTTCATGCAGCCCCAGCCCCACCCCCCAACCCCAGCTACATCATAGAAATCCTTCCCAAGTTACAGTTGTTCTTTGGTTTAATCTGTGTACTGAAAGACTGTGTTCTTCCTGCTATGATTGTTACTTGGTCCTTGTGTTTTAGATACTATTTTGTTGTTGTTGAAGACTTCTAGTTTTTGTTGTTTGTTTTTAATTTTCTACTCATTTCCCTTCTGGCTTTTGGCTGTCATTCCTTCCTCTTTTTGGCTGCTCCCAAAGACTTCGGGAGTCTCAGAGCATTCTGTTTTCGAGTGTGAGGTTTGCTGACCTTCCTTCGGGCTCTTAGCCTCTCACGTGGTGTGAAATGTTTTCATTAGCTCATCTTCATTGGAGGCTGTTTTCTATCCAGGGCCATATGCCCCTGGTGTCCTGGCTTTCCACAGAGCAGTTTTAATCTTTGTTGTTGTCAGGAACCTTCCATGTTAACATCAGGACTGGTTTTCCTGTTAATTTCTCAGCTGAGGGTTCTTTCAACATAAAAGTTGTGAATTCTCATCCCCAAGGTCTAGAGTGACTTTTGAAAGATTTATTTATTTACTATGTATAGTGTTCCGCCTGCGTGTATGCCTATACACCAGAGAGGGCATCAGATCCCATTACAGATGGTTGTGAGCCACCGTGTGGTTGCTGGGAATTGAACTCATGATCTCTGGAAGAGCAGCCAGGGCTCTTAACCACTAAGCCATCTCTCCAGTCCCCTAGAGTAACTTTTTAAATTTACTTTTTGCAGAGGACCTGGGCCTGCTTCCCTGCACCCACACTGGGCAGTTCACATCTGCCTGTAATTCTAGTGCCACAGAGTCTGATGCCCTTTTCTAGTCCCACAGCACCTGCATGTGAGGGGTGTATCATATATACAAATGTTTTTTAATTCATATATGTGCATGCTCGTGTGTGTGTGTGTGTGTGTGTGTGTGTGTGTGTGTGTGTGTGTGTGTAATAAACCCTGAGTTACCAGTAATGTATTGGTGTCCCATTAAAGAAAGAGATAAAGGGATTGGGGATTTAGCTCAGTGGTAGAGCGCTTGCCTAGCAAGCGCAAGGCCCTGAGTTTGGTCCCCAGCTCCGAAAAAAAGAAAAAGAAAGAAAGAAAGAGATAAAACACTTCCTAGTATCATTTAGCCAAGAGCAAGCCCAGATTTGAATTCTATACTTTTTATTCTCTGTGTCCTCTGTCTTCTGTCTGTCTGTCTGTTATGCATCTTGAGCCTATGCCTGCCTGAAGGCTCTCTTGTGATTCTGTCCCTGCGGCTGTGCCAGTCTCTGTGTGTCTGGTTTTGCTCCGTATTTATTGAACAGCACAGGAAGTGTTACATGGGGAAGGAGTGAGGGATGGGCAAGTGCCTCCTGGTCCTTCAGTTCTTCTTCTTTTTGATAGCAGATGAGACTGACAGCAGAACCGGTGTTCCAAGCCCTGCCAGCCACAGGCCAAGCGGCCTGGCTTTCCATCTTGGCTTTGCCACAGAAGTAGCAGGTGTACTTAGCTTGCTGGCTGGTTTCAATTTTCTTCACTATTTTCCAGAGGGAGGCTCCACTGTGGGTCCCCTATTTCGAGATCCCAACCTTCTTGGTGTGTTTAGCCATGTTGCCGGAAACCCAAGCCTGGAGAGGAGATAGATAATTTAATAGAATTTTGCAAGGGATTAAGTCACTGCTTCCAACTGACTGAGATGACAGACACTATCGCAAACATCATTGATCAAGTGATATCCAGATGTTAGAATCAATATTTATGATGGATATTCTTTTATATCCTTTTGGCTTTTAGCCTCTAATTTTGCTCTTTTCAGCAACTGATATACATGTCTGGGTCAGAGGTGTGGAGGAGCACATGACGAAAGATTGCAACTGTGGGCCGTGCTGTGCTGGCGTGCGCCTTTAATCTCAGCACTGTAGCAGAGGCAGGCAGATCTCTGTGAGTTTGAAGCCAGCCTGGTCTACAGAGGGAGTTCTGGGATACCCAGGACTACAGAGAGAAACCCTGGTTTGAAAAAAACCAAAACCAATCAAACAAAATGATTGCAGCTGTGCATCTCCTGATGCTGATGTCATGGGAAATCCAAGGCGTGCAAGGCTGGGTGCTACACTGTCCCCTTAAAGGCAGGATAAACAAACAGGCTGAGCACACAGTAGGACGGCAATCTTAGGTCTTACATGACGTAAGTGAGATTTACACACACACACACACACACACACACACACACACACACACACACACACACCGGTTTTAAGACAGGGTTTCTCAGTGCAGCCCTGGCTGTCCTAGAATTCACTCTGTAGTCTAAGCTGGCCTCGAACTCACAGAGATCCTCCTGCCTCTAACTTCCCGAGTGCTGGGATTAAAGGTGTCGGCTACCACCATCCAGTTTCGCTCCTGGCATTCTCATCTCCCCAGTTAATAATCAGCAGCTCTATGAATGTCCCTTAACTAGGATTCCATGACACAGTGTGGGGACTTATCCTCCTGGCAGGTGACTCTAAAACAGATACTCGGGCCATTCTGGAACAACTCCAAGGACTAACTGAGCCAGAAATATGATCACAGGTGACGTGCTCTTTTAGTGACGCAGTGTCTGTGTGGTGCCAAGGAGACGTGTCCCTGACTAGGCTACAGCACATTGCCTGTAGCTCAGACACGTGTCCAGTAGTCACACGTTCTGGTTCTTAATTACACGGTAGGAAGAGTGGGTCCGCTCATGCCGTTGCAGGGGTGAAGGGGGCAGGGGCGAAGGGAGGCGGGAACACTGAGAACCAGTCTCTGTGTCTCCACAGTTCTCCCGGATTCTCGTTTCACAGCAGTTCCGCAGTTTCTCCTCCAACTGTCACAACAAACACACACCCAGGGTTCTAAATGGTGGCCCAGAACAACAGAAGGGAAACAGGAGCTTGGAGGAAAAATTGGATGCAGTTGCAGACGGGTTTTCCTCCTCCTGGGGCCTGTCTGTCCCAGAGGTGTGGGGGGAGCCTCAACTCCCTCTTCCTACAGGAATGTGATGTCACACTTGTTTCTGTACAAAGCGAGAAGGCTACACGAAATCCCAGGGTAGCTGAGCTGTCTAAGCAGAAGGTGTTTGTGAGGATGCGGGGAGGGAGGGAGACCAAGGAAAAACAGACAGGGAAGGACCGGCTGGAGAGAAAGAACTGTCACTGGGGTGGATTGGGAACATGTGCGTGTGCGTTTGTGCGTGCGTGTGTGTGTGTGTGTGTGTGTGTGTCTGTTGGCGGGAGGGGTGTGATCTGTCCCCAGCAACTTGGGAGGTCTGTGCAACACTGCGACTATTGCCTCTCTGCAGAGAGGAGCCTGCCGGGGCCCGTCCTGGTGGGGCTGGTCTTGGCAGCAGTGAAGGCAGAACCTTTAGCAATTGCTAAGCCTGTTTCCCTTCCCAGGCACAGCTTGAATGGGATTCTAAAGCCTTTCTCCTAGGCCTTTCTGTCAATACTTGTTTTTCTGAAGAGAGGACTCTTTTACCCGCCCACAGATCCTGCAGGTCTGTCCCGTTCACACCGCGTCCGGCCCGCTGGCCTTCCTCGGTCTCCTTTCTCCACGTGGTGTTAACGTTCTTTTCTCTGGCTGCCACGCTCTGCCCTCGCTTCCTTTATCCCAAGGATCCATTTAAGAAGTCTCTTCCTGTTTCGTTGCCCCAGTTTGATAGTATCATTGGAACTACTTACTCTAGGAAAGGGGCCACTGAGGGCTTCCGGCTTCCCCGAGAGTTTTTGACATGCCCGTCTTTTTCCCACCTAGAGAAGTGTAGATTTCTCTGGTGAGTGGACACTTTATCGTTGCAATAGATGAATGGATGATTGGTAGAGCAGAAGAACGTCTGTAATTCCTCTTCCTTTCTGCGCCTCTCCTTGTGCCAGCAGAGCCTGGTAGTCACCCGTGAGTCCTTTGTCTTACAGCAGCAGCACAGTTTGATGAGGAAAAGCTGGCTACCCGAAGAGTCCTGCCTGTGTGCCCTCCCTGGCCATCTCCCTTGATTGTTCTTGGTCTCACTCATCTACCGATGAGTGTACTGTGTATCTTCCCCCAGTGTACTGTGACCTCCAGTTCTTTGAGCCATTGTCTGCCTGCTTCCGTGGTCTGGCTATGTGCCCGCAGCGCGAGGGCTGGCTGTTGAGAGTTACTTGGTTTTTGTCCTCACCACTAGGCTTATCCCAGAGCGGGCGGTAGGTGCTGGGTAACTGTTAATTGATGCTTTTCAAGGTACTCAGTGAAGGCCAGGACATTTGATTACTATTTGGAGATGGCACGGACCATGGAGATGTTTCAGTGAGTGGAAGAGCTGAGTCCGATTCCCAGGACCCACATGAGAGAAGAGACTGAGCTCTGCAAGTTGTTCGTTCATGCCCTGGTGTGTGCACGTGCACACATACGTATATGCACACTAAAAATGAAATGTAATTAGGAAATGAAAAGGTAGGGGCTGGAGAGATGGCTCAGCGGTTAAGAGCACTGGCTGTTCTTCCTAGAGGTCCTGAGTTCAATTCCCAGCAACCACATGGTGGCTCACAACCATGTGTAATGGGATCCGATGCCTTCTTCTGGTGTGTCTGAAGACAGCTACAGTGTAGTCATAAATAAAATAAATAAATGGATCTTTTTTTAAAAAAAAAAAAAGTTGAAAAGGCTTACAGATGATGACGGAAAATCCACTCTTTTCTCTCTCTAGTTACAAGTTATTCCCCAACTGCGTCCCTTCCTTCGGGTTCCGCCATCTGCTGCCTCTCACAGACAGAGTGGACAGTTTCAATGAGGAAGTGAGGAAGCAGAGGGTGTCCCGGAACCGAGATGCCCCCGAGGGGGGCTTTGATGCTGTCCTCCAGGCTGCTGTCTGCAAGGTAAGGACACCCAAACATATGGCTTCCATTCAGTCTTACATCAGAGGCTGAGCTCAGCTGCCCCGTGGGGAAATCTCCAGCAATCAAGGCAGCTGGACCTGCAACGAGTTGAGCTTGCATCGGGTGTGGCTGTGTGCAACGGGCTATTGCCCTTGCCAGACAGAGGCTATTCAGTGTTGATGTGTCAGCCCTGGAGGGAAGGCGGAGATTTCAATCAATCGGAAGTGAACTTTGACTTTGAGAGGCTCCCAACTTGGAGAAATGTATAAATGCAATGCAGAAAGCAACTTACTGTTAAAATGGGTTTCTACTGTCAAGAAACAGCAACAGTAAAACATGAACTATTCTGAGCTCATTACGGAAGCACGTGTGTCCCTGTGCACGAGCTTAGCGGTTTTCAGTGAGCTCTGTGTAGAACGACCACGCTGGTGATGATGCATTCTTTAAAAACAATTATTTATCTTTTGAAAATGTTATACGTGGGCTGGAGAGGTGGCTCAGCGGTTAAGAGCACTGACTGCTCTTCCAGAGGTCCTGAGTTCAAATCCCAGCAACTACATGGTGGCTCACAACCATCTGTAATGGGATCTGATGCCCTCTTCTAGTGTGTCTGAAGAGAGCGACAGTGTACTCATAAATAATAAATAAATAAATCTTTAAAAAAAAAAAAAAGAAAATGTTATACGTATAAGTTATTTCACCTGCATGTACGTAAGCACATTCATGGTCGGTGCTCCCAGAGGTCAGAAGAGGGGGCTTTGAAGTCTTTGGAACTGGAGTTAGGGACAGTTGAAAGCTTCCATGTGAGTGACTGAGAATTGAACATGGGTCCTCTGCAACACCGAACCATCTCTCCAGCCTCTTAGCAATGTAGTTTAGGACCCCCCCTCCCCGAAGGAATCAGAGAAAGGACTGAAAGAGCTGAAGGGGCTTGAGACCCCATATGAACAACAATGCCAACCAACCAGAGCTTCCAGGGAAATACTAAGCCACTACCCAAAGACTATACATGGACTGACCCTGGGCTCCAACCTCATAGGTAGCAATGAATAGCCTAGTAAGAGCACCAGTGGAAGGGGAAGCCCTTGGTCCTGCCAAGGCTGGACCCCCAGTGAACGTGATTGTTGGGGGGAGGGCGGTAATGGGGGGAGGGTGGGGAGGGGAACACCCATAAAGAAGGGGAGGGGGAGGGGTTAGGGGAATGTTGGCCTGGAAACCGGGAAAGGGGATAACATTTGAAATGTTTGAAATGGGGTTGGGGATTTAGCTCAGTGGTTAGAGCCCTTGCCTAGGAAGCGCAAGGCCCTGGGTTCGGTCCCAGCTCCGAGAAAAAAAAAAAAAAAAAAAAAGGAAGTGTTTGAAATGTAAATAAGAAATACCCAATTTAATAAAGATGGGGAAAAAAAAACTATGGGAGTTCATTAGTGGTAGAGTGGAAGGGACCTTTAAATGTTGGGCAGGTCAGGGAAGAGATTAAAGCATAGCTTCAAGGCCACACACACACACACACACACACACACACACACACACACACACACACGGTCTGCCGTTTGCTTCCTAGGTGATCAGCACTTGGGTTTCTGAATGCGGATGCAGGGTTTGTGCCAAACTCACTTCCCTCTCTATCATTTGACACTGATAAGAAAGCCACTGTTTTCTGGTCAGACCTCAGATAGAGATGGCTAAGGGGAAGGAAAAGACACAGAAAGCATCAGGACTCTCCTTCCTGGTCCCTCTGGCTGTGTCATTGTGAAGGCCGGGGGTGTGGGTGTGTGTGGGTGTGTGTTGTGGTGGAGATCTCCTTCAGAGTGGGAGGTCACAGTGACTTCCCAACCCAGAGGCTGCTGGCCATTGATACATAGTCTAATTCCAAGGTTCCTGGTGGTTTTTTCAGCAGTCTGAAGGCCAAATGGAACACAGCTATAATGCGCTCATCCCTGAATCTTCCATGCGTCATGAAATAGCTTGTGGCTTGTACTCTTCGTCACTTCCTTTCTGACTGTCGTTCAGATATTGACTGAAGGGGCAAAGTCTTCACAGACATTCTGTCGAATTCTACATTTTGTCAGGGACAAATCATGCAGGGGGGAAAAAAAATTTAAGGTTGCCCTTACCTCTTTACCCAGAGAATTTGGTGGATTTTCTTTGGGGGAAGTCATCTTTAAGGCTGAGATGGGAGAGAAGGTGGGAGAGAAACTCAGTGTCAGGCCATGCCCAGCACCAGTAATTTTAGATGAAGACCACATTAAGTGCTGGGACCACTCGTGTCTGGTCCAGGGAGAAGCCAGAGCCACCCTTGTGCCTGTAGATTCGTCCTGTGCCACCCTGAATGGGTAGAATAGTCCACCCATTCAAGTTCAGTATTACAGAGGCCTCCAGCACATGTCCTAAGCACATTGCTTGAACCTGGTGAGTTCTCACTGACAGGGAGGCACTGAATGAGCCTGTGTCAGCCTTAGGCCTGTTGTACGTTTATTTCTCCATGGTCTTTGCCACAGGAAAAGTTAATAATTGTTTAGAATTATGCAGTCTGTAAGCCGCCGATTTCTCTTTACCTTTCCCCCAGTTCTATGCTATGGAGTTACGTTTAGACATGTGCCAAGACATTTCTTTATCATTTGAAATTGCCTAATTTTTTTTTTTTTTCTTTTTTTGGAGCTGGGGACCGAACCCAGGGCCTTGCGCTTGCTAGGCAAGCGCTCTACCACTGAGCTAAATCCCCAACCCCTGCCTAATTTTTAATAAATGTCATTTTCCACAGCTTATTACAGACTTTCCTAATGTAGCAAAAATGTCAAGAATAGATCACAGGCCAGCTTTTGATGAATGACTAGGCAATAATATCATATCATTAAAAATCTTAGTAACGTGAGGGCCAGGCATGGCTGGGCACGCCTGTAATCTCAGCAGTTAGAAGTCAGAGGCCGACAGATTTCTGTGAGTTTGAGGCCAACCTTGTCTAGAAAGCGAGTTCCGGGACAGCCAGCACTACATAAAAAGAACAAGACAAAACAAAAAAGCCAAGCCTGGGTCCCACAAATCTGATCAATGGAAGGAGAGAGCCGGCTCCCTCAGGTTGTCCTCTGACTGCCTTACAAATGCTGTGGCACGTGTGCACACACATGGAAAGGAAGGAAAATACCGGAAATCAACCAAAAACGATAGCGATATTTTTAGAGTATAGAATTAAATGGTTTTTTTCCCTTGGTGGTTTTAAGTCTTTTATATTTGTCTAAATTTCTATAATGAATGTGTGCTATTTAACAGTGAAATGGAGAAAATGGAGAAATTAAACCGCACGTGTCCCTTGTTTGCCATTAGTGATCCCTCATGGCCAGTCTCACTTGTGTACACAAAGACCAGGTTCCGCTAGCTCAGATGTCATTTCCAACACCCTGGCCAGCTCCTCCTAAGGGCCAGAGTTGCCGGGATTGCCCGTTCTGCAGCGAGCACATGTCTACCTCTGCTTCAGTTGACCTTTGCTTTCCGGGGACTGGTCTGAGAACAAGTCTGACTCACAGCATCACCGGTTCTCCTTGGCTCTGGTTTCCCTGGGTCGGACTCTTCATTATCAACTTGTGGGCCTTAGGTTGTGACCTGGCTGTCTTTAAAGTCTAGCTCTAAGGCATACTGTTTCTTGGAAAGGTGATCTTTGCAGAAGATCTCTCTGAGATTCTACTCAGGACGAGGGGATCATGCTTTTACCAGGGGTAGGGGTAGTGGTGTGTGTGTGTGTGTGTGTGTGTGTGTGTGTGTGTGTGTGTGTCTGTCTGTCTGTCTGTCTGTGTGTGTGTCTGTCTCTGTGTGTGTCTGTCTGTCTGTCTGTCTGTCTGTCTGTCTGTGTGTGTGTCTGTCTCTGTGTGTGTCTGTCTGTGTGTGTGTGTCTGTCTGTCTGTCTGTCTGTGTGTGTGTCTGTCTCTGTGTGTGTGTGTCTGTGTGTGTGTGTGTCTGTGTGTGTCTGTGTATGTGCGTGCATCCCCTTCCCGTTCCCCCACCACTATGCTCAGATTGCTGTCAGCGGCAGTTAACAGCGTTCACAGCTAGTGGACCACTCTCAGGCAAGCATCTTTTTCCAGTGTAGTATCTATCCACAAGTGGGTTCAGATTGGAGTGTGCACGCCATTACCGTTAAGGCTTTATAAGCCCGTGGTTGAACTTGTGTATACTTGTTCTGGCTCACAAGTATGACTTTTCTCCCTTTATCAGTTGAAGCTTCCCTCGGAACTTTCTAGAAGTTGGCTTTAAGTGGCGTATTCCTTATTCTAAAATTATACAGGCTGATGAATGGTGGATGGTTCTGACTGGAGCTATGGTTGCTTTCCTACTTTACCAAACAGGAAGCACACTTGACCTGGGGAGGACGTGGAGTGGGTGGGGCAGTGAGTGTGGCCTCAGTGCTGTGGTCGAGGTTTCCAGACTCTGTTTACTTTAACTATGTACCAGTGTCGTCAGGAAACTATTAAAGTATTGGATCGCTCTCTCTCTCTCTCTCTCTCTCTCTCTCTCTCTCTCTCTCTCTCTCTCTCTCTCTCTCTCTGTGGGGGGGGAGGGAGAGAGGGAGACAGGGAGAGGGGGAGGGAGGAAGGGAGAGAGGGAGAGAGGGAGAGAAAGAGATCGGAGCATTTCTTCCTACCTTGTTGTGTCAGGCTTGCTTCCTATGCTGTGCGCTCCAGGCTAACTGGCCGGCAAGCTTCCAAAAACAAGGCTTGGAAAAATGACACAAGTCTAACTAAGGTCTACAAGAAGTTAGGCAGGTTCAAAGGAGCCAAGGGGTGATTCTGCTGCCTCCGCCTCCCATCTGGCCATAGAAGTGCCAGAATTACAGATGCATCCCCCTCCTACCCCCCCCCATCAGGTTTTTTATGTGGGTTCTGGGTCAAATTCAGGTTTCCAGGCTTGTGCAGCTAGTGTTTTTACAAATTGAGCCATCTTCAGTGCTCCCACCCCAGACCCCGCTCATGCCCCTCCTGCCTCCTCTGTCCCCATCCCCGCTCCTGCTTCCCCCCCACCTCACCCCCTACTCCTGCCTGCTCTGCCTCTGACTCTGCCTCTCAGGTGCTGGGATTAAAGGCATGTGCCACAGGGTCTGACTTTTTTTTTTTTTTATTAAAGGCTTTATTCTATAATGGCCAGTGTGTCTGTTTCCTGGGCCTCCGTCATGGCCTCTTCATGGCCTTAGCCTAGAGTCACTTACCTGGCTGTGGCTGGGCTCTTGCACACCTGGGGGGTTTCATCACCCACCTCCTGTGCTCATCCGCTCCCCTCACAGCAGCCCTCCATCTGTTCCATTCACTGAAGCCTCCTGCATCTTCCCATCCCACATCAGGGTGGTGTGATTGTTCAGACACGAGTCATTGCCAACACATTTCACCCACTGTGCGTTTTGTACTACGGCTCGGTCCTGGTGTTTGCTGTGCATTCTATAGGTGTTAATAACTGAGGAGCTGCCCTCTTCCCATCACAGTATTGCACAGGGCAGCTTCTCCATCCCCAGAGTCCCTCCCTCAACACCTGTTCTTGAACATCAGTGTGTGTGTGTGTGTGTGTGTGTGTGTGTGTGTGTATGGTATTTGTGTGTAGTGTGTGTGGTGTGCATGGTGTGTGTGTGTGTGCGCGTGCATGTGGTGTATGTGTATCTGTGTATGTAGGGGGTGGGTGTTGGTTCAGATCTGGAAGACTGGAATTTGAACCTTGGACCCGTAATATGCTGTCTACCACTGAGTGACGGCCCCAGCCCTTTGAACTGCTGCTCCTTTCTGTGCGTGTGTAACCTGGCTCGCTTGTGCTGCAGTCGTCAGCTTAATTGACTACCATACTCCCCGACTGACACCCTCACTGCGTCAGGGTCTCCTAAGTACTGGTCACTTCCATCCCAGTTATCACTGTACTTTGGCTATTACCTGAATGGCATGCCTCCTCATTGATACACTAAAGGTCTCGTCATTGTCGTACCTCTGGGTCCCCAGCACCCACCCAGGAAGGACACTGCCTGGCACAGGCGGGGTCTCTGTCACACATTTGGTGGAGAAACGATGCCTTGTGCTCATAGGTGCCTCTGTGCTTCTGAAGGAAGCTCAGAAACAGCTGGATCCTCCTGCTCCTCCCTTGTCTACCTTCCCACCATGCTCTGGTGCCTTCATGGACTCCACAGTGTGAGATACCTGCCCTCAAAGTGGAACCCTTAGTTCTGTGTACTGCAGTACTCTCAACTCGGTAGTCATTTCCGGTGGAGAGAAAAGTAAAGGCCCCTACCCTCGAGACAGGCTTCCCTGGCTGTCTTGGAACGCTACGGACCACAGGCTGGCCTCTTAACTCTCAGAGGTCTACCTACTCTGCCTCCCGAGTGCTGCCATTAAAGGCCTCTGCCACCATGCCCAGTAACTCAGGGATTTTGCGTTTAGGGGTCTAATTAGGGGTACATTAAATACCCTAATTGTTAGTATTTCACTGACCCATATGGCATATTGATATTTGCGTATTGGTATCTTTCCTATAAAAACAAATGCATTAGTTAATCACTTTCTGTAGTACTAGAAATGAAAGCAGGGGTCTTGGTTGCTCAAGCAAGGGCTCTCTACCACTGAGCTACATCCTTAGTCCCCTAAATGGAAAATCTGTGTGTCTTATTCTACATACTACAGCTCCTTCCGTCCAGCTTGGACCCTGCCAGGAGCCCGCACCACAGACATCCTGCTGTGCCTTTTGGGGGTTTGGGCTTGAGGAAGCTGTTTAAAACCTGAGTCACAGGCAGCGCCATTCCTCAAGGAAAGAAATACTACACTGTGGCCTCGCTGAACCTAACCACAGAGCAGAATTTTTCCCCCAAGTACATCTCGTTGCGAAGTATGATTAGAAGCAGGAAAAACAAACTCCTCGGGAGAACATGTTTATTGTTACAAAGTGATGGAAACAGCCTGAATGACAGTGTGGTTGGTCATTCGGGAAGCCAATTCCACAGTTAAAGCTTGAGTTCCCCCCCGTGGGCCATGTTGAAATTAAGGTTCTTTGGTCCTTAAGCTTGGATCTCTGGTGGAGTCTGTCACAGGCCAACCAGGCCATCTGCCTCTCTTTCCTCCCTCCCACCTCCCCAGTACCTGCTCCCTCTTCCTCTCAGCGCCTTCTGGAAAGGTTCACAGACAGGGTTCCAATGTTAATCTGAAAGTTTGTTGAGCACTTACTGTGTGCTTACCCCACATGAGGTATTGTGAAGGGCTGGAGGTTGAGGGGGCCACAGTCTGTCTCTGTGAGCTTACCTCTGCTTGGGAGACAATGAGAGAACAAGATTTAAGGTGTAGCTGGGCATATTGGCCTCTTAGGACCCTGTGGCCAGGGATGGCTTGGTCCTTTCCTCCCCCTACTCCCATGACCCCCTCTCGACTCACAACTGTTTGCAACTCTAGTTCCAGGGGATTTGACTCTCTCTTCTGATCTGCAGGCACCTGCATACATGAGGTACACATACATACATACCTTCAGGGAGACCCACCTATATGTAAAATTAAAACTTTTAAAAAAATGTCAACAGTAAGAGAGCAGAGGTGGGTGAAGGGAGGTGCCAGGCGTGGGAACAGTATCCTCTGAGGGGAGATACTGTGAGAAGCGTGTTAAGTGACCTTGCCTATCATAGAGGAGGGCCCTTCTAGCTGGAGAGGACTCGTGAGTAGCCCGGGAAGCAGCTTGGAGTCCAGGGTTCCTGATAGGGAAGACTTTCTAGCAAGGATTGCTGCTCCCCACCAGAGCAGCTGCTCGATGAGGCGGTGAGTGGATGTGGGCCCTGAGCCCACTGGCAGATGCCATAGAAAGGATTCCTGCACCAGAGGGAGGCTGCCTGAGACCCACTGGGGTTCTTACGTATTTCAGTAAATACACAACCTTGAGGATGTCCCTCTGACTCACCGTGCGCTTTGTGGTCCCCACATGTAAATAGGTTATTACAAAACAGGTCTGGGGAGCTTTGTCTTGCTGTGAGCCCATCGGAAGATGCACCATGTCAGGGCCCAGTCAGGTCTGCAGGCTGTGTATCCCTTCAAGTTTGTTTGGTTTATTAGAGATACGGTCTTGTTACGTAGCCCAGGTGGGTTGTGTAGCCCTCCTGCCTTAGCCTCTCAAGTGCTGGGATAACAGGCATTTGCCGGCTTAACTGTTGTGTTTGTTTTGTTACCGGCTTTGAACCCATGGCTTGGTGCCAATTAGGTTCATGCTTTGCCCTGGACTATCTCCCCAGTTCATAGAACACATCCTTCCTAAGTGGAGTGGCACATACCTTTAATTTCAGCTCTTGGGAGGCACAGGCTGGCAAATCTCTGAGTTTGAGGCCAGCCTGGTCTACAGATTGGGTTCTAGGATAGCCAGGGTCTATATAGCGAGACCCTGGTTTTCTCCTGGTTGTCCCTATCTCCTCTCCACTCTCCTCCCTCCCCTTTCTCCCTACCCCCACTTCTTCAGTACTTTGGATTGAATCTAGGGCCTGTGTATACCAGGCAGGTGATCTGCTGAGCTACATCTCAGGCCTTCCGGTCTGCTTTTCTACCCGGTCACTGTGGCGATTTAGACTTGCAGTAGCTGCCTTGAGCCTGTTGCCCCCTACAGTTCTCGTCGGCAAGCTCCAATTGACCATGACCTCTCCCACAAGCACTAAGTTTATTTGCTAAGCGCAGCTTGCTCTGAACTGGTGTCTTGCAGCTCTCTCTGTGTGCTCCGCTGGTCGGTTCCAGGTGCAGCCACTTTCCTATTAGGGGAGTTCCTCAGGGGAGCCAGGAACAGGAGGGTCGGCAGGTTATTCTCTGTCATTTGAGGGACCATTTGTTAGACATTGTAGCCTCTAAGTGACTCCTTCCACCTCTGAGAAACCAGATGGCACAACCTGTGTCTCTAGCCTGTGTCCTCAAAATAGAGAAACCAAGCCCCCTGTTCCCCAGTCATTTCTCCCAGGCCGAGGCTTTCTGGGGCCAGCTGTGCAGAGATAAACAAGCCAGCGCATCTGTCTGGTCCTGGGGAGTAAGCCAGCTTTTATTTATTTTCTCAGACTGGGAAGGACTGGCTCCCATTCTCAATTCCTTCTTCTTTAAATGGGTGCTGAGAGAGGTCAGATTATGAGGAGCTGAATGGCTAAGTAGGCAACATTTAAGAGAGACCAGGCAACAGAATCCAGTGGAGAAGCAGGGTCAGGAAAGGGTTATGATCACTGGGCTCTGAGTATATTTTTAAGCATGTGGGAAGGAGCCAGGCAGAGAAAGACTGGTGGGACATTTCCCAGAGAGGGTGGGATTTACGGGGCTGTGTTTTCTCAAGGAGGGAGGAGCCCACCCTCCTTGGGGACAGTGAGATCAGAGGCTGGAGGCTGGAGGTTTAGGACAGAGAGGCACTGGCTGCACGCCATTCTTCTGGGGCTAAGGAACCAGGTGAGGAGGGGCCGCTGTTTGTCTCGGTGACAAGAGAGGCAAGGTCACCCAAACTGAATGTAGAGTGAGAGGGTGGAAGCTGGAAGAGGGGCGGCAGTGAATTGGATACAGATCTAACCGGCAGCCAGAGAAACCTAGTGAACCGCAGTCCTGGTCCCATGCCAGGTTTCTGGCTGGAGTCCGGGGAGCTTCCGCTCCGCCCACCATTGACATTTTCATCCGAGGGCTGACCTTGGTCTATTTAATGACCTCAGTTTTGTTTACATGTTTCGTTTACAGTTCGACTTTACTCAGAGACGTAAGGAAAGATTTAGCCAAAGCACGGACCCTTTGGGAAATCATTTTTAAGAAAGACAGCATCCAACATAAAAATTAGAAGATGGAAATAAGCAGAAAGGAGAAACACGCGCAGTGCTCCTCTCTGAAGAGAAGGCGGGGAATTTATGATCTAGAGACCCAGGTGGGAGGTTTTGGCTCCCTGGCAGTAGTGGCGGTGCCAATGAGTACCAATTACTACCTCTTTACCACATTGCAGGTACACGGCTGCTGCCCCATGTGTCATTTCGGTTAAGCCTTTCTTCAGCTGTGTTTTAACAGTAGCCATTATCTGTCCCTTATAGATGGGGAAGCTGATGTTGGGGGAAAAAATTAAGTACCTCCTTGCTCAAGGTCACACAGCAAGATAAAGCAGATGTGGGGCTGGACTCAGCCCTACCAGCACCTGACCTCAAGCATGCCACCGCTGCCAAGGAGAAGCGTTGGTGTGTGACATTCCTAGTCCACTCCCCGCCACCGGCATGCAGGAGGAATGCGTTGTTTTTAAACCGTGCTCCGAGCAAAACAAGCCTTGGTTAAAAAGATCCGTCACGGAAGTGTAGTTAACACACGTAAGCCACACGTTGAAAGTGTGATAGGTTGGTACGCTTTCTCTTCTTGACTTTGGTTTTTGAAACTGTCTCACACATGTACCCCAGGCTGACTTCAAACTTGGAGTCCTCTTGCTTCGGCCTTCTGAGTGCTAGCGTGCTTGGCCCGCATTTGAAACATTTGACAAGTACGGTCTATTTACCTAAGAAACCATCGTCAAAACCAAGATAGTATCCAGATTGTAAGAGAGTTCACCCAGGAATGATGCTTGCCACCAAGCCTGACAACCTGAGTTCCAGCCCTAGGTCTCACTGACGTGGTGGAAGGGGAGAGCCAACTCTTACAAGTTTTCCCTTGACCTCCATGTAGGTGCTTGGCAGGCAGGCAAGTCCCCCACCCCAGTCAACAAAGCTAATGAACACTATACTTGTGAGTAAGTGTGGGTCCCTCATTTCTCCTTCACCCATTTCCCCCAGGCAACCACACATTGGCTCTCACTACAGATAAGATCGATTTGCAAAAATTTTAAGTACAGGACACATTTGTCTATCTGTCTGTCTATCTATCTATCTTGGATGGCCCATTTGACTCTCTGCACAGTTATCCCGAGATTCCTTCTTGCTGGTAAATGTTTTCACTCATTTCCTTTGCAGCTTAGTGGTAATTCTGTTGCATAGTTGTCCACCCATGAATTTGGTCATTCCCTTGCTGTGGTCTTAGGTTATTTTCAGTTTTTGTCTATCCTTAGGAGTCCCTATGAATGCCGTGTTCTTGTCCTTTTTAATGGACATGTGCTTCTGTTTCTTTTGGGCTGATACCTGGAGCGGGTTTGTTGGTCTTACCGTAAGTGTTTAACTTGGTGAGAAATGGCCAGTGCTTCTTTGGGGTATTGGCATCATATTATAATTCAGCGTTTGTGGTCTTTGTTTGTTTTGAGACCAGGTGTATTAGTTGCTTTTCTATTGCTGTGATAAAACACTATGCAGCTTAAACAAAAGCAGCTTAAGGTAGAACGAGTTTTATTTGGCCTTACAGTTCCAGAGAGAGAGTCCATTGTGGTTGGGGAGGCACAACAGCTGTTCATGTCTTGTCATACAGGAAGCATGGAGAATCTTTAACCACTCCTCAGTAATGTACTTCCTCTAAAAGTCTGCACCTCCTAAAAGTTCTAGAATCTCTCCAAGCAGTACCACCAAATAGGGACCCGATATTCAAATTCCCGAGCCTCTGGAACCATTTTTCACTTAAACCACTACCCAGAGTCTCACAATGTAGTCCAGGCTGACCTCAATTCACTTAGCCCAGGCTGACCTCTAATTAATGAGCTTTCCTCAGCATCCTAAATGCCAGGATTACAGGTGCGTGCCACGTGTTCAACTTAACTCTGTCCGTTTTAGCATGTATGCAGCTGTGGAGTAATTCATAGTCCATGTAACAGTTGTGTGGCCTTACTACCAAGCAGTAAAAAGAGGAGGAATGTAAACTGGTTAATCCTGACCCTTGAACAGTAATTTAGTTTCCTAAACGGGCCAAGCATTTTTCAGATACACTGTGTATAAAGACCTGGCACCAATCCTGGCAGGCAGCTTCAGTTCCATTTTCCAAAATGAAAGAAACGGGGGACTTTCATAGAGCTCCAGTTAGAACAAGGTGAAGACTTGAACTTAGATTGATCTCTTCCAAAGACACCGGACTACGGCTCTCATGGATGGTCTGTATCTGTTCAGCAACTTCCTTTAAAATGAAAAATAAGCTGGGTGTGGTCGTACATGCCTTTAGTCCCAGCACTCAGGAGATAGAGGCAGGCAGAACTCTGTGAGTTCGAGGCTAACCTGGTCTATAAAGTGAGTCAGGAGGAAGAAGGGGAAAAAAAGGAGGAGGAGGAGGAGAAGGAGGAGGAAGGGGGAGGAGGAGAAGGGGGGGAGGAGGAGGAGGGGGGGGAGGAGGAGAAGGAGGGGAGGAGGGGGAGGGGAGGGGAGGAGGAGGAGGAGGGGGAGGAGGAGGAGGGGGGGGAGGGGGAGAGAGAGGGGGGGGGAGGAAGAAGAAGAAGAAGGAGAGAGGAGGAAGGAAGAAGAAGAAAAAGGAGACAGTTTGTTTTGACTATAAGTACTCTGGAAGCATCACGTGACATCTCTAAGCTGAAAGCCTGGGCGGATAATTCGTCTGTGTCCTGACCCATCCCTTGACCCAACTCTAGGCCAAGGCTGTTGACACCACTTACTGATCGTGAGCCCAGTTAAGAGGAAATAGTTACCCTCATTCTGTGGAGCAATTTCTCCTACAGACTCTCGCCTTCCTTTCAGCAAGCATTGAGTTTTGGATCTGGCAGTCACGGGTTAGACGCAGTGTTGTACTGGGCTCTCTTCTGATTTGTCTCCTTTGCTGTGCTGAGCCTCCTCCCCCTGTACGATTGGGTGATTCAACTCTGTGAGTAAAACATGGACTGTCTCAGTCTGCCCTGATGGTAGAGTGGACTAGTCAGTTTAATCTCTCTGAGTGCCAGTTTGCTCAGCTATGAGATGACAACGTCCGGCCTGTTTCACAGAGATCGGTCAAAAGGAGGGGTTAATAGAACTGTGGATGTGCTCAATCAAAGTGAAGTATTTTTATGCCTGTTTTACAGATAAGGGGAAAGCGTTCGGGGTGACACATGAATTGGTCAGGGGGAGTTAGAAATAGCAGGAGAACTCAAGTATCCATCTTAAAACATTCACGTTCCCAGTTGTCTGGCTCCTTGCTAACCTAAGCCCTCATCTGGTTCCACGAGACCACAGAGAAATGGTCAAAGAAAAAAAATGGGGGTTGGGGATTTAGCTCAGTGGTAGAGCGCATGCCTAGCAAGCGCAAGGCCTTGGGTTTGGTCCCCAGCTCCGAAAAAAAGAAGGAAAAAAAAAATGAAGCCCACTGAAAACAAATAACAGCATTCAAAGTTCAGAGTCACAGAAGCATTGCTTATAGTTTAAAAAATATTAGGAAAAAGAAGTGGTCACCCATGGTCTAACTCCAAACACATCATGCCATACTTTATCTCAATGACTCGAGTTGTTTTAAAGTAGAACTCTATGTTTCTATACGGTCTATAACCATCCTACAAATGCCCACCTCTTTGTTTCCACCGTGTTTAATTGGCTGCACAAAATTTCCGACTTTTTATGAACATTAGTTTACTTCCCCGGGTAGTACACAAGGATAGCCATGTCTTTCTGTCTTTTCTTCCTACTGATAAAATGTGTTCATGCATAATTCCGTGGCACTCTTGGAGTCCCCTGAAATAGAATCACAGCGTTGACAGATAACTACTTAAAGTTGGAGTTGTTTTTTTTTTTAAAGTCTGGCTTATTGAGGGATAATTTATGTGGTGTGGAGTTCACTCTTTGTAAGCTTGTACATACACATTCAGAAGGCGAAAAACAACAGAGCAAAAGTGAGAACATACCAGAATCCTGAAAAAAGCTTCCCTTTGGCCTCTTCTTATCCCAGGAAAAGACTCACCCCAGTGCCTGTCCAGTGACCAGCTGCTTGTCCTGGTGTAGCCCTGAGGGAGCACTACCTCCCAGGTGTGGGGATCTCTTTGCTGTGATCCTTTCCTGCTTCCTCCCTCCCTGTTTGTTTCTTCAATGTGTTCTCCTCATCCTTCCAGACAGAGCAGCTTGAGTTTCCTGCAAACTGGGAAGTCCTTTCTCCACCTCAGCTCTCTCCCTCCTCTACATCCCCATCCCCCTCCTCATTATTCTTGTAGAGGATCATCTCGTGGGCCATGTGGAGGCATCACCTGCCAATATAAAGCCTGTTAGCAAAAGGCAGGAAAAAGAAGATGGGACATCATGCAGAGAGAGAGAGGGGATTCTGGGAAAGAGTCAGAGGCAGGTAAATTCTCCCTGGACTCTGAGGGAGACGAATGAGACTGAGGAGAGGTAACTAGTCTTATGCTGATTTAGACTAGTTTAAACGGGATAATTCAGTTACAGGCTAGTGCAGACGAGCCAAAGCTTATGGCCTAGGCATTTATTCATAAATAAATCTGGAACAGGGGTGCGGATGGTAAACCCTGAGCCTACATAGCTCTTGTCTTCTTCTCCCCATCCTCCTCCCCCTCCTCCTCTCTCTCCCCATCCTTCCCCCTCCAGTCTCTCCTCCTCCCCTCCTCCTCCCCTCTTCCTCCCCCTCCTCCTCCCTCCTCCTCCCCTCCTCCTTTCCCTCTTCCTCCCCCCCTCCTCCTTTCCCTCCTCCTTCTTTTCCTCTTCTTCTTCCTCCTCCCCTCCTCCCTCCCCTCCTCCTCCCCCTCTTCCCCCCCCTCCTCCTCCTCCCCCCTCCTCCTCCTTTCCCTCCTCCTTCTTTTCCTCTTCTTCCTCCTCCTCCCCCTCCTCGTCCTCCTCCTGTTTCTCCCTCTCTCCCTCCTCCCCTCCTCCCCTTCTCCCCTTCTTCCTCCTTCTCCCCCCATCCTCCTGTTCCTTCATTCTCTCCTCCTCCTCCCCCTCCTCCCCTTTTCTCTTCCTGTTCCTCCATTTTCTTCCTCTTTCTCCTTCCTCCTCCCCCCTCCTCCCCCTCCCTGGCTTCCATTAATGTTGTATTTGCCTTTATCAGCATCGTCCTGCTTTGTTGATGCTGCTGTTTTTATTTAAACTGAGACTCTTTAAGAGCTACAATAAGCTTTTGGCAAATAAGCGACCTTCCGAGGGATCTGGCACTCAGCAGGAGACGAGTAGCTGCTTATTGGACAATGACCACAACACTGACTCCTCTTAGGTGACCACAGCAGGCCTGGGTCTTCACAGGCGTTTTGTCGACCCCTTCCCCCCTTTTGACTTTATGATACGTTTTTCTGTGCCCATGCTGCTTCTAAGGGAGTAAGAGGGCATCGTAGCTGTGCAGATGATGAGTGAGAGCGGGTGGTACCCCAGCTCCTCACCTGCCATTGAGAGAACAATAGCTGCTAACCTATGGTCAACCCCATCTCCGTGAGTTTTATATCCAGTGTCCATAACTAGCCTCTGGCAATGTCTAATCCTTCCTGCAATCACCAGCGTATTTCGGGAAGCCCTTTCGCCAATAGTAAAAGAGTGACCATGCATTCCGGCTCCGGATAATAATTCCTGAGTGGTGTTGTGTAATGCTGTGTCCAGAGCTCCCTGCTGCCGTGCACTGTATTTAGCTGAGCCTCAGTCTGGATAATCCTGTGAAGTGAAACTAGGCCCCCGCAGTGAAACAGCAAGGGAGAGAGAGCTCATCTGCTGCACTTTTGACAATGAAGTGATTTTGGTAAGGAGTTGGGAGAATTCATAACTCCTGGGAGAGGCGTCCTTACCAGATCCTCAAAAGGCAGAGCCATCTCAAACAGCAGGGCCATTTGGATGCTTTCCTGAACGATTCTTGTCTAGCAGGGCCTCATGTGTTTAACCGTCATGTGGTACGGTCTTAGCTGGTGGTGTGATGAAGGAAGGAAGGCATTGGGTGGGCTCAGGCTTGTGCTGGAATCTGATAGGGAATCTTCCAGAGACGTAGCCCTTGGATGAAGTCAGAGGAGACCTGGGAAAGATGACGATGCCAGCGGGTGTCTAGGCACACGGGCCTGTGTGGGCAGAGTTTCTCATCTGTGCCACTGTGGCGTGGGTTTAACTGAGATGCCACTCTGCCGTGGGAAGGGCACGCTGCTCACGCAGCCAGCTACTGTCTTGTGTGAAGCCTTGGACAGGTTTGTACAGGAAGGCTATACCCACCTCCATCTTTTTCCATCTCCTGTCTTTCAGGAGAAGATCGGATGGCGAAAGGATGCCCTGCACTTGCTGGTGTTCACGACGGACGACGTGCCCCACATCGCGTTGGATGGAAAACTGGGTGGCCTGGTCCAGCCACACGATGGCCAGTGTCACCTGAATGAAGCCAATGAGTACACTGCGTCCAACCAGATGGTGAGTGCTAGGCGGGCTCTTGCAGCCTTTCCTTGTAACTCATCGCCCATCGCTTCCCCGAAAACGTCCTCGGCCTTCAGTTCTTGCTGATGTTCTGCTCCGTCCCGGGGATCCAGTTTTATTCGTTATCTCGTCCTCTCTCACTGAGTTGTAAAACCTCCTTGTTAACTGATTCTTGCTAGGAATTTCTTTTTTTTTTCTTTTTTCTTTTCTTTTTTTCAGAGCTGGGGACCAAACCCAGGGCCTTGTGCTTGCTAGGCAAGCGCTCTACCACTGAGCTAAATCCCCAACCTGCTAGGGATTTCCGTAGCTGGTTCATCTCCACACCTCTGTGCTCCTAGTGGGAGCTATCTCTCCTAGTGGGAGCTATCTCGTTGGAGGAAGAGGTGACCTGGGAGCCAAATGGTTCCGGTGGAGAGTTGATCTGAAGACAGGGTGGAGCCTGCTTTCCTGAAGGAGTCACAACAGGGATAGAGTTAGAGGAGATACCCAGTCCAGCAAGTACCAAGATCCTGCTGCATTGTTTTAGGCAGGCTTTTCAAGAAATGTATTCCTTCTTCTTCCCCAAATCTATTTTGATATCTGGCTATATCTGGTTATTGGGCCCTTGGTTGATGGGCACCCAAGAGAAAGATTCTTCCCAGATCATGTGAGTGTCACAGCTGGTTGGGACAGTTACTTCCCGGTTTGCTTTGCAGGACAGGCCCATTTCCTCCTGCTTCAGGAGGTGATCACCTAAGCTTTCCAGATTATCCAGGAGTGACAGAGACTTGAGAAAGGGCTTCTAACTCTAGGACTTCACCCAATGGCGATCCCTGTGCCAACCAGGGTTAAATGCCTCGTCTTTTCTTTCTCCTCACTCGGCTCCCCCTAACCCCCATTACAGCCTGATTCCAGAGAACAGTGGTCTCCTTTGCTTGTTATGAGCCATGAGCAGGACCTGCAAACATTGGTTACCTGACTGTTGGGCACAGGAAAAGGAAAGCAGGGCAAGGGACAGCCGCAGGGAAGGCACACAAGCTAATAGGTGTTGGTGGCAGATGGTGGGTTAGGCTGTTCTTCCTGGAGCCACAGCTATCCCTTTACCTCCTGAAGGGAGAGGGATGTAGATCACACCTAGAGATGCTAGAGGGGCCTTTCTAATGAGCACCACTTTCTATAGCCTCTTAGTTCAGGAGCTGCCGATGGACTCAGTTATTGGTCCCTTGGTTGATGGGAACCCAAGAGAAAGATGCTTCCCAGGTTCTGTGTGTCTGCGGATCATGTGAGTGTCACAGCTAGTTGGGGCAGTTAACACTCTTTGACTTTTTGCCTTGGCCTTAGGACTATCCATCGCTTGCCTTGCTTGGGGAGAAGCTGGCAGAGAACAATATCAACCTCATCTTTGCAGTGACGAAGAACCACTATATGCTCTACAAGGTACTCCTGTGCGTGGGAGCGGGAGGGGGGCCGGAAGCCTGATCTGCGGCTCATTCTGACCTAGAGCCAGTTGGAGATTAGAGTAGGAGTGGGCGGGGTCAATGGAGCTGTGCTTGGAAGTAATAAGGAAACGCTTGAGTGCTCGTGTGCTCATGGACCTCTTCACCGGGAGTTTTAAACTACGTTATCTAATGTAATGCAGAGAAATACCTCAAAAACATTACAAATTGCCACTTTCAGGAAATGGATAGAGACACAGGGGCCTATTCCAGTCGAGAAGGAAAACATAAACTAATTCTGTCCAAAGGAAACCGACGTTGGGCAGCCCATCGTTGGCTACTACGATACACAGCTGTCTGCCTTCCTGCAGAGAGAGGGTGGGAGGCAAGGAGTGGCCTAGCACAGTAGGTCTCCCAAAAATCAGACAGAGCCTGAGACAGGTCTTTTCCCAGGTTGCCGCCTGGGCCACCACTGCGGCAATCACAGTGAGCTGCAAGTGGCTCACAAGCTCCCTGGAGAGTAAGAGAGGAGGATGTTCAGTGTCCTCTCTGGCCTTCGTGTGACGCTCTCACATGTGCACACACAGGCACATACACTAAACGTCTTTGGCTGTGGAAGAGCTCACGTGAGCTAAGCGTAAACCCAGCTCACTTCCGATGCCCTCTGCACGGTGGAAGCATATAGGGGCTGCTGTCAGGAATCCCTTAATTATTCTCCAAAGGACTTTTGTTCAATCGTGTCTCAAAGGCCCCTGCCTTACGAGTTATGAAAATTTCACAGTGTCCTCCTGAGTTCTGGATCCTCTCTGAGCCTGAGTCTATTTTAGATGATAAAATGGGGAGACGCCCATTTTTTTTGTTTGGTGCAAGATTGTGCATTAAAGCTTGTCCATCATGGAAGGATTAAATGCAGAAGCTGTACTGGGCTTTGTTTCTGGAGGGCAGAGATCTTCCGTGGCTTCAGCCTCCTTCCTCAAAATGGGGAGATCTGCACAGCCTGAGAACAGGGACTCTGACCTGTTCCCATGGCCTTACATATAGGTATCAAAAAGTTTTTAGAATGACACCCGTTGTATATTAGCTCCCTACTGAGAAGATAGATTGGTTCTTACTCTTGACCACAGTTCGCTCTTGACCCTGATAGGATGGAAGGTGTCTTAGTGAGGGCTACTATTGCTGAGATGAAACACCATGACCAAAAGCAATTTGGGAAGGAAAGGGTTTATTTGGCTCATACATTCATATCATAGTTTATCACCGAAGGAAGTCAGGACAGGAATTCACACAGGGCAGGAACCTGGAGGAGCTGATGCAGAGGCCATGGAGGGGTGCTGCTTACTGGCTTGCTCCTCGTGGCTTGCTCAGCCTGCTTTCTTTTGGAACTCAGGACTACTAGCCAGGGACGGCACCACCCACTATGGGCTGGGCCCTCCCCATCGCTCACCAGTTAAGAACATGCTCTACAGTCCAGTGTTATGGGAGCATTTTCTCAATTCAGGTGACTCTAGCCTGTGTCGAGGTGACATAAAACTAACCCACACAGAAGGCAAAATGGTCTTACGTTTTGTTTTGTTTTGTGTTTTTGAAGAATTTTACAGCCCTGATACCTGGAACCACTGTGGAGATTTTGCATGGAGATTCCAAAAACATTATTCAACTGATTATCAATGCGTACAGTGTAAGTCATTGGCTCTGATGCGTCGCCCTCCCCCCTACTCCCCACCTCCATCCCGCCCCTCCTGAATCACTGAGGCCTGGAGCTGATGCAGGTTTGGGTGGAGGATTAGCTCTGCCTGCTGCACCCCTTCTATTAGGGACCCCTAGCGTTTGAGGTGTGGCCAAGGCCCCTACTCTGTTTCTCCATGTCTCTGTTCTATAGACTCGGAGTTGGGCGTGAGGGGGGATTTCTGGGTAGATGCTTCTCATATTCGCCCTCATGGACTGTTGAAGTTTGGGCTCTTGATAACTCATCACTTGCCTCATTTCCCCTGTGAATTCCTGCGAAAGCCAGAATTTTCTCTTCTCTTCTTCTACACTATGGTCTTCATTTCTATCTGGGTTGCTCCTCCAACCTGACCATACATATGGGTTCTTTCTATATAACCCTGGCTGTCCCGGAACTCACTGTGTAGACCAGGCAGGTAGAGCTCTGTGAGTTCAAGGCTTTTGGAGAAGACAGAGCTAAGGAGTGGCTTCATCGGAGCTCTGCGAGGTGGGGTGAGGACATCTTCTGGAGTAGCTACCTCTCAGAATCTCCACGCTCAGCCAGCTCTAGACCCTGCAGACCCGAGCTGTATAACACATTTTCCCAGAAAGCAGTTTAATTTAGGGATTCCAGCAACAATAGCAGGGCCCCGTAGTTGCTCGGGGAAACTGGATTCACTCCAGTTTCTAATGCAGCCTAAAAAGATCATTTCCTCAAACCCCAACTTCTAAGTGGATAACCCCCGCTCCTCTCCTTTCCCCTTACTCCAAGATTCTCACATTTTCATTTCAAAAACAATATTATATATACACAGCAAATCAGGCTCAGGGAAACTGCCACACACTACACAAAGAGTAATACTTCTAAGCGATACACATACAGACAGGCTGCTGTAGTTTGACTCCCAGCATCCACATGGAGGCTTTCAACCCTCTGTAACTCTAATTTCAGGGGATCCAACACTCGCCTCTTAGCCTCCACAGGTACCAGAGCCACATGGGCTGTGCTTGCTGGTGCCGGTTCACGTTTTCATCGTTGCCTTGATTTGTGGTGGATTTCATGAGTCACACAACCATGGTTACATGTGGGTCTTGACTTTGCTCCTCTGGATGCTAGCAGTGGATCTGTGAGGACGCTGGAAGATTCTGGTCAGAGCGTCCATTACAGATGAAGTGGTTGTGGACTTTGGCTCTGTCTGATTTGTACGTGTCTTTCATAATGTAGAATTGTCAGCTCTTAGATTTATATCCGTTTCCAGCTGTGCCAAACTCACTTTCTGCCCAAGGGTGTTTGGCAGCATGGAGTCTCTGCAGCACAGAGAACTGCAGAGGAAAGACTGTCTTCCAGGGCCCGGCCCCGAGTCTGGGTCCAGAAACATCATTCCGTGCTTATGAAGAGAGATACTTAAGACAGAAAGCCCAGGGGCCTCTCTTTAAAGTGGGAGAGGGCAGGCTGGGCTGCAGACCACTAGAGCAGCAGCAGAGGGTGACATCAGAGCCCGTGGTGGGTTCTGCCCTAGCACAGCACATGTTTCTCTTTTGGTTGTTGCCACAAAGTCTGCTCCAACCGCTCCCCTCCCCCCACAGCTGGGAGGACAGAAAGCAATTGCAGATGTGACCTAACGTGACACCGGGTATGTAATAGAATAGCACTTAGGGGGCCAGCATTCTTGACATTGCCGACTTTTTCTAGGATGGGAGAAAGAAACCATCTTCAGGGGCAGGGCTGGTAGCAATTGAGTAGGTTCACCAGTTGCACATGAAACATCCTCGTGCATAAGAACCCGTTCTTGTGCCTTTGAGCCTCTGATGTGTCTTGCACTTCTTTCTCTTTTGTCAATAAATACACCTTAAGGGGCTAATTGTGACCAGCATTGTCTCACACACGGCAGCAGGAGATTGGACCAAGCACAGCTCTCTCCTGGAGGAGCATGTGGTGTTTCAAGGGAGGCAGGCCCTTATATGTGTGAGGTGGGGCAACCTGATGATTCATACTTTTCCAGAGTCAGTGGATTCTGAGGAAAGAAGCCTGTGGCTCTGGGATCAGCATGAGCTCTGGAGCCTGCCCATCAGCTGAGCTTTGGGGTTCAGTTTTTGGTACCATAAATGAGGCCTGAGCTAAGTCTTCACAGTCCCAGCCATCTGACACAGTGGAGCAGATTCTGATCCCAAACGCTCTGTGGCAAGCCAGAGTGAACCAGCCAGAACACAGCCAGGGTCTGCGGCCCACGTAGAACATAGAATCCCTTTTCTTCTTTTCTTTCATTCTTTTTTTTTTTTTTGGAGCTGGGGACCGAACCCAGGGCCTTGTGCTTGCTAGGCAAGCGCTCTACCACTGAGCTAAATCCCCAACCCCTCTTTCATTCTTTTTAAATTTAAATTTGTTTGTTCCATTTATGTGAGTACATTGTAGCTGTCTTCACACACACCAGATCTCATTACAGGTGGTTGTGAGCCACCATGTGGTTGCTGGGATTTGAACTCAGGACCTCTGGAAGAGCAAACAGTGCTCTTAATCACTGAGCCACCTCTCCAGCCAAGATCCTTTTCTTATCTTAAAGATTTTTTTTTTTTAAACTTTAATTTGCCATCGCCAGGGTGTAGGTGTGTGTGTGCGCGCATGTGTGCGTGCGTGTTGTGTGTGTGTTTGCCCACTTGGTTTTCAGTGCACCGCGTGTTTGTCTGGTACCCTCGGAGAACAGGAGAGGGCATTGGGTCCCCTGAAACTCGAATTGAAGATGGTTGTGAGCTGCTGGGAACCAAACCTGGGTCCCCTGTGTATAAACTGAGGATTTCAGCACCAGATAAATAAGCTCGTGATGTGACGACTCCAGGGAACGGCTGAGGGGAGGATTTTATTGTAGATATGAGGGGGAGGACAGCCAGAGGCATCTGGAGGAGTCCAGAGCAGGGAGAGGAAGGAGTAAACTGAACAGTGGCCAGCGGACTGGACCTTGAGGGGGTGGGGGTATGGCAAGAGATAGGGGTCAAGAAAGGAAGACGAGAGAGAGGCCAAAGGAGAGCACACGGCTGAACTGTCAGGGCTTTATGGGACTGAGAAGCTGGAGGAGTGTAGGGTAGGGCATGGGTGAGAAGAACTGAGAAGAGCTACAGAAAGGTCTTCGTGATACCTAGGAAACCTGGAAGCCAGCTTCTGATGCCGAGTGAGCATAGGTATGCTGATAGGCACCACAGAGAGTCATTTGTCCTGAGTATATTTTGGACCTGACACTATAGAAGAGCAGCTAGTGCTCTTAACCGCCAAGCCATCTTCCTCACCCCGTCTCCATACATCTTTATATATACAAATATGTGTGCATGCATGTGTATGCACCGCCCCCCCCCCATGTATGCGTGTGTAAACGTGAATGTATGTGTCGGTTCCCTTGGAGGCCAGAGGAAGGATTAGGTTCCCCAGAGCTGGAGTTAACGGCAGTTTGGAACTGCCCAACGTGGGTGCTGGGGACCAGTTTGAGTCATCTTGAAGAGCAGCCAGGATTCTTAAGCACAGCCGTTCCTCCAGTCCCTATTAGGTGTCTTCAAAGAGAGAGCTGTGCTTGGTCCAATCTCCTGCTGCCGTGTGTGTCAGACAATGCTGGTCACAATTAGCCCCTTAAGGTGTATTTATTGACAAAAGAGAAAGAAGTGCAAGACACATCAGAGGCTCAAAGGCACAAGAACGGGTTCTTATGCACGAGGATGTTCATGTGCAACTGGCCAGTCCCTTGAGCATAGCCGTTGTTCAAATGACCATACGTTGGTCCATGTATTCATTCGACAAGATTTTGTTGCATCGTGGGGAGAGAAGGCACATACATGGTCCTTAAGTTCGTGGTGCACTGAGAAGGCAGAGCTGTAAATAACTAATTACATTCAGTGGAAGAGCGGAGTGTGTGCTGAGTAGCACTTTCGTGACCTTTGGCCAATTAGGAATGGCACTCTGAAGAGGAAGTGGCTTTCAGAGGGTATTTTTAGAGTTGTAGAAGCACTTCGATAATTTGTTGCAGAGCCCAGTTTTTGCGGAGTATTTTCTGCAAGCTGTGAATTTGTTGGGAAAACTGAATATTTCATGTATTCCAATTTAGCACCCCATGCCAGAGTTAGAGGGTTGGGGGGAGGGGATCTACAAAAGCTGGTGGTACTTTGACTTCTTGTTTATGCGGTAGCTTGACTCAGTGTCTCTCAGAGTGAGTCCTGCTGTCTGTGTTATAAACAGATCTTTTTAAATGCTTGATAAAATATGACTTCTAAATAGTCATAAAGAAACTTCATTTGGCCTCGGCTTCTAAAGTTGTGTCTTCCATAGGGACTTTTTAGACAGCATTTTATTAAATAGCCCTTGCTGGTCTAGAACTTGCTGTGGAGATCCACCCAGCTGTGTCTCCTCAATGCTGGGATTAAAGGTGTGTGGCGTCACACTTGGCTATTACTGAGAGGGTTTTGTTGTTGTTGTTGTTGTGGATTCTAAAAACCAAGAGACATGTAAAGGATTCCATAAACCTTGTATAAACTAAACACACACGAGCATCTAACGCCCAGGTAAAAAGCAGATCACAGCTGGGCTTGTTCCTGTAATTTCAGCTCAGAAGCCTGAAGCAAGGGGATTACAAAGTTCAGGGTTATCCTAGACTACGTAACAAGACCCTGTCTCAGAAACAAAAATATACTAAGAAAAACACAGCCACAGCAGAGCATTGCCAGCACAGGCAAGTCCCTTGTAGGCCTCCTCCTCTCGCAATCCCCCAAGGGCAGCCATTAGTTCTGCCTGTTGCTGAATTTCACACATGATGGCTTCTCACTTAGTAGCAGGGATGCACTCTGAGAGACGCATTGTCAGGGAGTTACAGCATTGTACAGACAAAGAGAATATGGCATGTTAACCTAGACGGTGTGATGTACTACGTGTCTCGGCTCTCTGCTGCTGCCTTTTGCTCCTAGGCTACAAATCTGTGAGGCTGGTACTATACCGAATACGCAGGCAGTTGTAACCGTGGTGGCCACTGTGTATCTGAATATTCAGAAGGTAGATTAACATCACTGAGTGATAAGGGAAGTTTATAGCTCTCAGGATCGGCTGGGGCCACCATTATATACTATTTACTGTGGTCCAGAGTACATTTATTAGAGAATACATAAATACAGTGTGTCTGGCTTTGAGCAGTGTTCTACTCTTCACGGTCACTTTACAGGCTTGTGTTTGATACATTGTTAAATCTATTGTACTATTGGCAGGCCTTTGGTTCCTTTCCAGATTCTCGCTCTTAACTTGGTGTAGACATTCTTGTCCCTATTCTTGTGTATAATCCTCAGAGGAAGGTAGGACTAAGATCAGCCTGATTTTTAGAATACATTACTTAATTGGTTTTTTTCAGATTTTTCTAAAAGCCTATATCAGCTTCAGTCCAGCAGTGTAAGGACCCCAGTTTCTCCCCAACCTTGCCAGTATTGCTACTTTCAGTCAGTCAGTCAGTCTGTCTCTCTCTCTCACTCTCTCTCTCTCTCCCTTTCTCTCTCTCTCTTTCTTTCTTTTCTGCACTGACATACCATTTTTCCTTAGTCTTTGTTTCAGTCAGTGTCTTGAGCAGCCAGACCCCCGAGAAGAGTTGACTCTCAGATAATGTAGTTTCAGACTCATGGGTAACCTCATCTAGTAAGGGGTAGGTTTGAGTGTGAAGAAAGGCCAGGTGGAACTTGAATGAACTGCAGACAGAGAGAGAGAGAGAGAGAGAGAGAGAGAGAGAGAGAGAGAGAGAGCGCCTATGTGCCTGTGTGCCTATGTGTGCACAGATAAACCCGGAGCCTGGAGACTACATGGCTAGATTTCTGTAACTATGTGCCGGAAACTGGTGACAGGGATGAGAGGTGGCTCTGAAGAGGTAAGCGGGAGACAGCAAAAGTCTTCTGAGGGAGATAAATCATTTTGCAGATAGACCATTAGCAACCACTCCAAGCTCACAGAGGGAGGCCCAAGCCAGGTCTACAAAGATGGTGTATGGGAAGCCTCCTGTCTCTAACTTGGCTTGATCCTCCTGAGGTTAGAAGAAACAATGTATATAAGAAAGCCATGGTGGAGAACATCTCACTGTGGCTGTTTCTAAATACCGTGGGCTTCATTTTCTCCCTTTGTTCAGAGCATCCGGGCTAAAGTGGAGCTGTCGGTCTGGGATCAGCCGGAAGACCTTAATCTCTTCTTCACTGCTACCTGCCAAGATGGCCTATCCTACCCTGGTCAGAGGAAGTGTGAGGGTCTGAAGATTGGGGACACGGTAAGTGGTCACTCTAGTTCATAAGAGTTCTTGTTCGCTTGGGTAATTATTCTCTGAATCTAAATTTTGTAGCTTCCTGGAGTCCTCTAGGGGCGTGTGTTGTGCCTTCTAGTCCAGCATCCTTTCTAAGCTGCTGTGCACTTTGTGTGCAGAGTCTTAGGAGGACTGGTATGGAACTCAGTCCACAGAGCCCTCAGCGCACTGCCTGCTGAGGGGTCCTCAGTGGCACTGGGCCTTGGTGCTTTAGCCATTGTTGTTTTAGCTTGATCCAGTCAGGGAAGAATATTGACAGGAATCTAGGGGACTTGGCTTCTATTCCTCATCCATTTGGGAAAAGATGGAGATAGCCCTCCGTGCATCTCATCTTATTCGATGAGTCTGTGGAGTATCCCGCAGCCATGGAGGGAACACGGGCCTGTCAGATCACTGATATAAATGACACATGTAAAGGTAAAGATACAGCGATGAGTTGTCATTAGCTGGGCGTGGCGGCCCATGACAGGGTACAGAGGATTGTTTTTGACACTAGTCTCACCCACATAGGGGGACCTCGTCTTCCAAAAGAATAAAAGACGTAGCAGTGATGCCAAACAAAAGATTGGAAAGGAAAGCAAGGGGGAGGATTTATGAATGGTGACACCACCATGCCATGGTAACACAGGCTCTTGATGGTGATTGGAGGATCGTGCACCACCTTCTGGAGGCTTCCTGTTAGACACAGACAGACTATAACGACCATCCCAATATCATTTTACTTTTTTTCTTTTATTTACTTAATTTAGGATTCACGTTTTCTTATTAATTTATTAATATCACCTTCCTCTTTCATCCCTCCCATTATTTATTTATTTTTTTAAACATTTATTTATTTTTATGTGCATTGGTGTTTCGCCTACTTTATGTCTGTGTAAGGGTGTCAGATCCTCTGGAACTGGAGTTACAAACAGTTTCGAGCTGTCACGTGGGTGCTGGGAATTGAACCCGGGTCCTCTGGAAGAGCAGCCAATGCTCTTCACCTCTGAGCCATCTCTCTTGCCCCGTGTTTTACTATTTTTAATTATGCTAAGTATATACACGTGAGTGCAGGTGCCTGCAGAGGCTTTGGCCTGGAACTGGAGTTATAGGTGGTAGTGAGTCACCTGACATGCGTGCTGGGAATGGAACTCTTGTCCTCTGGAGGAGTGGTGCATGCTTTTAACAACTGAGCCATCCATTTCTTCAGCCCCCTCCAATGAGCTTTGGTGATCATTCCTTTCCTTAGAAAATGGAGTGAGGGAAAGCTTCCTTGAGTACTTCAGAGTATCTGAGCGTCTTCTGGGCACTACTGCCAACTAAGGTGGCAATAAGCCAGCATCCCCCTGCCTCAGGAAGACACGGGAATATCTGCTTACCTCTAGACAGGACATTCTAGCCTTTTCTCTCTTCCTCCCTGTTTTCCATGTTAAGTGGTCCTTCACCCACTTAACACCACACAAGAAACTGGTCCCACCTTTTCACAATCCTCCAATCACCCTACCACCAAATGAGGCAGTTCCAGTCCAGTCTGGAAGGTAAGACTGTGGGGAGCCCTAATGACTAGGAAGCCAGTGGTTCTCCCAGACAGATTTCCCCAAATATATTTCGCTTTTACCAACTTGAAAAGGTCAGTTTTTCATTACAGCCATCACCAACAATTGTCTATATGACAGTTAACTCAGAAGGCACTCAACGAACAAAGTGACATGCTTGAGACTAAATTCCCACTCCATCTTCTGTTTGTGCAAATAGAAGATGGTTTCGGTGCTTAAATTCCTGTGGGTACAATAGAAATGGTGAAACTCCCTATCTTCAGCATATTAGTATACAATTGTATCAAGTGTTTCTGAAACCATTAAAGAGACTCTTTCAATAAAACTTGAATAATTGTTAAACGTTGTACTTATATTCTTTAGGTAAATTATAGTGATTTCTCTTTTTAAAAAGTTTATTTTATATATGTGAATACATTGTCACTGTCTTTAGACATACTAAAAGAGGGCATCGGATCCCATTATAGATGGTTGTGAGCCACCATGTGGTTGCTGGGATTTGAACTCAGGACCTCCGGAAGAGCAGTCAGTGCTCTTAACCGATAAGCCATCTTTCCAGCCCCTATAGTGATTTATAAATCAAGATAATTTAAGCAAAAACAGAAGTCTTGCCGCAGTCGTGGAGTTTAAAGAGATACTGCGGATGGGGAGATGGTGTAAGTTTGCTGCTAAGCCCGATGATGACCCTGGAACCCACATAGTGGAAGGAAAGAACTGACTCCGACAAGCTGTCCTCAGACCTCCACACATGTGCAGTGCCGTGTGCACTCCGTGCCCAAAGTAAATAACAAATGTAAGGGCAAAGCCGAACAGGAAGTTCTGGGAATGGCAGGAGGTCGGCAGCCATAAATAGTAAAAGGACACGTGAGCAAATTCTATAGATCTTATCTGCATGGGATGTGTGGTGCGGTGACACTGGGCTCAGTGGGCAGGCAGATTTATGAACGTGCTTCCTATAAGGGATGGCTTGACAGAGACTTGGACGTATATTGTCCGCCTGTGTTTGTATGTCATGGGCAGGCCTGTTTATCAAATACAGAAAGGTCACAGAGCTGGAGCAAACAGCCTAGCTTGTAAAACAGGGAGGCTAAGATTTAAAAATAGTTTTTAAAACTAGGTTATGATTAATTAGTTAATTATAATTAGTATGTTATATTTAGTTTAGAGTATTAATAAGAGAGAGTGAGTGTGCTCTGATAGTATTTTTGGTTGGTTGTTTTTTACAATAGAATCTCATGTGCGCAGGGAGTTCTGGGCTAACCTGGGCTATATAGTTAGACTCTGTCTAAAAAGAAAAAACCAAGTGCTAAGGGTGGGTGAGACGGCTCAGAGAGTCAAAGCACTTGTTGCCAAGCCTGACGGACCAGTTCATTCCCTGGGACTCACGTTGTGGAAGGAGAAAACCCACTCTCCAAATTGTCTTCTGACCTGTGCATTGTGCCATGCCACTGGACCCCTTACTCCACCCCAGTAAAGACATGTGATATAAAAAGCTTAAGCATCTTACGTGGTATGCCCACTGGGCTGTGCTGGCCGGAGCTGTGTTAGCAGAGGATCGTTGGGAATGTTTGGTAATGGTACCACTCCTCTTTTCGGGCCACACTGCTTGTGGTAGAGTCTTCTTAAAAGCGAGAGTGACAAGCAGATGTCACTATGAATAGGTTAGGAAGAAGCAGCAAGAGAATGGGCTTGTTGAAAATGCCACCTTGAGGCAGAATGGATTGAAAGTCTGTTCATGCTGCCTTAAACACACGTAGGGAAACTGCAAGGATCTTACTTTGGGGTCCTTCACAGAATACAGAGAGGATACATTTTACCCCATGATGGACCGGAAGCAGACTGGACAGTGAGCATTTCTCTGTTCCCCTCTTAGTTTCCTGCGAGGAAGACACTGTTACCTGTGTGACAGACTAGGGAATCTAATACAGAATTAACGAAATGAAAGCACAGAGCCTAAGGCTTCCTGTTCTGTAGCCTGCACCTAACTCCCACGACCCTTCCACCGCATGCATTTCACATGGCAAGGATTGGGACAGCGTGGTGATGGGACGGACGCAGACTTCACCAGAGAGCGGTCCCCCCCTCTGTGTCCTCGTCACGGAGTTCACAGCAACATGGGTGGGGACAGAATAGTGCACTGCTGATGGGCAGCCAGGGACTCTAGGATGGAAGTAGGCCTGCCCAAGCTCACCCAGATGAACCCTCCCATTGATCATAGCCTTCCTGTCCCAGGGAGCCATAGCCACCTATATGTAGGAACTTACAGTGTGCCCAGTTGGGGCTTTACTACTAATTTCTTTTTAATATTTATTTTATATGTGTATTGAGTGTGGGGGTCATATGACAACTTGCAAGAGTAGGTTCTGTTCCACCGTATGGGACCCCACATTTGGACTCAGGCCCTTAGGCTGGACAGCAAGTGCTTTTACCCACTGAGCCGTCTAGCCAGCCCCTGATTTCTGTCTCTTGCGGCAGCGTTGCAGTTAACTCCAGTTCTCCATGTTAACGCGGTGGCCTCAAAACCTGGGGCTCAAAGAGGAGCCTGAGAAACTGGCCCCAGGTCCCACTGCCAGTGAGCAGCAGGCAGCAGGACCCAAATCACTGACGGTGCCACAGCCCAGTCAGGCACAGTGTAGTCAAAGGCTTGGGGCAGAGTCATTATCGTTTACGCCACAACTCGCTTGTGTACGGCTCTCATTTGTTTGCGTGGGAATCTGATGTCTGGAAATGAGAAGAAAAAAAAAAGACTTTAAATGGAAACTTTCCTTGGCATCAATTGTTGTAACAGGATGGTTTTTAGCACATTCGAAAACATAATAATGACAGTGTTCACACCTCCAAAGTTGCTTTTGGCCCATCTTTGGGATCCAGTAGCCATAGCCCTCTGGAAATTGTAGCAGGTCCTCCGGCAAGCCTCTCCGCTCTGGCCCTTTGTCCTCTCTCTGTCCCAGTATTGTCGCAATGTCCACGGGCCACACACAGTCACATGGCCTCTCTGGCTAGAGCTGTGTGGGTTTTGTTGTCTGGATGTGGACATCGGCACAGAGCCACTCTTTCTCCAGGCTGGGTGTGTCACTGTCCACCAGGGTCATGCAGATCATGAGAGCAGGACTTTCTGGACTGTGTGAAACTGGTGCAATGACATGTGAGGTCTGAAGATGAAGAATTTTAAGGGGCGGGCTGGAGTGATGGCTCAGCAGTTAAGAACACTGACTGCTCTTCCAGAGGTCCTGAGTTCAAATCCCAGCAACCACATGGTGGCTCACAACCATCTGCAATGGGATCAGATGCCCTCTTCTGGTGTGTCTGAAGACAGTTGCAGTGTACTCGCATATATAAAATGAATAAATTTTTTTCTTTAAAGAATTTTAAGGGGCTAGAGAGATAGATTACCGTTAAGGGTGCATACCCAAGTAGAGGACCCAAGTCCAGTCCCTATCACCTATGTTGGGTGGCTTACAACTGCCCATCTTCTGGACTCTGAGAGAACCTGCCTCACATATGTACACAACCACACACAGAAGCACATACATACACATAGTTCAATTAATTAATTTAGTGTTTTTTAGGGCAAGGTTTCTCTGTCCTGGAACTTGCTTTGTTGGCCAGGCTGGCCTCGAACTCAGAGAGTCACCTGCTTCTGCCTCCTGAGTGCTTGGACTAAAGGTGTGAGCCCATGCCTGACTTACACATAACTTTAAAAAATATATGTATAAGGGTTTAAGATAGTAATAATGAGTGTAAAGCTAAGCTCAGGGTCTTCTGAATAGAAATCCAGGAAAGAGAGAGGGGTTGGGGGGAGGGAGAGAGGGGAGGATGGAGGGAGGGAGGGAGAGGAGGGGAGAGAGAGAAGGGGGGGGGGGAGAGAGAGAGAGAGAGAGAGAGAGAGAGAGAGAGAGAGAGAGGCAGAGACAGAGACAGAGACAGAGACAGAGACAGAGTCAGAGACAGACAGAGAGTGACAGAGAGCCCCGTCCTTACTGGTGGCCTCGATTCTTTTTTACTGGGATGTGCTTGTGTTTGGGAGAGTCCTGCACTTCCTCCTTCTTGTGAGACAGCAGGAGCACACTTTCAAACAACACCTGTGTGATGCTCCAAAGAGGCCCCTGAAGGCTTGTACTCTTCCCTTCTTCCTCTTGGCTGAACTGAGTTTTGGCAGCCAGGTGTGCTACCCAGTGCTTAACACGGGGATGTCCCAACTTGCTGGCGACTATGCTGAGATCTACTGTCCGGTGAATGCTTATGAGCTGGTGTTCTGCTCACCAGGCTGCAGTCCCAGTAGATGGAGTGCTTATACAAGTGGATCGTCCCTGTAGCTGAGGAAGAACGGTCTGGCAAAGAAGAGGAGTAGGCTATTAGAGCTGAGACCCAGAGGGACCGTGGAGTCTCTCCTTGGTGGGAACCATGGAGAATAAGGCGAGAAGAAGGTGATGAGTGAGATGAATTTGCTAGGGAGTGAAAAGCGCCGCCCTTTGTGGCCAGGGAGGGAGGGGTCAGAGAGCTTCGGAGACTGATGGTTGTGGAATTGAGAGGAATAGTTTGGGGACTAAGAAACAATAGCTGGCCCACACTAGTAGGATGTGTGTGTCAAACTTAAGAGCCTGGCCACTCCTTGGCAATAGGCTTCTTTTCTGGGTGTCACAAGTTAGAAAAGATAAGGGATGTGTTAGGGAATGGTGACCAAAGGCTCTGGGTCTCTAGGAAAACAGGAAAACAGTTCAGCTGTCAGTGGGTACTTCAGGGGACAACAGTGGAGGCTCTTATGGCCAAGGCAGCACTGGAACAGTTGGACTTAGTAGATCTCACTTCCTGTAATAATAGCAGCTTCTTGTGAAGGTGAGGGAGAGGCAGGCAGGGCCCTTGTGGTCGTTTCCAACAGAGGTGGTTTTGTGACTAAGAAACAGGAGACTTGGCAGTAGGTAAAACAAGGATGTCCTGAAAGAGAAGCCATCCTTAAATGAAAGCCTGAAGCCTTGAGTCTGGTGAGATTCCCACTCTAAGTTCTTAGGTGGCCCTCTAAGGACCCCCATCCGTTAATCACCAGCCCCGCTGAGTTGACCTACACCCCAGGAGCTTGCATTCTTAAGAACTAACCTTGACACATCAGTACGCAAGTGACTGGCTGTCCAGCTAACATTAGCACCCCACACAAAGGGCCCAGTGAGCCTCTGTTAGAGCCTTCTCACGGCATACATGCCAACACGCACGCACGCACGCACGCACGCACGCACGCACGCATCACACACAGGCCACACACACCCCTGCTCTTGTCCACTCTTCTGGACCATGACCTTTGGGCCTTCCTCACCTCTTTGTTTTATTGAGAGCTGAGTGGACTTGGCATCTGTAGAACCCCGGGGTTGGGGAGTTTGTGTGGGGTCTGGGCAACTCCCCTTTTGAAAGGATGGTCCTCCCATTGAAAAACCAGAATCTTCCCAATGAAGTTGAATCACCAGTCTGGCCAGGACGGCTGCAGCATCTGTGACATTCCTCTGGACGGAATCTTGGAACGGGAACCTGGAAAGTCTCCAGGACCCCGGGAGCCCTCACTATCAGTGCTTATCCTGAGACTTCAGCCACCAGGGAGGGAAGCCAAGGAATTTCCAGTGCCTTCTAGCCTCTCTGGGTTCTTTGCTAATCCAGTAGGAAAACAGAATTTTAATGGGGGATGGGTGGTGAGTAAAACAGACCTACTTGCTGTCCCTGACAGAACAGGCTTTTTATAGCATTCCTGTGTCCAGCAGGAGCCAAGAGCCAGTGGCTGAAACAGACAGTGCCTCTCTCTGGTTATCAGACAGCAGTAGGTCAGGCAGATAGCACCTCCACTGGATAGACGCCCCGGAACCCTGCTTCTCAGCCAAGCAGGCCGAGTTTCCACGTCCCAGCTCCAACTCACAAGCTCCTAACGCTTCCACTTAGCCTGGCACATGTGGGCGAGGCTGAAGAGTTTGTTTCTCTCCCCGTGTCTCCTCCTCTCGCTTCCCCTCCCCCTCTCCTTAATTCCTTACTTTCTCCCTTGACAAAGGGGGTCCTGCATGGGGAAGGTTGTGTTCACCGGAGCCTCATAGCGGTGCCTTTGGCTCTTGTGGCAAGGCCATTCCTTGGCAGTTTATTGCGTTTCTGATCTCCAGCTCTACGTTTGTCGAGCACCAGGAAGCAGCAGCTTCCTGCAGGTCACAGGGAAGCGATGGCACCAGGCACTCAAAGGCTGTGCTTCCCTGCGTTCCTCACGGGCCCCATAGATAACTTTGCTCAGGCTCAGCCCTCAAACCCTGCCTGTGTGCAAGCCCAGCACATTCCCAGTCCAAGGCAGAGAACCTGGGAGAAGCCTGTGACTGTCACTTTGGGGGTCACCGCCGTGCTGTCTCTGGATTGAGCCAGGTGGCCAGGTGCATGTGGTGGGTTTTTGTTTTTTGGTTTGTCGTTGTCATTGTTGTTTTGTGGAGTTTATTTTGTTTTTTGGTCTATTGAGAGTGAGTTTTCTCTATGTGGCCCTGGCTGTGCTCGAACTAGCTATATAAACCAGGCTGGTCTCGAACTCACAGAGCTCCACCTGCCTCTGCCTTCCAAGCGCCGGAATTAAAGGTGTACACACCACCGCCAAGCCTTCCACCTAGATCTTTACATACACGTGTGCTCTGTTCCCCTTTCTAGGAGGTGATAGGCTAGGAGAATGCAGGTCTGTTCTAGGTGAGCACAACCCCCCACTCACTATATAAACAGACAAGCTCACAACCCCTCTGACATCACTGACTCCCTTGAAGTGAGGACAGCTGTTACAAGCTGTTAAGGCTTGGCTGACAGGGCTCCCCAGCCCATTCTGAACCCCAGAATTCAGATCTGAGGAGTCCTGAGAAATAAAGACATCACCCAGATATAAGGGACCACTTGGAGGAGAGGCCAGGCGTGTTTGCTAGAGGAAGGGATCCCCACTTCCAGAGGGGTGCATCTCCGTGAGGTTCCGTCTGTCTGCATTTCTGTGGCTTGTTCTATGGCACCTCTGCTGTCCCATCCCCCACACAGCTCCTTCCTCTGAGGAGGGAGAAGCAGAGCAGGTATGACTTTAATGTTCTGATTCCTGGAAGGATCAAAGCAAGCTTCGCCTCCCTTCCAGGCTTGTGAGCAGCTGACAGACACCTGCCACTCTGCTATGACTACCTTGCTGTCCGCTTCCGTTAACAGTCTGTAAGAAACGCTAAAGTTAGAAACTTCCCCAAATCACCAATCTTCCTTCCTTCCTCACCAATTCTTCCTTTCTTTTTTTTTTTTAATATTTATTTATTTATTATACACTGTAGTGACACCCAGAATAGGTCATCTGTGAGCCACCATGGGATTTTCAGGACCTTTGGAAGGCAGTCAGTGCTCTTAACCACTGAGCCATTTCCAGCCCCAATTCTTCCTTTCAAGTGCCCCTGTGTGTGATAGTTATTCAGGCAATGAGTGTCCCTTACAGCTTTAGAACTGTGGGTTGATTGGGCAAGATACAGCTGTGAGAACCATTCTTGCAGGGCACTGAGGCTGGAGCATGAGAGAAGACATTCGCGCATCGCTCTTCCCTTCCCCTACAGAGGAGGAGACCTCTTTACTCTGGGTCAGATGGCTGCTCTCTGCCCCTGCACCTCATGCCCGGTGGTGCCACCGTACCTCAGCCTCTAGCCATGCCTGGCATAGACAAGTAAATGCTGGTTGAGTGAATGGCTTCTGAGATGGGAGGAGAGATGTGCAGAGCAGTGGGGGTGGATGAGGATGGGATACAAGAAGAGAGAAAGAGCCACATGAAGCTGACCCCTCCTGCATTTCTTCAGAGAGATGGCTCAGTGGTTAAGAGCACTGACCTTTTCCAGAGATCCTGAGTTCAATTCCCAGCAACCGAATGGTGGCTCACAACCATCTGTAATGGGATCTGATGCCCTCTTCTGGTGTGTCTGAAGACAGCGACAGTGTTCTCATATAATGCCCAATTCTTACTGAACATTAGCATAACCAAGTGTTCTTCTCCATGAAGTACGTGGTATTGTTGGCTGTCAGTTCCTACCAGGGTTCCACCTGTGTGCTGGACTAGATAGTATTTATACAGGGTATATTTAGCTGTGCCCTCCCCGCCCCCATGCGTGGGAACCGTGGCTTGCTATGGCTATGACGTCTCTTCTCCTTCTACCCCCAGGCGTCCTTTGAAGTGTCTGTGGAGGCTCGGAGCTGCCCTGGCAGACATACAACACAGTCTTTTACCTTGAGGCCTGTGGGCTTCCGGGACAGTCTGCAGGTGGAAGTCGCCTACAACTGCACATGCGGCTGTAGCACCGGGCTGGAGCCCAACAGTGCCAGATGCAGTGGGAACGGAACATACGTCTGTGGGCTGTGCGAGTGTGACCCCAGTTACCTGGGCACCAGGTGCGAGTGCCAGGAGGGCGAGAACCAGAGCGGGTACCAGAACCTGTGCCGGGAGGCGGAAGGCAAACCCCTGTGCAGCGGACGTGGGGAATGCAGCTGCAACCAGTGCTCCTGCTTCGAGAGTGAGTTCGGGAGGATCTACGGGCCCTTCTGCGAGTGCGACAGCTTTTCCTGTGCCAGGAACAAGGGCGTCCTATGCTCAGGTAGGCCTCTAGCCACCATCTTTGTTCTGAGCCACACCCACGCCTGGATAGTACATGGACCCAGACCTGCCTTTCTCAGGATGGTGGTGCTAAGGGTCATGCCTGGGACTGTTCTGACTGGGCAAAAACCAGGACAAGACAAGTCCTGCCTGCCCGTGGCACGAGGGTGGGTGCCCTCATGTAGAATGTAAACATCAGGTATGAGGGAGTCTGTCGTGGCTCCGCTCTGGTTGGACCTACCTGCGCAGTGTGTCTGGTGGGTGGCGGCTGGCCATGACGATGAAGTCTGGGGTTGGTGGAGAAGACCTGTTGGGCGCACGTGATGACGTAGCATTGTGGGAGGTTACCCATGGTTACCAATGGGCAGACAGGTGGTAGGCTTGCGTAGGTGGGGAAGAAAGGAGGCTTCCTGTATACAAATCTGTGAGATGGGCTTGAGCACATGAGGGTGGTGGGATTGAAGTGTTCAAAACTGTTGTGCAAAGTGCAGGTCATCGGCGTGTCGTGGAAAGACCGGAATCCTCTGGGACCCGCCATCAGTGGTTCACTGGTGCTAGCGAGTGAGCGTAGGTTCACAGAAATAGCGGGATGGGTCGCTGCCGGGGTGGAGTTGTGAGGAACGAGACCGAATGTGCCCAGCACACACCTGCCACAAAAGGCAGACACTGGCTGGATAGGTCAGAGCCATGCCCCTGGGAGCTGGCAGTGTCAGGCTGAGCCTGCGGGTCCTGGGGGTGAGCTTATAAAGAATTCCAGCATGGTAGGGATGGAGTTTCTGTCCCCTTAGTCACAACAGACGCCCTGGTTGTGTTAGCAGTAGTATTTTACAGTGTTTTTCTCTTGAAATCGGGAGTCAGATAGAACCCTTGGGAATGTTTTTGCTCCAGAAGGCTGCTTGGCCCGTGTTGTTCGGGAGCGAATTTGCCCGTGCAAATCCATCCGCACAGTTTAATAGGCAGACGCTTGGCTGCTCTTGGACATTGGTTTTCCCATCTCTAGAACTGGGCCAACAATGCTTGCTTCTGCGTTACTTCGAGACTAGAAGGAGACATAAACCAGGAGCTTTAGTGAGCCCAGAGTCTAACCGGTACAGGGCAGTTGGTGCGGGGTGTGTTAGTGGACCTCTGAGGGGAAATCCTAACACTTTGGGGATTCTGAATAAACACACTTTTTTATTTAACCACCAGAACCCACAGTTCTGAGTTCATCTGACATTGCAGAGTTCTGCCAAAAGCGTGTGTCTGAAAGGCCCCTGGTGGTCTTTCCCACTTACCCAACTAACCCTGTGACCCCGTGGGCCCTGGATTCAGACCCCAGAGGGGTGACCCAGATCTATGGCTCCCGTGTAGACAAGCAGTACACCAGCTCGCTAACTTCCTAAGATGGGGCGTTCTCCCCCAACACATAAGTTATACTCAGCCCTGAAAGGAAACTTGGAAAACCGGAAGTTGGTAGAAGTGTGGTCAGGCTGTGCTGTCTCTGTGGTGAGCAGGACTGATGGGAACCATCTGGCAAACCAGTCAAGGGGCCATTTTCTTACTTCCCGTGTACCCTCCTCTATCCCGCTCTCCATGCTGTCAAGAGAACTGCTTTTCCAGAGAGTGGAGGGATTATTCTTAAGTCTAGAATGTTCCGAATGGTAGAGAGCAATGTTTAAAGTCATCTACGTTTTCCTCGTCCTAAGAGGTTAGTTTCTTTCCTTCCCAACTATTCCCTCAAGTGAGCATCGGTGTCTGCATTGACTTTGTGTCCTAAAGTTCACCCTCTCTCTCCTCCAGAGCGGAGCTTGAATTACTTTAGTAAACTGCTGATTAGAAAATGTTGACCCTTCGTCGCACATCCCGCCAGATCTCCCCTTAAAGCCACACTAGCTGAAGTGTGAAAGCACTCTAGGACTTCCTGGAGAAAAGGGTTTCTGCACTTAGGTTGTTGTGGAATTGGTCTCAAGCTTCCTTGTCTCAGACCGACTGGCTCCTTCTGGATATAGCTGAGCAGTGGCGAGCATTCCTCCCTCCAGTTCCGGGGTCCCCGTGACCAGCTTGAGCTCTGCTCTGGAGCTGCACACACTGGTTGGGTTTAGGTAACTGGAAGAGTTCCTCCAATGGGGTTTTCATGGGAGAGAAGCCGGTTTCCTAAGCACTCGACTCCTGAAAGTGCTGACTCGGGCTCTCAAACCTCAGCAGTCTGGCACTTCTCCTTACCCCGGCCCCTGCAGCCCATCCTGGAAGTAGGTCATGTGGTTGAGGTCTGTCTTGAGGTAATGGTGGTGGTTGGGGCTGGGGGTGGGGTGAACTGGGAGTGCTGGACAGACTTCGGGCCGGCATCGGTGGGGACGGGGACGCCAGATAAGCTCCTTACATTTATCTAGTGCTTCCTCTGCTGCTGGGCTTTCGGTCCTTGACCCCTGTTGAGAGAGACAGGAGTGTGAAGAGAAAAGGCAGGAGAGGTTTTCCATCATCAAAAGGAGCAGCAAAGCGACCAAGACCAGGTCTGGAAGCAATTGAGCAGTTGTTACTGTTCTCGTGACATATCACCATGGGACAGCCTCTGTATACAGGACTCTAACTGTGACTGGTCTCTCGGAGACGCAAGTTACAGAATAATTCTGTCCCCAAACAATTTCCGTGTGTAATGGGAGTTTTATGAGGCCCTTGGGATTGCTTCTATTTATCTGGTTCTCGGAAAGTGTTGACCCTTCAGAGTCTTTTTAAATGAGAGAAGAGGTGGGGGTCTGTTCAGTTATTTTTAATGCAGTAAAAGAGACTCGTTCAGACTTTGTGCTGCTTGGTGATCTGCATCTCTAATAGTCATCTCCTGGGCTCTGGGTCACTCTCTTACAGGAAGCTGTTGAGATCTTATAATAATCTCATGGTGAGCCTGCCTCTTGGGTCTCTTAGAACGAGAAATTTAAAATCTAATCAGTTATAAAATTTTGAGCAGAACCTTTTTGGTCTTATAACTGTGAGGTCCCCCCAAGTCCCTTGCAATAGGGTTTTGTAATACATATCCTACTTTATTATGTGGTGGATATTGAGAGAACCAAACAACACCCAGAGTTCCTTCCCAGAGATGAAAATGGGAGTCTGGGGGTTGGGGATTTAGCTCAGTGGTAGAGCGCTTGCCTAGCAAACGCAAGGCCCTGGGTTCGGTCCCCAGCTCTGAAAAAAAAAAAAAAAGAAAAAAAGAAAAGAAAAGAAAGAAGAAGGAAAAAAAAAGAAAATGGGAGTCTGAATCTTGGAGCATCTTTCCCTGCCTCCAAGAACAGATCCCGGGGTTGCCGACAGTTCTTGGTAGACTTGAAATGGCTCTGCCAGGCCTCCGTAGCTAAAGACTCCTGTGATTAAAGCCCAGTTCTTGGTTCCCTCCTTCTTGCCAAATGAAACATCACCCATGACAACATTACCCAGGTATGTCTGAAAAGTGTTTCTCGATTTTCAGAGATTAAGCAGGGCTTCCAAAAATAACGGACAGATAGTCAGTCTGCATTCCAAAAAAGGTGGGTATGAGGGTGTGTGGGTGAACTACGGGCAAAGGGGCAGTTAGTGGGGGCTGGTTTTCCTCTGAGAGTAGCAGAGTCAAGTTTTGCAGTCTGGCAGGTAAACTTGGGAAACCGGGTGAGAAATAACTCAGAAGTAAGCCAAGCTTTGAATGGCCAGGGCTTTAAAGACCAAGGAAAGAGTTACTGTGTGGTTCAATCTGTAACAGACCTACACAGAATGCCCGCCACCAACCATATCTCTTCCTCCTGCTCTCCTCTCTGACCTCAGGCTAGAGCCCAGGGCTTATCAGGTCCTTTCCTCCCCCTTACCAACCACTACTCAGAAACCAGGTGTGTCAGCTTAGCCACCAGGTGTGTCAGCTTAGCCACCAGGTGTGTCAACTTAGCCACCAGGTGTGTCAGTTTAGCCACCAGGTGTGTCAGTTTAGCCACCAGGTGTGTCAGCTTAGCCACCCAGTGGTCATGAGGGTTATGCTGTGGTACTGACCTGAAAGGAGCCTTCTGGGCAGAGCATCCTGAGAGGATGCCCTGCATCAGTGCCAACCATTGGTCCCAGTCATTTCTGTAGGATAATCGGATGCACACGCCTGCATGAAGCCCTCCTGTGGCTTTGCCACCTACGAGATGAAGTCGCTGTGATCTCAGCCCTCACTCTTCATTCTCATCTGCCATGCGTGGAAGGTGGATAGCGAACTGGTTTTTGGTCCCAGATAGGAAGTATTCAGTGACTTGCCCCGCCCCCACCTCAACCCGCCCAGATGCGTGTGGCTCGTCATCAGTCCTTTGCTTTTACTTGCAATTAGCTACTAATATACCACCTCCAACAGCTTCACTACGAATTCAAGGAAGCGGGTGCTCTCAGCAGACATGAAGGCCCAGAGCCAGCGAGCTATACATAATAAATTAGTAGGGTGACAGAAATGTCAGAGCTGGGCGTGAGGTTGCACACCTTTAATCCCGCACTCTGGCAGAGGCAAGTGGATCTCTGGGAGTTAGAAGCCATCTTGGTCTGCATAGCAAATTCCAGATCAGTCAGGACCGCATAGTAAGGCCCTGTCTGATTCCTTGGAAGGGAGTGACCAATAGTTGTGAGCTGAAATGTGGGTGCTGGGAATCAAACCTGGGTCCCCCGCAAGAGCAGTGAGCACTCTTAACCACTGAGCTATTCCTCCTGCTACTAGAAAGTGACCCTGTCTTTTAAAAAAATATACCCTGCCATTCTCACGGATTTTTCTTTTGTTTGTTTGTTTGTTTTGAAACAGGACTTCTTTGTGTAGCCATGGCAATCCTGAAACTAGCTCTGTAGACCAGGCTGGCCTCGAACTCACAGAGATCCACCTGCCTCTGCCTCCAGAGTGCAGGGATCAAGTGCACACATCACCACCAACCGGCTTTCTTACAGCTTTCTCTAGAGATTAACTTTCACACCCCAGATCTGTAGCCTGAGGCTTTGGCCACTGCTGTATCTTCTATGATTGCATTGAAATTTACATATTTTATAGACAGCTGAATACATTTGCTCTGAATAATAAGTGTAGCTCATTTTTATGCGTGTGTTTTAGGGAGGTTTGTTTCGTGGGGTTTTGCTTGCGTTGTTTTTAGGCGGGGGCTCTCACTATGTGGCTGGCCTGGACTCACAGAGATCGCTCTGCCTTTGCCTCTGCCTCCCGGGTACTAGGATTAAATGCAGGAACTACTATACCCAGAGTCTCTAGGTTGTGCCAGGACCAACCCACATGGAACTGCTGTGACAAATTCTTGAGTCCTGTGGCGGTTTGAATATGCTTGACCCAGGGAGTGGCACTATTAGGATGTGTGGCCTTGTTGGAGGAAGTGTGTCACTGTGGGGGTGGGCTTTGAGACCGTCCTCCTAGCTGCCAGGAAGACAGTAGTCTTCTTTTCTTTGCCTTCGGAACAAGATGTAGAACCCTTGGCTTCTTCTCCAGCACCATGCCTGCCTGGATGCTGCCATGCTTCCTCCCATGATGCGAATGGACTGAACCTCTGAACCTGTGAGCCAGTCCCAATTAAATGTTGTCCTTATAAGAGTTGCCTGGGGGCTGGGGGCTGGTTAAGAGCACCCGACTACTCTTCCAGAGGTCCTGAGTTCAAATCCCAGCAACCACATGGTGGCTCACAACCCTCTGTAAAGGGATCCGATGCCCTCTTCTGGTGTGTCTGAAGACAGCTACAGTGTACTTATATATAATAAATGAGTAAATTAAAAAAAAAAGACAGAAGGAGAAAAGCAACTCTTAAAAAAACATAAAAAAAAAAAAAAAAAAAAAAAAGAGTTGCCTTGGTTGCGATGTCTCTTCTCAGCAGTGGAAGCCCTAACTAAGGGCTTTGTCAAGCACTTTGTCAATGAACCAAGATTAAGCTATATATAGTTAACCCCAAAAGGGCCTGTAGGCTTTCCATGGCAGCTCCTAGGAAAATCAGGATCGTTTCACATAGTTAATCCTGTATGCTAAACTTACTGAGAGTTATATCCAGATTCTACTGTCAAATATAAAGATACACACACACACACACACACACACACACACACACACACACACACACACACACACACAGGCACTCATACACACATCTTCATGAAAAAGGATCCTTCTTCCAAATAGAAAACATCATGAACTCTAGTCCCAGTTTTCCCGTCACATGATCAGATGATCTGGGGCTCTTGCGTGCAGCCAGCCAGCTTCTGGAAGTTTGGGAAAGCTATCTGGGAAAGTCAGAGCTGGGGTGGTAATAACCTTGCGCCACGAAGGATGTCAGCGATGGCTTCCTCATTTTGTCTTAGGCATGTTGCTACCTACTGTTCATTAAGAATCCGTTACACATTATGCATTGGTTGCCCCCACGCCAAGTGTTATTCTAGATGCGGGACTTGGAGTCGTGAGTGAATTTCTAAGTTTCCGTTGCCTCTGGAATTTTCCACTGGGGTTGAAGAATGGGCACGTACAGTATCACAGGCGTCTCCCTGCGTGTTCTGGATGCTTCTGTGAGCTCGGAAGACAAGGAGCAGTGGAGGGGGCATGCAAGAGCCTGCCTTGCTCTGAGCTCTGAGTTCAGCTCCTGGGATTAAAGCTCTCACTGCTCTGGTCCTATTTCCAGAAACTGCTTAGGTTATCGGTGATTGGGAGAATGGACAGGTATCAGCACTGGCCCTTTTCTCTCTGTCTAGAAGGGGATGAATGCAAATAGAATACCTCATGCCCGGGCTTGGCCTTCCGACTTGATCCGTAAACTGATGAAGTTTGGCTATCGAGGGACACAATGGCATTTAGTAAGCAAAACATGCAAATTTATAGAGCCCTGAGGTTGCCGGAGCTTAGGTCTCTGTCATATGCGCATAGATGCTAGCAGCCTTTGGATATCCTAGGGAAGTGGTGTTAGAAAGTTTCCCACTCTTCTTCAATTTAGAAGTCTGAGAGACCTCTGGTGGCGGAAACAGTTACTCTTAATGCGCTTTCCTTCTCTGTCTCAGGAATTGAGCCAATGTTTTTGTTTTGGTCCTGGTTTTGGGAACTCCAGTGCACTTGATTATTGACAGGGGCAGGGTAGGATGTGATGGTGCTTCGTGTCCTTGGAGGTGAGTGTCCCTTCCTGGGAACACCGCCCGTGGAGCGCCACACAGAGTCAAATATCCCCTGGAGTCTGGAGTTGTTCAGGATGTTTTCTTTCCTTTTCCTGGGGCACCCCTGACCTCGAAGCTCATCCACAACACCACCCCACAAAGTCTAAGGGAATGCGACTGTGTCCCATGCTAAGGAAGTCCTAGGCAGTGGCTACTTGATTCCACGGAGCTGACCTTAGGCAGCAGGCAGGCATGGTAATGCAAGGAGACTATTTGAAAGCAGGTCTTACAGGGCTGGAGAGATGGCTTGGGGGTTAAAACATGGGCAGCTCTTGCAGACAGCCTGGGTTTGGTTCCCAGCACCCGTTCGGCAACTAATAATTTTAACTCTAATTCTAGAGGCCTGCTATGTCATCTTCTGGCCTCCTTGGGTATCACTCCTGTGCATACATACATACATACATACACTCATACACATAAAATACATAAATGCTTTTTTAAGCTCTTTTATGACTTGGAGATTGTGTCCTTGGAAATAGGTGAATGAACGCTAGTGTTTTGAATTCATCGCCAGTGAGCTCTGAGCAGGAGGGAGTTTTGTTTGTTTGTTCCACGTCACATGCCTTTCCTAACAGTACCAGCCACACATAGTAGGTCAATAGGTATTAACTACTTTGGGGAAACTGAGGCCCAGAACCTAGACTAAAGTTCCTTTAAAAAAAGAAAAAAGGTCTTGTTCTATGATCCAGGCTGGTCGTAACCTGCTGGCCTTAAGCAGTTCCTCCTGCTTTGCCTCTGGGCTGGCTGGGAGGTGTGCAGCCCCTGTCTCACCTGCTCTTGACTGTACAGTCAAACCAGAAGAGCTCCGTACTGGTGCATGCATGGTGCCCATTTCTTTTCCATGGTTGCCAGACTTTGACTAGTTCGTACCTTTACCTAAACCTCTGCATTCCTGGTTCCACCCTCAGTGCCATCACCCACATCGAGGCCCACATTTCTAAGCTGTGCCCAGTTAGTCTTACCTAAACAAGTCTCTCTTGGGTTGAATTCCATCAGTCACACCAGACTTCCCCTACCTCCCTCATGGCTGGTATACTATCATCATGGACATGAGGGGTCGAGGCCAGGAAGGCAATGCTATTCTTTGGGGGGCTCTGTGACCACTAACAATGGGGGTCTCAGCCTTCATTACTGAAGCACGGCTTAAAGCGGTGCCATCTTGGTTCTGTCACAGTGATCACAGTTTGCTCCTCAGACGCGTGAAAGGCAGAGAGTGAGAGAGACTTGGAAACACCATCGGTTGGCTGTTTTGTCAAACACAGGAGTAGCTGGCTAAGAGGCCAAGAATGCATCAGTGTGTGTGCTGGGAGATTGAAACATTGTACAGGAACAGAACCGGGTGCCAAGCCTGTGATTTCTGTTTGTCTATGGCTGTGGAAAAGGGAGGAGGGTCCTCGGTTCTCTTCTTTGTGGTACCCATGGGTTCCATGGATGTTTGGTGATAATTTGAACTGTCAGGGATCACATTGAGGCCTGCAAGTCAGTGATACTTGGTGTTTTGTTATGCTCCTTGTTGGCTATCTTCCCTCAGGACTTGAGGTTTGTCCAGCCACCAGCAGCACATTCTGAGTGGCCCCTAAGGGCCGGAAACCATGATAGCTAGGCACTGGGCACACACAAATACAAGTTTGAATTGGTATGGACTGGTGGGCTCATGGGATAAGGTGCACAAAAAGACAAGCATTACGCTCTCCCTATTAAGTACGTCTTCTGTCAGCCGCTTGGTTTTTTGAGACAGTGCTGAGCTGCGTATCACTTGCTGGTCTATAATGTGCTATATAGACCAGGCTAGCCCCAAAGCTGTGTTGATTCTCTTGCCTCTCCCAAGTGGGTGCTGAGAATAGAGGTGTATGCTTCCACACCTGACTGGTCAGCCTTCAAACATGTTCCAGTCTGAAGGGAGGAAGAGAAAGTAGGAGGGAGGAAGAGAGAACAAATAGGAAAGTGAGGAAGGAAAAACAAAAGTGCTCCCCTCAAGCTCTGCGTTCCCATCTTCCCTCGGTTCGCAGCCACGTTGTCTGTAGGCACCCTTTTCATTGGTTGCTTCCTCCTCAGACCTGAACTCAGTCCCATTTGGAGTCCCACGTCTCCTTCCCCAGTGTCCTAGCAATGTTCTTGACCTACCTTCCGTCTCTAGTCAGCCGCCAGGGTGGGACTTCCTCACCTCATTCTCTCTGGGGTACCCCTTCAACAACCCTAGATGGTTCAACCCCTTACATTCCCTCCTGAGTTCTGGGAGCCTCTTGCAGGCCCCTATGCTAATATGTCCCCAGCTGAACTCTGTCCTTCCCCCCAGCATGGCTTTCCCAGGTCTCTGCATCTAGATTTTGGTTTGTTCAAAACTTCAAGGCAGAAGCCTAAAAGCTACCCTGTATCCTACCTTCCTCCCAACCTCTCCATCCATCTGTTGCCTGCTGACCTTTTGTACCCCTTTGAAGTGTTAATGTTTCTCCAGCTCAGCTTCCACTGTCCCAGCCTGTGTGTTGGCCATACCGCAGCCAGGGCGATGGTTCCAACCCGAAGCTCTGTTCATATCCGAATGGATCAGGGCTGGAGAGTTGGCTCAGTGGTTAAGAGCACTGGCTGCTCCTGCAAAGGACCCAGGTTCAATTCCCAGCAACCACATGACAGCTCATAACTGTCTGTAGTTTTAGTCCTGGGGGATCTGACACCCTCACACGCGTGCACGCACACACACACACACACACACACACACACACACACACACAAATGGGCAGAACACCAATGTACATAAAATCAAAGTAAAACAAAGTCATTAGAATAAGAAAGATAGCCAGGAGCAGATGAAGGGACTCCAGGAGGAGTGGAGGAAGTCCTATGGTAGACTTCCTTGCAGGTTGTGCAGAAAGTGGAAATGAGATGTTATATTCTGAGGAGGAGAAGAGGGAGGAGGAGAGGGAGAACAGGAAGAGGAGCCACAGAAAGCTCTGTAGCAGAAGTGTGTGGCACTGCCTGGTTTATGTTACAGTTGGGATTACAGAGACAATATCTTGAGTAATAGGATGAACCCTCAGGTACCTTGGCCTTGAAGGATCATGTCAAGCTCCTGCCCGGTCCTAAGCACCCACTCCACCCACTCCTCCTCCTCCCCTCCTCCCCGTACCCCCTCAACCCTAAGGAGCCTCAGTTTTTCTCTTCTCTGTCTTTCATTTATCACCCCCACCCCCACCCCAGGCTTCCCGCTAGGCTGCCTGCTAGGTTGGATGCTCTCCCTCCTCCACTCTCTAAATCTGAGGCTTAATGAACTGGAGGCCTGCCCCGGCCTCCCAGCCTCCCAGCCTCTGCCCAGGGCCCCAGTCACACATCAGCAGCAGCTGTGGTGGTAGAGAAGCCAACAGCTGGGCCATCCAGCCCTGTTCAACAGAGAAGATGAGGGAGGCCAAACTGGCTTAGTGCTATCTGGTGGGATGAGCCAGGCTTGTGCATGGCTCTAACACTGTCTTCATGATCTCATACCTTGAGTTCCCTTAGGCTAATTATGAGTTGTGACTGCCCTCCCCAGAGAAGAGGTACTCCATAATAGTTAAAAATACAGGCCCCTATGCTGGGTGTTCTCAACCCCAGTGCTCCAGAGGCAGAGATAGGTGGATGTAAGTTCCAGGCCAGCAATGGATACACAGTAAGACACCATCTTAAATAAACAAAGGAAAAATACAGACTCCCGGGGCCAAGCGTTCTACCACTGAACTGTATCCCAGAGGCAGAGTATAGACTCCAGAGTCAAGCAAACACAGTTCGTATCCCAGCCATCTGCCTACTGTACAGCTGTGGTGAACGCACTTGGCCCCTGTTTTCATTTCCCACGCCTGTTGAAATTAAGGTAGTAACTGTACTCACTACATGAGGTTCTTGGGTAGAGTGAGGTCATGTGCGTACATTGCATGGAGTACGTAGTATTTAGCTGTGTTCATTTTCAGTCACAGTGACAAAATGCCCGAGAAGGTCAATACGAGAGGAGAAAAGCAGGGTTTGGGTCACAGTTTTGGGGATTTCAGGTTCATTCCTTGTCTCCTGTGTTGAGGCAACATGAGGGGCCTCATACCTCATTGGGGCTGGGAGCAGAGCAAACAAGTCAAAATGCCAACATTCCCTTTAAGGGTATACCGCAGGTGACCTAACTATCTTCCACTAGGCCCCACATTGTCCCTGTTGTGCCAACCTGGAGAACAAGCCTTAAACACAAGCACCTTTGGGAGACGGTCCAGGTCCAGGTGTAGCTCTGACAGATTGCTAGTGTCCTGTCACCCGTTCTGAGGAGATTCCCGTGACCTGATCTAAGTGAGTGGGATTAAATGTCAGGCTTACTGTCTGTTCTTCTGTTGCCTGTTCACAAAGCCTTCCTCTCTCCATGCAAGGGGGACAGGTACTCTCTTTCTCTCCCTGTGGAAGGCAGTTCTGGTCAGAGCCTGGAATAGGTACAGATTGCTAAGGATGGGCTGAGCACGCCAGTCCAGCCTCTGGACTTCAGAGAGGGGATTGGAGACGATGGGACTCAGCAGAGATCTCTCAGTGGAGCTGGCTTAAACCAGCTAGCTTTGCTGGGCTTCCCTGTGGGGGAGGCTGCCCTGAGCTCAGGCCTTCCTGGTAAGGAAACAATGTTGCTAACAGTCTATCTAGTTGCAGCTGAGAGCTCTGTGAGGGAGCTAGGGAATACCCCGAGCATATCAGAAGACCTCTCTCTATCTTTGCTCTTTCTGTAACTAAGGTCTGTGTACTGAGGGGTAGTGTCCAACAGTGGGGTAGATCAGAGTCCCTGGCCGGCCTGAGACTCCCAAGGACAGTGAGGGTCAATTACATAACTCTAGTCTGTTTGTCAACAGAGAACCAGGAGGAATAAATAGTGTGTCTCTGGAGAGATTTCCCCTTCCTGTTCAAAGTCCCAGAGAGAGTCCTGGGTGTGTGTTTGGGCACAGGGTCAGTTTACCTGAGAAGACTACACAGCCACGATGAGTAGTGCCCACGATGCCGGAGTGCAGAGGCCTCTCCAGTCTCCCTTCCCACAGGCACAGAGGGAGAGACTGTGGGCCCTGACTTAGGGCCTTGCAGGAGACAGACAGACAGACTACACTATACAAAGCTGCCATCTTGGTAACCTGTTCTCGTGATAGTTGCTGGAGAGCTCCACTTCTGCCCAAAGTTTCACTCAGATGTCTGGAACAGAAGTGAGGGTAGACTTGAGGTACCAGGGAAGTTACTCCAGATGGGCCAGGTTCCCCATCTCACATACTCCTATGTTTCCTTAGCCACTTCCTGTTTATGTGGCCTGTTCTGAGGCTCAGTGGGGCATTGAAAGCTGAGGTACGGCTGTAGCAGAGAGGGCATCTGAATGGGAAGGCGACCTCAACCTCAGAACTATGAGGAAGAGAGGAGGCATAGCCACGGGCAGAGGAGGTCATGGATGTGTACACATACGAGGGTGAGATGTTTGGGTGTAGGAAGACCTTGAAGAGAAAGGAAGCAAGTAGCCTTCCAGGCTGAGGGCCATCTTCCTTCAGCTTTCCCGGGGCCAGAATGGTCTCCCTGGGGGAAGGAGCCAGTGGATTCTAGAACTAAAGAGGAGCTGGTTTCAGGAGGGATGATTTGTACCCCCAAGGTTGTGGCTTCTATCTGCCTTGGAGAATGAGAACCATTCTTAGTTTTCTCCATCGAGATGGTCCTTTCTTCCTCCAAGTCCAAGTCCAGTCTGCCGGACTTGGAAGAGCCCAGACTGTGGGGAGATAGAGTGGGAGCTGCCTTTCTGGGCCTGGAACTGAGGGCTGAGGCCTGCAGCCAGGTTTGCTTCCCTTTGCTGATTCCAAATGTACGTGCATGTTCAAGTTTGAATATGCCCGGTGTTGAGGACCAGGGACTCCTCAGGCAGGGCTCAGTGGGCCTTTGTGTTGTCAACCACTCCACCTAGACTCCTGGCTGTGTGGTTCAGCAGCTCCACCAGGCCCTGATGCTCAAAAGCAGTGCACCCAAGCTTGGGCATGGATCAGGTAATCTGTGGGAACTTACAGCTTTGGGGGCCTTTGATCAAGTTGGCATGAAGCCTCCCCCCAACATTACGGCAACAATAGGGGTGAGGAAGGTGGTGCTTACTGAATGCCAAGCATGTTGAAGCCTACATGGCCTACCTCACAGGACTACCTAGTAAGGAGCTGTTTCTACTAGCCCCACTTAGAAATAAAGAGCCAAGACGTAAGGCTTCAGTGCTAACAGTCCAGGGTGCAAGGTTAGACAGTGCCTCCTCTCTGCTTGGGAAAGCCTGAAGTCCATAGTTCTCCACTCTTTATTCCTTCCCTCCTTCAAGGTGATGCTGCCAGGTGTCAGACCTCTACTGTTCTTGTCGCTGACATAGTCATCTTGTTTCCTGAAGTCTTCAGTGTCTGCCTCATAGTTCTTCCTTCTATCCAAGCCCCACTGTTTGAGGCACGAAGTTCTGTCTTCCATTTCCAGGGCATACTGTGGCCATAGACCATGTCAGAGGTTTTTCTTGCATAAAGGCAAGTATTTTTTAGGGCATTGCCACACAGTGTTATGCTTTCTGACAGGAAAGGAAACATGTTCTGGGAGGTGAGGGGCTTCTTCAAGGTCACAGTACACAGGGAGGATTTGAGCTTGGTCCAGCCCATGCTCCTTTTGCTTTCCACAATCGACTCTCAGCATCTTCAGCTCTGTCCTGCAGGGCATCTCACAGAGGAACAGCCTTGGCCTCAGTCATTTTCTCGCCTGCCAGTCTGCCTGTGATTCCTTTAGAGTTCCACACCTCTATTTCTCCCCAGAACGGTTTCCTGAACCTTCTTCTTTCACAAGAAAGCTCTGTAATCTCATGCTTCCTACCTGTCCTGTCTTGTCCAGCTTGCCTGTAGGAGATGTGTGCACTCACAGCCCCACATGCTTGCCCGCCTGCTCAACCTCCTCATGGGACCCCCGTTAGCACCTTCCTCCTTGATCTTCTTCACCTTCTTGAAGCATCAGTGCCGAGCATCCTCTTGCTGCCCCCAGTGCCTGACAGGCCACTGGCTCCCCAGCTCTAGCCCAAGGCCTCTGAATAGCCAATATTTTGCCTGGTAGAAAGAGGCAGGGATACTTGGCTGCCAGCCCACATAAGCACTGTTTTTGTGAATTCTGTAGAGCTGAAATTCTTTATAAACAAGCACATTTACAACTTCCTGTTCATTTAGCTGCCAATCATTCTGACAAAGGAGGTGCTGATCGTAAGTTACATGTGTAGCCGTTCCTGGCAGTGTGCCGCTGTCTTTAATATCCCCTCTCTGTACGATGAAAACATTTATGTCTGTATGATATTAAACAGGCACCATTGGATTCGATGCCCTCTGTCTTGATAGCATTATCATTTGGCTTGACTTTTTGATGAGGAGGCTTCCCTTTAAGTCCCCTGGGCCCTGTAACACTGGCAATGGATGGTTATTGATCTTGGGAGCAGGAGCCAAATGTCCCTTGTCATTTTAATACACGTGTTCCTATGGCTAGGAGAGGACAAAGCTACAGAGTTACTAAGATGCCAACCAGGTCAGAGAGCAGACCTTGCAATAAGGACACAATGTATCAGACCTGTAAGGTTCTGAGGCTCTGCCGGTTACACCTTCTAAAGGACACTGGGAGACTTTGAGTCAAGATGACAAGCAGTAGTCTCATATGCCTGCTGCCACCAGTTACCTGGTAACCTACTCTGTGGTACTATGTTGCAGATGCTGGGACTCAGCCCACCTCCCTGGAAAGATCCTATTCTTAGTTAGGAACAACAGCTAATGTGAAGGACACACTGGCAGATGCTATTTCTTCACCTAATTACATTCAGTTTTGTGTGCAATGTGTGTGTGGTGGGGATGGAATTGAAGGCCCCGTGCATGTTAGGCAAAGGCCGTAGCACTAAACCACCTCCCTCACTCTTTTGCTGTCTTTAAAAGGCAGTGAGCAGCCAGATGGCCACCAAACTACAACTACTAGATTCTCCATTGGGAACAAGGATCCCTTAAGGACATGAGCATTGGTGGCCTCTACAATGTCATCGCGTACAGACCTTGGCGTCCCTTCTCATTTGGTTTTCTTCGCCTTTGCTTTGGAATACTCAAATACTGGGAGCCAAAAGGCCACATGTAGGAGTTTTCTGTCTCCTACCCCCTCCCCTGCTCCCAGCTCTTTCCCAGGTAGACTGGGGTCTTTGCACTCTCCTCTATGGCTGCTTTATTTGCCTGTCATGTCTGCACTGCTTTGGGATTGGGGGGTGCTTTCTAGACAATTGCAACTCTGGTGGATCTTGTTCCCGCCAAGAGCCCATGGTGGCCTCTCATGTGCCACCACTTTCTACTGGCTCTTGCCCTAGGCTCTCTTGCTCTCTGGATCTGGAGCCTACTCAGCTACAGTGGCCTTGGGGTGTTTGGATCTCTGGGGCCCGCAATGTATCAAATGCGCTCACAAGCAAGTGGGGCTTCCTTGTCGCTCAGCCATTGTGGTTGGGGGTACAGAGCTCCAGGCACCACTGCTGAGCATGCCCATCCTACGGTAAGAAGACCTTTGCCTGGAGATGTTTGGTCACCAGAAAATCAAATCTTCCCTTGAACACACACACGGCACCCCAAACTCACCCATGGAGTAATCCACATTTCCAAAATGTTGATGCTGATGCTTTGGGATACTGTTTGAAATTACAAGTGGCTCGCTTTCCAGTGCTGCCAAAACCAGAGGCAGAGAGGAAGCTGAATCTCAGCTTCCAGTACCTCGTGCTGGGAACTACAGCACCAGCCATGCCGTCTGTGGCTCTTACACCCTTGTTTTCTGGAGGGCTGTGATGGGTGAGCTACTAGAGAGTGTCAGAGCCATCTTGTACACTGTTTTCCAGCCGAACCAGCTACTCAGGTAACGGACGTGAGAGGATCAGGACTCTAAGGGCTACCTGGACTATTGTATGACTTCAAGGCAGGTTGGGCAACTTAGTAAACGCATGTTTCTAAACAGAAAATGAAAACAGAAACTTACCCCCTAAAGTAGATTCTAAGATTCATTTAAAAAAAAAAAAAATACATGATGAATGGATAGATAGGAGAGAGCCACACATGGTGCCAACTGGGTATGGGCAAGTGTCTGGATACTTATGGCACAGTCTTTACCTTTTCTGCCCATTTCCCATAAAGAAATGTTGGGTGGAGGTTGCCTCTAGTCATGAACTACTTCAATTTAAGTTAGACTCTTGACCAACACAGTCCCTGGGGCAGAAGTGAGGGGTCGTGTATGTCAGATCCAGGTCCCAAAGCAGTGCTGGTCACATGCTGATGGAGAGACAGTTGTCATCCTGACTCCCATGTGACTCTGTGACCTTGTACATCTGTGGCAGCTACTGTGTGGCGTGGGCTGCATTCCTCAGCCTCCTTTTGGCCTGCCTGGCATTCTTCCCTTCCCAGAGGCCTGGCCATATGCCTCAGCACAGCCTGGGAAATGCGCTGTGGCTTGGAGACCCAGAGTGAGTGGAGACACTGTCCTATGAAGGAAGGTTGGGACAGACACAGGGACACTTCAGATGGCCCCCCTCCTGTTCCTTGAAGATTGTGGGCACTGCAGAACAGCTAAGCCAGAAGAGGGCCAGGAAGTTGAGTGGCTATAACTTCTCTAAAGTTAGGTCCTAACCTGTATTGTGGAGCAGATTCATGAGTGGTCAGGAACATGCTGGGATCCAGTGTCAGCATAGCCGATTCCAAAGTGGGGGTGAATTCAGTGCCGAGCCCCACTGTGGGGACACCCAGAGCTCTGCTCTCTAGTCTGGAGCTCACCCGTGAGTGGACACTGAGTACATTAAATCTCCTGGTTTTCTTAATGATGTCAGCCATAGCAACAGGCACCAAGGAGGAAGATACGCTGCTAAAACAGTCAGCCTTTAAAATGAGCCACTTGTGGGGGAGGGAGGGGAGCTCTGACTTGGCTCTTCTTGCAGAACGGGCTCCAGTTCCCGGCACGAACGTCATACAACAGCCTGTCAAGTCCATCTCCCAGAGCTGTGACACCCTCTTCTGGACTCCCATCCACACGTGCATGTAACTACCCAGAGAGACACACAAATGAAAAGGAGCCTTGGGAAGAGTGGGCCATTTATAGCCCCGAGGAATGAAGATCCCCAGAGGACCCAGTGTCCCTGCTTTTCAGGACACTCACATTATGCCCAGCAGGTAGCCACGCCCAGCTCCAGGCAGTGATGATGACAACGCCCTCGGTGCCTGCAGAACCCTGAAGCAATATCTCCCTGTGCCTAACAACCGTCTCCAGTAGCCACATTTCTCATTTTTGAATGACCGTATTTGCTTGGGAATCTAGCAAGCAAAAGAACAAGCAACAAGTCACAGATAGCAAAAATGTCATCAAATCGGGCACGTTGCCATCCAACAGAGATGACTAGGGGAGCCCAATAGAGAGAACAAGCAAACAGCATCGGATCTGTTGCTTACAACATCCCCCCCTGAACACAGTGGGGAAACCCTGCTGAGACTGATTGCCGGGGCTTGACCTTCTGTGAGCTGTCTCTTCCACTTGTCAGTTTCATTATTCAAGATTCTGCCTTTGGGGAGAGGGAGTCATTAAGACAGGGTTTCTCTGTGTAGCCCTGGCTTTCCTGGAACTCATTCCATAGACCAAGCTGGTCTCAAACTTAGAGATCCACCTGCCCCTGCCTCCCAAGAGCGGGGATTAAAGGGGTGCGGCACCACCACCCATTATCACGTCTCATGACATGAGCGATATGCCTGCCTCGTGGGTTACTGAAAGAATGGATGGAGCCAACAGGACCACAGTCAGTACTTGAGTGCCACTGTGGGCTAAGGCTCCCCAGCCCCCGCTCACTCTCCCCACCCAACCCCCACTGGCCGGACCCCAGGGCCAGAGCTGAAAGTCAGCATCTCATTAGGACTCAGGAAGTGTGGCTGGGCTTGGTTTTGCTTGAGCCTGTAATGAACCACCATATGTTTTATGCATTCAGGCAGTTCGGAGGTCAGAGAGTCCAAGTTTGTTTCCTCTGTCTGGCTAGGGTGCCTACGTGGTTATAGTCCCATACCCCTGAAGGCGCTAGGTTTCCCCAGCTTCTGGGGCAGCGTTCCTTGCATCTTTCTTCTATTGTCCCCTAGCTACCACCTTCTGTAGTCACCCCCAAGGCCCTGCTCGGGTTGTGAGGACCTTGTTGGTAGGTTTAGGGCCCAAGTGGACGTTCCGGAAGAGTCTGCTCTGCTTAATCTCATCCGTAGTTTCGCCCCTCATTATTCAGATTCCGGTGTGGGCACATAGGGAGACTGTTTTCACACATCAACCGAGTCAGGAAGCTTTTCTGGTTTTGTGTCATGGCTTGGCCAAGAAGTGGACCATTTAAAAGCAGCAGTCAACTGGAGAGGTAGCTCAGCTGTTAAGAGCACTGACTGCTCTTCCAGAGGTACCGAGTTCAATTCCCAGCAACTATATGGTGGCTCACAACCATCTGTAATGGCTTATGATGCCCTCTTCTGGTGTGTCTGAAGACGGCAACAGTGTACTCACATATATAAAATAAATAAATCTTTTTTTAAAAAAAAGGGGCGGGGTTGGGGATTTAGCTCAGCGGTAGAGCACTTGCCTAGCAAGCGCAAGGCCCTGGGTTCGGTCCCCAGCTCCGAAAAAAAAAAAAAAAGGGGGGGGGCGGTGCTGGAGAGATGGCTCAGTGGTTAAGAGCACTGACTGCTCTTCCAGAGGTCATGAGTTCAAACACCAGCAACCACATGGTGGCTCACAACCATCTGTAATCTGGTGTGCCTGAAGACAGCGACAATGTACCTATATAAAAATAAATAAATTAATTAAAAAAAAAAAGCAGCAGTCTGTACCCTGCCAGGTCGCATGTATTATTCTATGACATCATCAGTCGGTGCCTTAATCTCTGTGGCATTCCTCTCCCTGGCACATGACAGGCACTGGGGTGGGGTGGGGGGTGTTCCGTCGTATATGAAGACCAGCAGGCCCGGACTGATGGCGTGTGTGTGTCCTTTTAGGCCATGGCGAGTGTCACTGCGGAGAATGCAAGTGCCACGTCGGTTACATTGGGGACAATTGTAACTGCTCAACAGACATCAGCACGTGCAGGGCCAAGGATGGGCAGATCTGCAGCGACCGAGGCCGTTGCGTCTGTGGGCAGTGCCAGTGCACAGAGCCTGGAGCCTTTGGGGAGACGTGTGAGAAGTGCCCAACCTGCCCTGATGCTTGCAGCTCCAAGAGGTAAGGGTCCGCTCGTCCACCCTCAATCCCAGGTCTGCCTTTCGTCAGGCTTCCTCCCTAGCAAGCCTCTAGTGCCTGCCGTCCAGCCCGTCCCGTCTATATACAGCCTGACTGCCAAACAAAACTGGTGCTAGCTATGAAATGCTGTTATTAGTGGTTGTGGGGGAGGAAGAGAGGACCGGTGGAAGAAAAGTTCAAATAGTCCACACGAAGAAGCGACACCATGGATCCAGGCCGAGCAGGTTTAGAAATTGCAGAGTGAGGGGTTGGGGATTTAGCTCAGTGGTAGAGCGCTTGCCTAGCAAGCACAAGGCCCTGGGTTCGGTCCCGAGCTCCGAAAAAAAGAAAAAAAAAATTTTTGAAATTGCAGAGTGACATCCATGAATGAGATGGACCTGGTGCTGGGTCCGTCGCACCCTTGAGCATGCTACAGTTTGCTCAGAAGGGAATGCGTGTGCGTCCTTCTCCGTGCGGCTGAGATCCTCCACAGAGCATGTCCCAAACAATGCGTCATCGACCAGGCCTGTGGGAATTGCTGCATGGAACAGACTAGAATCGGAGAGCAAATAGGAAAGAGCTGACCTAGATAGGGCTGCCCGAAGCAAGAGTGGGGGCTTCGGATTTTTCTGCTCTATTTGTGCCGATGATAGAGCGGCTATGTAGAGGTTGTCTAGTCTACAGACACTGGGCTCAGCCCTGGGTCAGGTCACACAGCCTGATGCCCACCCTCCGCTCTGCTCTTCACGCCACCGGAGTGCAACAAAAGTCGGTTGCGAGAGTCAAGCTACAGTGCTGCCTGGAGCACGGGAACGCCTGCCATCGGCTGGCAGGACTTGCTGGATAACAGCTGTGTCATCGCTGAGGCTGAGGAGCCAGGCAGGCAGTGGGGGAAGCCGGGCGCCAAGCAGAAACAAGTTGGCGATACAGGCAGTGTTGCTCCTTGGCGGAGAGGAGCACAAGTGTGCGATTTTCTTTTGGCAGATTTCCCCGCAAACGTCTGGCCAGGCTGATAATGAAGTGATGCTCGCAGGGCCTGCAGTTGTGGCTGGTCAGCTGTGCTCACAAGCATTCAGAATGGCCTGACCCTCCCTGGCCGTGTGCCACAGACAACCCTGGGCATGGGCAACCGTACCTGTCTCCAGATCGAGTGACAAGATAGGCAGGGAGTGGCCAGGCGCCATGCCTGTGTGACTGGCATCACTGCCCTAGTCAGCATGCTGTGCCCAAGGGACTCCTCCTTCCCAGCCCCGCCCCCACCCCTGACAGCTTCCAGTCAGTGTTACTCCCACTGCTCAGGGCACGTGGGGCTCGTGGGGAGTGGGCCGAGCTAGGGCAGCACACGGGAAGTCAGTTAAAGGAGATGAAGCCTCCCCTACCTTCCGGTGGAGCGGCAGGCAATGCAAGGTTTAAAGACTTCAGGGAAAAACAAGAGCTAGGAAGGCCCAGAGACAGGGACTGGCCCTTGTTATCTATCCCCGGACCACACTGACCTTCCGTCTCTTTGGTAGTCTAATACAAACATGTTTCTTTCTCCTTTTCCTTCTCTTTTTCTTGGCCTGCCTGCCACCCTTCCTTCCTTCCTTTTTTTCTTTCTTTCTTCCCTTCTTTCTTCTTCCCCTCCCTCCCTCTCTTCTTTCCCTTTTTCCAGAGTTCTTTTCATCATGACATTTTAGGCCATTTTCCTACTTGCTGTTTTCTGAGAGGTTTCGAATACTTTAGCCCTGTCATCCCTGGTGTTCTAGAACTAGCCGAACACACCCTTCCCTTCGGTGAGGTCACGCTCAGCTCCAGCTGATTCTAATTAACATGCCTCGAACAAAAAAAAACAAAAAAAAAAGGCCCTGGGTCCCCAGCTCCCAAAAAAAAAAAAAAAAAAAAAAAAATCTGTGAGCGGCTTGTTTTGTAAAGGGGCAGACATGCTTTCACAGGTAATTACAGTGCATTCTGAGTTCCCCCCCAGCACAGGGCGTTCGGTTCTAGGCTGCTGTATCCACGTGGGTTGTTGGAGGGTGTCCGAGGAGTGACCTGGAGCTGTGGGATACAGCAGGGTATCTGAGGGAAGCTGTAGGTTCCAGTCAGTGAGAAGCAGGCATCCTTTTTGCCGTGTGTGGATCCAGGAGGTTGGCAGAAGGTCCAGCAGGCATGAATGACCAGAGGTGGGGCCACCCCTTCCTGGCCACTGGCTGAGCCTGCCTGCCCTGAGGGGAGGTGGGTGTGGGAGAGTGGACCATACAGAACAGAGACAGCTATGAGCTGCACTGCCCAGCTCCAACTCTATAGAGTATCTGGGTAGGATCAGCCCGGGAGAGGGTTTGCCACCAACTGTGGAATAGTTAGAATCCTAAGCATATCCGTGACCTCTTGAGAAAGTCCCAGCCCTCTCCCTTCATGATCTACCCACTGCCCGGTCCTTGTTGATGTCCAGAAGGTGGTTCCGAGTCTGTCCGGGAGGCAAGACTCCAGGAAGGGTCCTGATCCGCTCCTCTTGGGCCTTTCCTCTGGAAAGTGGCTCTGCTGTGGGATGGAGCTCCCTCCTGCCCCGAGGCCAAGGTCCCCAGCTCCTGTGCTGGGAATATAACTTCAATCAGATAGTTGTGTGTGGCTTCCCTCTGGGACCAGGGAACTTTCTAGACACCCAGCTGTTTGGATCCCCATCAGCATGTGGGATGAGCACGGTGACTGGTGTTTTGTGGGGATAGCCATCTCTTTAGTGTCAGGGCACCTCCCCTGCACGTCCCTCTCATGTCTTTAGACCTCCAAATGCCACTTTCCCGGAATCCTAAGACTGCTGTCCCCTGTGCTGCCTGACCCTACTCACTCTGCCCTGGAGTTTACTTTCCCCATGGTGTGACCCTGGTCTTCCCAAGGAGGCAGGTGTTGCTGTAAAATTAAAAAAAAAAAAAAAAAAAAATGCTGTCTTTTATCCCACTCTAGGCCTGTCACCGCAGTGCCCCAAGATATCTGCTAGATTTCTTAATCTCAGTCAGCAAAGCGTCTCACCTGTTCTGCTCCATCCCACATCACACTGCCGATGGCTTCTCTCTGAGCCTGGCAGCAATCTCTCTACCCATCTAGTTCCCAAGGCAGGCTGCCACCATGCCAGACATATACATCCCAATTCCGTGGCGGCCTGGTGTCTCCACCACCACATACTCTCTTAAACTTAAATCGCCACATGAAAGAACACACAACACAATAACCTCTGATCCAATTGATAAGATATAATTTGCTCATCTAGACATACAAAGCCCTGTACACATCCATCCCTTAAGAATATTCATAACAGGGGCTGGAGAGATGGCTCAGAGGTTAAGAGCACTGACTGCTCTTCCAGAGGTCCTGAGTTCAATTCCTAGCAACCACATGGTGGCTCACAACCATCTGTAATGGGATCTGACGCCCTCTTCTGGTGTGTCTGAAGACAGCTACAGTGTCCTCACATATATGAAATAATTAAAGAAATCTTTAAAAAAAAAGAAAGAAAAAGAAAAGAAATCTTAAAAAAAAAAGAATATTCATAACAACCTGTAGATGTGCAGAGAGGAATCTTTTTTTTTTAAAGATTTATTTATTTATTATAAGTACACTGTAGCTGACACTGAGCCATCTCTCCAGCCCCCCAGAGGGGAATCTTAACATCTGACTCCATGTTCTCTCCTGCTTCCTCTGCCTCCCTTCTAGACTCCTCCTCTCTCTAAAACTTCTATCCCGCCCATCCTTCCTTCTTGTCCAATGACAAGCCTTGTTCTATCTTGTACCTGCCCACACCTGCGTGATGACATCATCCTACAGGCAGGGACCTTTCCTCTTACAAATTTTAACAGCAGCTTTGGCTGAGGCCTGTCCTCCTAGCTGTGTTCCCAAGCTGATGCAGTCGTAGGAGGGAGACTCCATCCGGACCCAGTTCTGATGATTTAGAATGTAATAACTGTTCAACAGAGCATTGTATGTAATAAAGCATCCTCACGTGCTGCCAGCCCGTGGTGGGGGGGGACGGGGACGGAGAGGGTTTCTTTGTGGCTTATCTATTTTCTAGAGAAGGTCTCCGTTATAAAAGCTCGAGTTTAGACAATTACCACACAAGTGGCCAGCATGCCCTGAAGGATGCTGACAGGTGGACACTGTATGGGAATGGGAATGGGGTTGGGACCCAGGGTACCCAGACACCGGCATCAGTTCTTCTGGCTACCAGAACTGTCAGGAAGCTGCACCCTAGAGGTCAGCTCTTCCAGTTGTGGTTGAGCCCCAGGCGTTGAGGCTTGCTGCTAATGCCCTCTGCAAGAGGGGATGCCACAGAGCCTTGTCCAGAGAGTGACAGATGGGGTTACTGAGGTCGGCATAGCACAAGGGCTTCGAACACTGGACCCAGGAATGTGGAGGCTCCTCCACGGGCCAGGAGTCACTTTTATGCCCTGGAAACCTCTTCCACGGAGCTGATCTTTGGCCAGTTCACCGTAGTCAGTGCAGATGGATTTGGTTTGGTTTCTGCTGTCCAGCATTGGGAAGGTCTGCTGCTGGCAAACTGAGCGGTATTACCAAATACACCTCTAAACTCAGACATATCTCCCTGAGGCCCCAGGGCTTCCTTTTAACACTAGCAAGATGTCAGAGCATCGTGTCCCCAAGGCCAGGCTTTCAGAGTGCGGCTGAGCTTTCAGGACAATACGCAGCAGCTAATGACCGCCTTTGTTTTCTCAGAGACTGTGTGGAATGCTCGCTGCTTCACCAGGGGAAACCTGACAACCAGACCTGCCACCACCAGTGCAAAGATGAGGTGATCACATGGGTAGACAGCATCGGTGAGTGCCCTGCAGAACTGTGGACCGCTGTCTCTATGGACCTTGGCAGGCGTCCAGGGGTTTTTTTTCCTTCCCTGGGGAGCAAATGGTCTCAGCCTTGAGTTAAACCCAGTGTAGCTTCCTGGGCATGATTGCTGGTTCCCCAAGGGGACCCTGGGGCGGGACCCTTGCATGTTATTGGCAGGATTCTCATACAGAAATTTGTTTGGCGACTGCCAAAAAGCTGCTCACAGAATCAGCACACAGCCATGACCTAAAAATTTGGGCTGATTTTTTTTTTTTTTTTACATAAATGGTTATGGCCTTGATTGTGATGGTCAGTTGTTCATTAACTGATGAGTGGTACAATATCCATCCACAATGGGTTATTATCTTACCACAGGAAGAGAGTGTTATAATGTGTATTGAGCTAAGTAAAGAAGCTAGGGAGAAAAGAGCGAAGCTATTAATTAAACGGTGTGCACAGAATAGGAAGAGGGGGCACAAGATCGAATGCTAACAGCACGTGGACATTTTCGGGTGGTGGCACCACATTGTGAGTTTCCTAAATTGGCTACATTTTGAAATGATTAAACAGTTCCTAAGGGACTGCATATCTGACGAGAGAAATTTCAACCAAGGCTCGCCAATACTAGCAGACTTAACCTCTGTCTTGACCCCCCAGCTGCTGTAAACTCCCAGCCCTGGCTTTGTCTGCCTTGGTCCTGGCTTCTCTCTTTGTAGACTCTTTGTTTCCTGGTTCTGATGAACTGCTTGGCCCGAGCAGAGCACTGAAGTGTGCTGAGTCCATTTATCTCACCAACGTTCAGTGAGCACTTACCACGTGGCCAGCCTTGGGCCAGCCTCTGGGGAGATGGGAATTCTTTGCAGCCCCTCGCCTGAAATCCCTGCCTTTAGCTCTTTCCCTGCCTTGCTATCCAGGGCCTGGCTGGGCTCTTTTTTTCATGAAGCACATGTAGTTAGGGAAGAAAAAGGGTCCCCTTCCCACCTCCCACAGACAAGTCTGTCCTACGTGGGGTAGCCTCTTCCTAGCTCGAGCCACCGAGGGGAATTTGCAGAGGCATATATGTACAAGCCACCACCTGCCCCACGGCTGGCTTTCTCTCTTTCTTCCTTTCTTTCTTTCTTTCTTTCTTCCTTTCTTTCTTCCTTCCTTTCTTTCTTTCTTTTTTTCTTTCTTTCTTTCTTTCTTTCCTTATTTATTTACTCGTTTCTTTGCTTACTTGCTTATTTAGTTAGTTATTTAGTTAGTTAGTTAGTTAGTTAGTTAGTTTTGAGGCAAGGTCTCACTATGGGAGTCCTGGCTGGCCTCCACCTCAGAGAGACCCACCTCCCTCTGCCTCAGGGGTACTGGGGTTAAAGGTGTGCGCCACCATGCCCAGCCTTACTATTTTGTTCCCGTTTTTACATTGTTCTCACTATATATCCCACTGGAAACATTCCATCCTCCTGGCTCAGCCTCCCAAGTGCTGGGATTATAATTGTGTGCCGTGGCGTCCAGTTCTTCCTTGTGCTTTTAAAAATACACTCTTGCCAAGTCTGAGGGGGCTGAGAGAAGAAGCTGGCCCTTTCATTCGTGTTTGGGAACCACACCGGGTGTTCATCTACTTCCTAGCTGAAGCGCCTGTTGAAAAGACAGGAAAGGAGACACATTTAGTGTCCCAGCACTGACCTGTGGTTTGGGATGCATGTACCCCTGCGGCCTGACTTCCTTTTCGCCAACCTCTTTACCTCCTGAAGATCAGCCTTAAAATCCTTTTCTGGGGACCTGGTACCTGGACAGGACAGGGTCAAGGGCCGTGTGGGGAGGGAGAAGGGCTGTGCCAGCCAAGGAAGGGGTTTGCCAGGAGTGAGACCCAATTTACACAGAGCTGGCCCTTTAATGGCCTGATCTCCGACAGGGCTTCACATATCAGTGTGGAGTGCCACCACCCTGCAGCCTCTCATCCTCAGAGCCTCAGCGCCCTGAGTTCCAGCTCTCACTTTAGTCAACTCAGGCCTGCTGCATCCAGTTCCATTCATCCACCTCGACTCCCAACCATTGAAGACTTTTTATTTCCTGTCACCACTAGCCAGTGCTCCAGAGGGTTGACAATCCTGATGGGATCCACATGTCCCCAAATTCATAAGCTTAGCCCTGGGCCTGTGTTCTTGATATGAGAAATCTGAGCTCATTTGAACGCCCTTAGGCCTCTTGGCGTCTCCCGTCTTTTCCTGTGGGGCTCGGCTTCCATCCCTGTCCGTGAGTGGTTCTAGTACAATCCAGTGAGATGCTTAGGATGTCTCTGCTCGCTTCTCTCCTAGTCAAAGATGACCAGGAAGCCGTGCTTTGCTTCTACAAAACTGCTAAGGACTGCGTTATGATGTTCAGCTACACAGAACTGCCCAATGGGAAGTCTAACTTGACTGTCCTCAGGGAGCCAGGTAGGTGAGAGCCCAAGGGGCCAGCCTTGGCCCGCTTTCTTGTGCCAGTCCCTTGGTGGTGGCGCCAGCCTGCGAATCCAGCACTCAGGAAGGAAAAGATGGGGAGATGAGAAATTCAGGGCATTTAAAGGCCAGCTTGGGCTCCGTGAGACTCCATCTCAAAGCGCGTGTGTGGAGCACACTAGCCAGCCATTCTGCCGAAGCAGAGGGCTGAGGAGGGGCAGTGGGGCTTTGGGAATGCCGCTAGGGAGCCTCACCGTGAAGGGAACCTGAGCATGCTGGGTTAAAGGGTTTTGCAGGGAAGGTGCAAGGCAGCTGCTCAACCAGGGCTAGGGTGTTCCTTAAGTTGAGGGTTATCCAGGCCACGGCATCTGGTTGCTGCTGTCTCCCAATGCAGATTTCAAGGGCAGATGGAGCTCTGGGCCTCGCATTCCTACCTGCTGCTTGCTCGGTACCAAAAATTTTTGTGATTGTTCTGGGCACCGGAGCTGACGCCGGTGCCTCGGAGTGACTGGGACTCTCTAGGCATTTTAGTTTTTGGATCGGGGAAAGAGTAGAGAAAGGTTTGCAGATTCCAGGTCGCAGAGCCCAATTTGCAAGTTGAGCCCGACCCCCAAACACTTTCCTTCCTGGCCAGAGACAGAGGAAGTGCAGTAACCGACCCAGGGCACTTGCCTGTGGCTGCGAGGCCTTGCTTTCAAGCCCTGTCATTGCTTGGAAATAGGCACATTTGCTCCTTTGAGCTCTTCGCTAAGGGCTCAGAAATGCCTGGCCCCAGACCAGGCCTTTCGGAAGTGGTGCATGCTACCTCCTGCCTGCCTGGTTTGTTCCTGAAGCCACTGATATAAAAGCCGTGCTGTGGCCCAGCCTCCTGCATGGAGCTGGGCCAGGCTTGAGCCTCTGGGGCATAGGGGTCTAGCCATTCACCAGAGGCCTCGTTTCTGTCACCGCTTGGCTGTGTGACCTTCAAACAGTTACTGAATTCTCTGAATATTTTACTGTCTGTTCCATGGGGAGACCACCTGCACCCAGTCCAGCTTTCAGTCTCACAGAGGCAGCATGAAGGGGGGTGGACAGAAGGGAGGGTGTAACCTTTCACCTCAGGCATAGCTGGGGTGCTGATGGTTTTGCCCACCTGTCTCCTGGCCCCTTCCTTACAGAGTGCGGAAGTGCCCCCAATGCCATGACCATCCTGCTGGCTGTGGTTGGCAGCATCCTCCTGGTTGGAATGGCACTCCTGGCCATCTGGAAACTGCTCGTCACCATCCACGACCGTCGAGAGTTTGCCAAGTTCCAAAGCGAGCGCTCCAGGGCCCGTTATGAAATGGTGAGTGGGGGATGGGTAAAAAAGAGAAGCTGCTGGCTTAGAGCCCGGGGCCAAAGGCTGAGAACACTCAATCAAAGCAACAAACAATGAGCTAAGTATGGTAGTGTGCACCCAGAATCCCAGCTGCTCTGGAGGCTGAGACAGGAGGAGTTTGAAGTTCAAAGCTAGCATGGGTTACTTAGTGAGCCCTTGTCTCGAAATAAAAACAACCAGGTTTTGAATGTAATTCACTGTTAGCGTGCTTGCCTAGCATGTGCAGGGCTCTGGCCGGCTCGATCCTTAGCACCACAGAACAAACAAATCTACAATCAATGAAGAATCAGCATCTTCAGTGCTGGACAGGAGAATTGCACACCTGGAAGAGACAAGGGACGTGCAGACCCCCGGTGCATGTTGGGACTGCTGAGGGGTGAAGCACCAGAGGCAGGCTCAGTGGGGAGTCGGACAAACACAGAGATGGGACCCAAGAAAAGAGCTCAAGCTCTCGGGTTGGATGGTCATATGAGCAAGTCCTTCTGCCCCAGGCACACTGCAGGCTCAGGAGAACAGAGCTCGGGGAAGCACCCCTGAGTCCCCAGAGTTAGAGTCTGTCTGTTTAGGTTCTGAGGGACTTCCGGGACAGTCTGCCCAAGCCCTGTATTTTCAGAGATGAAGAATAAAAGCATAGAGAAGGGAGGGAAATCCCCCAGAGCACAGAGCAAGTCAGAAGCAGGCATCCACCCCTGCCAGTGCTGGCCCGGGCCGGAGGCTGAACTAACACGTGTGCTCTCCTCTCTTGTGCTTGTAGGCCTCAAACCCCCTGTACAGAAAGCCCATCTCCACACATACTGTAGATTTTGCCTTCAACAAGTTCAACAAATCCTACAATGGCTCAGTGGACTGAGCTCCTGGATGGCTGGAGGGGGACTGAGGACAAAGACTGGTGCGTCTCGGACTCCTTGGACCATTTGCTCACGCTAGCTAGGCACGCACCAAGATGCCTCCAATGAGCTGTAAGGGATCCGCTCCCCGCACAGCAGGCCACAGGCACGTGGGACCACTTCCCTCCAAGCCAGGGAGAGCAAGGAGACTGGCGTTCCCAGCTTCCCCGTGGCCGACAGCTTGCTGTCTCCTTGAACTGCTGAAGGCTGCGTGGCCCCTCCCTTCCCTGCCGGGCCGGATGAGAAGTTATCTGGAAGAGTCTGCGTGTACAAAGCCAGTGCACCACCTGGCTTTTGGGGGTTGATCAGTTTCTTTTTTTCTATGAAATAAAATGTCACGCATGTATGGTGTAGATCTGATTACTGGTCCCCTGAGGGCTGTCTGCCTGGCATCTGTGGGTGTTGGTGGTGGAATCTGGGAGTTGCTTTGCCTTGCAAATGTTAGGTTTTGCCCTCCGGTCCATGTTTGTTTAGGTGCTTTTGTAATGGAAAGGAAAGACTGGGATTGAAAGTAAAAATGGAAACCAAGCAACTTTGTGTTGGCTTTGTACATTCTGGCATGTGCCTCCCTTTCTGAGAGGTCTTCAGTAGCCCCAGTAGAGACTGGCGTGTCTCTACACTTTTTATCAGGGACAGGAATTGAACTAGACCAATACTCCTGAGCCTGGCTCTCTGAAGCGCTAGGGTAATTACGGTGCTTCAAGAGTGCTGAGCAGGTACTGTTGGGCTTTGCTTGGAGGTCTAGATAGAAACTGTGTCCACCTATGTGTTTCCCACCTATGTTCTGCGTTACTAAAGCTAGAAACAGTTGGTGCAGATGCTAGTGGGTGGAGGCTTTGTGTGTCGACTTGACACAAGCTGGAGTTATCACAGAGAAAGGAGCTGCCCTTGAGGAAATGCCTTCATGAGATCCAGCTGGAAGGCATTTTCTCAATTAGTGATCAAGTGGAGAGGGCCCAGTCCATTGTGTGTGGTGCCCTCCCTGGGATGGTGGTCCTGGGTTCTATAAGAAGGCAGGCTGAGCAAGCCAGTCAGCAGCACCCCTCCATGGCCTCTGCATCAGCTCCTGCCTCCAGGTTCCTGACCTGGGAGTTCCTGTCCTGTGTGAGTTCCTGTCCTGACTTCCTTGGGTGATGCACAGCAATGTGGAAGTGTAAGCTGAATAAACTCTTTCTCTCCAACTTGCTTCTTGGTCATGATGTTTTGTGCAGGAATAGAAACCCTGACTATGATACTATGTAAATAATAGACTTAGACCAATACCTTGCTTCATCAAGGTCTTGGGTCCCACCCAGCCCAGAGCCTGAGTTCCTCTCAGCTAATGTTTCCTGCAGAGCCATTACTCTCTTTAGATTCCCCTTCCCAGTAGCCTCCTGACCCATTCCATTCATTTGAGTATAGAAGAGAAAGCAGGCTCTGGAAGGGGAAATGGCCTGCTAAGGGTCAGGCCAGCCGAGGATCTTGTGGTGCTAAGCCCTGGGCTCACAGTGTCCCCTTTCCTTGACAAATCTTTCATTATGTTTTGTTTTGGTTTTTTTTTTTAAATTGATTTTTAAAACAATTTATGAGTGTTTAGTTTACATGCATGTCTATACAACATTTGTGTCTGGTACCCACAGAGGCCAGAAGAGGGTGTTAAATTCCGTCCCTGGGAACTAGCGTTACAGTCTGCTGTGAGCTGTGTGTTCAGGAAACTGAACCTGGATCCTGGGCGAGAGGAGTCAGTAATCTTAACTGTTGAGCATCTCAGCCCCTCACAAAAGGTTTTTGTCAGTGCAACGCTTCAAGCCTAGGCCGAGCTCTGGACCAACTTTCTCTTTTGTAACTGGCCTGCTTTGGGGTGAATGCTGACTTGTGTGGGACAAAAGAGAACTGATTCTGAGTGTCCTTCCTCTTGTGGAACTTGAGAAGAACTCGTGGAAAAGAGAAGTAGTCCTTTTACAAATACATAAGACAAGAAAATGACTTCCTAAACTGAAAGAGAAGGAGGAAGGGGAGGAGGACGAAGAAGAAGAGGAGGAAGGAAGAGGAGGACCATGGAAAAACTTAATTTTTCTTCCACATATTATGGGTGTCCTGGAGGCCACACACTAACTTGTTCAAATCTTGTTTTCTAAAGGCAGTACTGGGAGCACATGGCACTCCTGAGCCACAGGCTAACACTCAGGGTCACCACTGTTTCCACCTGGTGCTAGGTTATTGGGGGTGTTTTCACAGTGACACCAAGAGGAAGACATGCCCAATGGTGTCCTGCTGCCCCCTGCTGGAAGTTCTTGACATAAGCCGGGGTACTGTGGCCCAAGATTCTGACCGGGGGCCAACCATGGTGTTCTCATTCCTAAGGCTGCATAATGAGCTAAAAGCGGTAACAAGGCGCTGTATTCCAAATACCTCGTTCTGCACAACCATCTCCATAATAACAGTGCATAAATAACATGATTTGGGGGCAGGGATATGTTTGCCACAGCATACATGTGGAGGTCTGAGGACAACTTTATAGAGTTGGTTTGGTTCGTTGAGGCAGGACCTCAGTCTGTAGGTCAGACTTCCTTAGACCTATGTAGCCCAGGCTGGTCTTCAACTCACCAAAGTCCTCTTCCCCACCTCGAATGCTACACACCTCCAGGTGTGCATTACCATTCCTGGATCAGGTCTAATGATTTAAAAATTATAAAGCAAGCACTTTACTGACTGGTCCATCCCCCTGGTTTTTTATTGATCGTCTTGAATGATTTTTTTTTCCTAACTAAAAAGTTCTTACTGAACAAAATAGGAAACAGAATCATAAGGTAGAAAACACTTGGGATCATACCACTCAGAGGTAAATACTCTTGGCCCTTGTTCTACCTTGGATCTTACTGTCTTCCTAAGACGTGAATACAGAAGGCTTGGTTCCGTGGAACTGTTGGAAAAGGACTCTGGCATGAGGCTGTTGGAGATCTTCCAGTCATTGGAGTATGCCCTGGAAGGGATGGCAGACCCTAGCCTCTTCCTCTCTGTTCCATTCCCAGCAGTAGAGTGGTTGAACTCTTCTGTAGCTTGTACCTGTCATCTCTCAATGGGCCTCACTTTCCTCATCTGTGGAATGGGATGGTTGGCTGGGCTGATCTCGAAGGGGCTTCCGATTTCAGGTTCCCAGGAGTCTGGGCAGAGCCGTCTCTTGGATGGTTGTGATAGATTCCAGTTCTCTTGGCCTCACCTGCTCACCCTCAGCACGTGTCGCCTTCACCCTTTGAGACATGTGTTGTGTGTAATTCACTGCAAGTGCATTCAGGAAAGGAGCCCTGGGTGGCAGCAGGAGTCTCCTTCTTGAGGAGACTCCAAGGACTTTATAATCAGGTGATGTGTTAGGCTTCTCTAGAGTTTAGAGGAACAGAACCCATAGACTTTATAAAGGAGATTTAGGGTGTTTACATGGGCTTGTGGTCCTGCTAGTCCAGCCAAAGCTGTCTCCCAACAGAAAGCCCAAGAATCTAGGAGTTGTTTAGTTCTCAGGGCTGGATGTCTCTGCTGGTCTTCAGATTGTTGGAATCCCAAAGAATTGAGATCTAAAGCTAGTGATGGAATGAACTTGCCATTGAGGATGAGAGCAAACAAAGAGCAAGCACTTCTCTGTCCTTTCGTCAGCCCAGGTGTGGCCCCGGTTGAAAGCGCGTCTCCTGACCTCTAATTTGAGGTGGATCTTCCCACCTTACGTGAGCCAGTTAACTAAAAAGCCCTCACAGGTGTAATTTGCTGCTTGGGGTTTTAAGTTAGTTCCAGATGTAATCAAGTTGACAACTGAGAAGAGCTATCACAGGCAGCTACTGACAGACTCCTATGTGTGGCCTTTGGAGCCTTGGTTAGCATAAGTCCTACCTTCTCAGGGCTGGTAGATGTCAGTACCTGTTCTAAAGCTTCCAACAGTACAGTAACTGTTGGCTTCTTTGACTTTATGAACAGCATATTTCTCTAAGTTTGGGAAAGGTGTTTATGCTCAAAGCTCAACCATTTCTAGAAGACATTTGTAGAGACAGTGCCTTTGTTCATATTCCTGCCTAGGACTCAGGTGTGGTTTTCAAATTGTGGCTATTTGGTTGGGGAGGGACGTGCAGGGAAAACGCTAGTCATTTTGCTACATTCCTGCCCTTTCTATTCTGCAGTATTCCCACCCATGATGGTTCTCAGCCTCTTAAACTTTCCTTTGTCACTTCTGTCTTTATACCTTTGTCTCGAAATACATTTCTTCACTGTATTGCCCCCTGCTCATAAACGCAAGTCTTGCTATCAAAACAGAACCATTGTTGCCTTTAAAAGTTTCTGCATCTAAATTAGAAATTTTGGATTTTAGCTCCCAAGACAAAGCAACTTTGTTTTGGTCTGTAGGGATGGAGTTCTGGCAGATCCACCAGTAACCATTGTGTCCTGTGCACTTGCAACAGCTCTCCTTCCCCTGTGCGGACACTGACGAGGTCACAGGCGTGTTGCCTTGCCTTCTTCCCCAGAACCGGATTCCCTCTGGAATTGCTGCTTCCTTTGCTGCCCTTGGCTCTGTACACCTCCCGAGGACAAGGGTTTTAAGACAAAACCCCTCACTCCAGGGTCACCATGGACTAGGTGTGACCACTTCTGATCTGTCCATTAAATGGATGGGCACTGAAGGACAGAGAAGGAAACTATTTTTGTTTTGTTTTGTTTTGTTTTGTTTGAGACAGTCTTGCTATGTAGCCCTGGCTGGCCTCTAATTTGCTGACTAAACCTCTTAGCACCGCAATGCCGGTGTGAGCTGCTGTGCCTTTTTTTTTTTTTTTTTTTTTTTTTTTTTTTTTTTTTGGACAGGGTTGCACTATGTGGCCTTAAGTTGCTTGCACTCATGATCTTCCTCCTGCAACTCATGAGTGCTTGGATTATAGGTGTGAGACATTGTGCCTTGTCAGAGGGAAGAGCTTTATTTAGAGGGGCTCAGTGAACCTCCCCCACAATCTATCCTCCAGAAGCTGACGGGCACTGTGATGGTTTTCTATGACGGGGAAGCCTAGACATGGTTGGGGTATGCACAGCCAAGAGAGCAGGTGGTCTTGGTCAGGCCAGGGGTCTGACTGGTTATTGTGTCAGTTCTGGTTCTTAGGGGTGCTGGAGAAATTTTTATCATGTTCATCGCCTGAGGGGAACAGTTAGTTCTGTCAGCCTTGGAACCCAAGAACAACACAGAAGAGAACGACTCAGAAGAAAAAATGGCAGCTGTGTGGCCGTGGTGCACCTTTAATCCCAGCACTCAAGAAGCTGAGGCAGGTGGATCTCTGGGGTCCAGTCTGGTCTACGGAGTGAGTTTTAGGACACAGGGCCACACAAAGAAAAAGGAAGGAAGGGAGGAAGGGAAGGAGGGAGGGAGGGAGGGGAAAAGAAAGAAGAGAGAGAAAAGAAAAATGTGAAAGAGGTATCAGATAGGGACAAAATGGAGGTTTTAGGCCAGTGACTGGTACCCCCCTTCAGACCCTCATGTAGAGTTAAACACCTATGGGTCAGCAGTGTGCACACCATGATGCTAAATAGCTGCCTCAGAAAACTGCACTTGCTGAGCGAAGGAGGCACAGGTGGTCCTGAGAGGGCCCACCTTCCTCACTCCTCCCCAGTCTGTGGTTAGAGTTAGGTCTTCTCGCTGATCCTGGCAGCCATTTAACCAGTGGAAGCAGGAGCTGTAGACATCTGCAGGCCATCACCTTCAACATGGCTGCTGACGCAGTTCTCCCTGCAGGGCAAGACCTGCTCACATCGGCATGTCCCTGGTTTCTCCCTCCATAGCAAAAGCTGGGCTAGGGCTGGCTTTGAGGCTGAGCAGACTCCCGATCTGAACAATAGCTCTTAACAAGGAGAGGGGATGGGGTGGAGTGAGGCTTGAAGGTTTCCTGGATTCCTCCACACTAAACACCCACGGGCTTTCAAGCTAACTATATGCCCTGGGCCTAGGTCAGAATCCTGGGTCAGTCCAACTCTACAGCTATTGTGGGCACTGTCGGTACTGTTCCTGTTTCCCCACCAGAACTAGTTGTTTTGTTTAGATCAGTCAACTGTACTATTTTCATGACTCGTGCTGTTTACCTTTTCCTTAGAGAAATGGCCTATAGCCTAGGCCCACTTTTAAGAAATGCCCAGATGCCTGGAGGCACCCACTAAAAATTCAGTGGGCTAGGCCTCACCCCATACCTCCCGGAGCAGAATCTACAGTGCAGGACCCAGGAAACACTGCAGTGAAGTAAGGGGCTCACTGCCCTGATTTCCTCTCCAGTACCTGCTAGGGCTTCTGGGTGTGCCAATTACAGAGGGGAGTTGTCCCTGTTTAACTTTTTATGTGTACGGATGTTTTTGCCAGCGTGTATGTCTGCTTGAAATGCCAGGCTCTCCTCCCATGTGTGCAAAAGGTCTAGTCGTGGAACTGGCAATTCTATGCTGCCAGTTAATCAAGTTCCAGAGAGGAAAGGGACTGTGCAGATATTGGTGGCATCAGGACAGGGGAAGCGTGACACACAGCTGGCACCCTACTCTGCTCCAGAGCATTATGGGCCCACATCCTTCACACCCTACCTTCCAACACAGAAAAATGTGTGTGTGTGAGTGTGTGCGTGCGTGCCTGCACACACATGTGTGTATGTACAGGGAGGAGCCACTGGTCCTTCAGAACCTCACCGAGAGCCAGAATATTAGGATCAGAATGAGGAAAGGGGTCCTCACCTCCACTACAGCAGAAACCCAGAAACCTGAGTACAGCTTTTGCTGGGCACTCTCTCTTACTGCCTGTGTTTTATGTATGGGAGGCTGAGGTTTGGCTCTGGCACTGTGCTAGGCCCAGATCAATGCAGTTAAGTCACAGTAACTGGGCCCTTCCTGTAGCAACTGGCTAAGCTGTAAATAGGCCAAGCTGTAGCCCGTCAGTTTTTCCTGTGCCTCATTTCTGTGTGTGTCAGAGGGTTGAGGGTTGCACTTGTAAGAACATGCTCCCGTAGCTGTCACATGTGACACTGCTGGTTTCTTGCTACAGCTGGGACTCCTGGGAAGAGCTCTTGGCTTTCAAAGCTCTGTGGGTTTGGTCTGGGCTATGGAAGTCCTGACAGAAACAGGCCTGAGTTCCAAAGGGGAGATCTGAGGTATCACTGGCTTCAGTAGGATCAGGCTCAGGTCGTCAGACAAAACTGGGCTCAATGGTCTGATCAGGGTTTAGATGGAGGGCCTGAGTCAAGGAACTCCAGAATCCCACTTTTTGAATCTGTGTGAGACTGGATTACACTGAGAGCAAACAGGTCATACCTGTCTGTGCTGTGAGAAAGTACGTAGACTTGGAGTTGGCCACCTTGGCCAGACAGAACAAAAAGAACGACCAGAACTTACACCGCTTACTGCATTTAGAGATGGGTGAACCCTAACAGGAACATGGGGTTGCAGGCTACTGGGAGTGTGATGGTTTACGGGGAGTGGCACCATTAGGAGGTGTCGTCACTGTGGGTGTGGGCTTATGATCCTCACCTTAGCTGCTTAGAAGTAAGTATTCCACTAGCAGCCTTCAGATGAAGATGTAGAACTCTCAGCTCCTCCTGCTCCATGTCTGCTGGATGCTGCCACGCTCCCACCTTGAGGACGATGGACTGAACCTCTGAACCTGTAAGCAGCCCCAATTAAATGTTGTCCTTGTAAGACTTGCCTTGGTCATGGTGTCTGTTCACAGCAGTAATACCTTAAGACAGGGAGGGAATTGGTTGGGGTGCCTTAAAAATAAGGCAGCAAAGATTTTGCAGAAAGTGGGATTCATCTTTTAGTTAGCCCACAGGTTGCTAAAGGAATTTAAAAAATGAGCACTCAGGTCCTTGAGGTTTAAAAATCTTAGCATCATGGAGAAGTATCTTGCTCTAGCATGGAAGACGCTTGACTGTTCTAATGGTGTTAGTGAATCTTGGTCTTGTAGTTAAGAGCCCTGAAGGCCTTAAGGAGATACTGAGCTGTCTCCTTAGTTCTGGAAACCTGTCTTGGTTGATAAAAAGCTCACCTTCTCTGGAGGAAAGCTCTCATCTGCACCCAGAGGGAGCTGAACCCTTGGGCACTTGAACAGTGAAGAGGCAGATGTCTGGTATCAGCTTTGTCTTCCTCTTAGCCAGTCTTACAGAGGTCTGGTACTCTGCTGAATGGCTGAAATGAACCAAATGGTTGGGGAGAAAATACCCTTGAAATGGATACTCCTTAATAAACTGGCCCTTGGAGGGAAGGATGGAACATGGCTGTCATAGGGCTCCTGGCATGGGGAGAAAAGCTCTTTTCCCTGTCCTGTGGAAAAAGCGAAGTCACTCAGAGGCTGCAGGGAAGTGAAGGGAACTCAGCCTTGCATTTTGCTGCTGTGCAGAGGGTTTCAGCTCATTACGCAATAGCTGAGTTTGGAGTGAACTTCCTGAAACCCCAGTGACTAAATGACTACGCCTAAGTAATTTAAGCATAAATTGTTGACAATAAAGAGCTTTAAAGCATAGGCATCTGTGAAGTTTTGTCATGGAACATTACTCTCCTGAGGTGTTGAGTAGTGGGTGGATACTTTCGAGAAATTATGTGCCATTTTGAGGTAAAAATATGGAGACCTATTCCTTAATCATCCTGATTTTACTATGGTAGAGGGAGTTAGAAGAGGTGGTCTGGACTAGGGTTAAGTCTCAACTTTAATGATTGGAAAAGGCTGTATGTAAAATTAATTATTCTGAAAAACAAAAACAGTTGTTCTCAGCTCTCACTGAGAATGTCTAAAATGCCCTGACTACTCGAAGTCTGATGTAATGCGCTCACTCAGCAGACTTTTGACCAGTCTCCTGTCTCCCAGTGTTTGGGACAGAGATGCCCTGGCTGCCAAGGTGGGTGTGGCCCCCTCCTTGTGGTGTCACAGCACAGCATCAAGAATTAGCCCCTGGCTAAGTTCCACCAAGGATATGAGGGCTGTCCTCACTGTGCTTCTTTTGCAGTTATGAATGGTGTGTTGTATTTGCTTTCCGAGTTTCATGTTTGGTAGGAGGCTGATGGATCTATGAGTTCAAGGGCAGTCTAGTCTACAGAGCAAGTTCCAGGACAGCCAGAGCTATAGGAACTCTGCCTTAAAACAAACAAACCTAATGGGGGAGCATACTGGTTCTATGTGGCACAAGGAAGCCAGGGGTATTTTTGACACCAAGTTTTGTACTTAGGAAACATGTTCCTTAAGGTGCCTACACAACAGAATGGCAAATCCAAACCACTCACTGCCTAGATTCTACTGGCTTTAACTTGTAAACTGAAAATACCAGGTGTGCTTTAGCTCTATGGTGGCCCTTCCAAAGTCAGAAGCTGGATCCTATTGGAGACCCACCCCCCACCCCACCCAACTTGGTCTGGTCTAGTAAGGCTAGTGAAGACCAAGTTTTTCTGACATTTGGAAAAGCTGGCTGTGTTTGCGCATGCAAGTATGTATAGGCCAGAGGTTGGCACCAGGGGTCTTAACTGTTATCTTGTGTATGAAGTGGGGTGCCATGGCCTGCACATGAAGTCAGAGTGTCCATGGGTATTGGTTTTCATTTCACCAGGGTTGCAGGGATTAAACTACAGTTGTCAGGATTGAGAGGATGGCATTACCTGCTTGTCCAAAAACTTGTAGGAATTGAACCTGGGTTCTCTGGAGGGACAGCCAGTGCTCTTAACCCTGAGCCACTTCTCCAGTCCATTCGCAGCCCTTTTAATGCATATATATGTATGCCTGAACTGGAGAAACAAAACCAGCATTTGAAAAGAACTCTGCCTAGTGCGGTAGCATAGGCCTTTAACCCCAGGACTCGGGTGGCTAAGGCAGGCAGTTGGCTAAGAGTTCTAAGCCAGCTAGTTCCAGTCAGGGCTACAGCAACAGATAATTCAGTGTGAAGTGTGTATCACCATGTAAGGCCTGAATAGCTTCCTTATGTTTAAAGTTTCCATCATTAGAAGTTCTGCACCATGGTACCCTTTGTTGGAGCAAAGTGAAATGAATTCTAGCAAGTACCAGTAAGGCAGGTACTCTGAAATGCTGAGATGAGGCTGCTTGGTATACACACCCGTAATCCCCACCTTGAGTCCAAGGCGAGGCTGAACTATAATTGACAAGATCATTTCTCAAGAGTAAACTTGCCAAAATGGGTTACTGCCAACGTGTATCCTATCAAGCTCCCAATCCCGAGACTACTACCAAAACTAACAGTGGTCTGTTCTTATACAACCGTAGGTTTCTACTGTGACCAAAAGCATGTTGTAAAGGAAGGGGTTCATTTCAGCTTGTGATCTTCAGGTCCCACCCATCACTGAGGAAGTCAGGGGAAGGAACCTCACGGTGAGAGCTGAAGCAGAGGCCGAAGACGATGGAGGATGTTCTTAGTGGCTTGCCTGGCCTTCACTGTATAATTCAAGACTATCTGAATAGGGCTGACACTGCCCACTGGGGACTGGGCTCTTCCATCCCACATCAATTACTAAAGAAAATGCCCTCACAGGAGTGTCCACAGTGCAGCCTTACAGGACATTTTCTCCTAAGATTCCCTCTTCCCAGATACATCTGTGTCACACTGACAAAAACCATCTGGCACACTGATGGACCGCAGAAGGGAACTCAGGAACGTGAAGAGGAACTTACAAGAGGAACTCACAGAACGGCCACCTTCAGTGGGACATAAATATGTTCTCATGGTAGTCTGGGTTTTGCTTACAGACAAACAGGAAGGCCACTGTGACAGGAGTAATTAAGATAACACTGGGGAACATCGTGTTTATGGGGTAAACATGGGAGGCATCTCCAGTGACAAAGCCATTTTCTTGGATAAATTGTTAATTATGAAACTGCCATGCCCAGTCATCTGGAAAAGCAGACAGCGTTTAACATTAAGATGAACTGACCTGGCCAAAGGTCCTGTAGTTTTAATGGGTAGAACAGATACAGTAGGTCTGTCCTTAAGAGGACTCTTTCCTATTTCCCCAAATGCTGATCTGAATTAACAGCACAGGGCCCAATGCATTGTGCTAACGCACTTTTCCTTTTGGCCCCTAAAAGACTGCTCTAAAGCCCGTGCACTGGACTTCAGGGCCTCAGTTCAGGTCTGCATCTTACAACTGAAAGGTCCCTTTGACTCCCGGAGCCACATAACTGTTGGAGACTAAGCTAACACGTAGAAGGGAAGTTCCCTTAGATCCTGACAGCTTTTCTCAGACACTGGTTCAAACCCACCCTGAGACTCGTGCTTTTAGTTGATGGGCTCATGCTGCACAGACTCCTTCAAGCACTGGAGCGACTCTGATTCCACTTTTCTACAGGACGCAGGGTACTTACTGAGTGTGTGCAGCTGCCAACCTTACAGATGTGTAGTCTGGGTGCTGTCCTGGCTCGGTGCTAAGGAAGTAGCAGGCTACATTCTTAGACCGTTCCATCTGGTACTCACCAGTCTTCTCAAGTCTACACTATTTACATACAGCCACCTGCTGAATGCTAAAGGATCTTTGCTTTTGGCAGGAATAAGAACTTAAGGTACCATGATGTGTGGAGGGTAGACACTAGGGTGATGGTGCCTTGCTTGGTAAGCATGTGAACCAAAGGAGGAGCTGTGAACTCCACCTGCAATGGGCAAAGCGTTTTATGTGTGAAACAGCGATCAGATCACACTGCTGGAGCCATCCAATTTCTCGGTCTGCTGAGCAAACATTTCTGTGCTAAAATTCTCCGTTAGCACTGGCAGAGGCTTTTTTAATAAACGTAAAGGTGCTTCACATGCACGTAGCCCCGGGAAGCTGGAAGAGGGAACGGGATCCTCTGGAATTGGAGTCACAGGTGGTTGTGAGCCACCACGTGAGTGCTGGGGACCAAATGCGGATCCTGTGAGAGCAACGGTGCTCTTAACCACCGAGCCATTCATTACGAGCCCCCAGCCCGTCAGCAAGCACATTAATACAGTGGGGAACTGGTACTACCATTTTCTTAGAGGCAGAAGGAAGCTGTGACTGACTGTCTACACTGATTGCTGAGTAGAAGGAACTAGAACAACCGATCCATTTAAGGATCCAGCTTCACGGCCCTGAAGGAGGTAAGCAGCTAACATTAGATGTCTGTGACCGAGTCTCACTGGAGTTAAAAGAATTAAGCAATCCAGCCCAAAGGTGGTGGATGCCAAACAAACACCAGTCTCCATGAAAGCTTTAAAGAGCTCGTTACAGTACAGTGCAGTGGTTACAAGTTAAAGACACACCACGGTGCTGCAGTCTGTCTCTCACGAACCCTGTGCAGGACCCTGAGCACCATGCTTTGAAGCCAGCGACTTTGGGCTACCACCCACGTTCAGCGCCTTCTCACTGGACGGCAAGCCTACTCAAATAAGCTTCCCAGGCAGCTTTTCTGTACATCTCAGCTGCTTCCAGGCGGTTTGCTGCTGCGAGTATTCCCCGGCCCACAATGATGACATCAGAACCTCGTTTACCAACCACTTCTAGGGGACTATTGTACTGCTGGCCAAGGTGATCCCCTGTGGAGAAACAAAAGCTATTTAACATGAGGCAAGCTCATTCCAGAGAGCATTTACTATATAATACACCTCATTATTCACAACCATTTCTACTACAATCCCATCAAGTTCTCAGCTATAACCCTTTGTTTTCGGAAACAATGTAAACCAAGCTGGCCTTGAACTCAGAAATCTGCCTGCCTCTCCAATCCCAGTATTAAAGGCCCAGGGTCCCGCGCCTGGAAAGTGGCATTTTATTAATGATATCTGTTTTTCTAGAAACATTGTGTTAAATGGATTTTTCAATTCTTAAAAGCCTGGGTCCTAACGTGCTATCCAGTGAAAGAATTGCAGAGCCTTATGTAGCAGTCCAATGCAGCTTGCTTTGTGTGGAGGTCGTATGCTAAGTAGATATAATAATATTCATACCATCTCCATGCTGTCCCACTATTTTAAGGTCAGTATAAATCCATACATTTGACAGATCAAGAAGATGAGATTAAAAGTAGTTTACTCTGAGGCTGGGTATGGTAGTACACACCTTTAATCCTAGCACTTGGGGAGGCAGAAGCAGGTGGATCTCTGTGAGTTTGAGGCTAGCCTGGTCTACACAATATGTTCTAGGATGGCCAGAGCTAAAACAGCAGTTTAAAAAGTTACTGAGAGCTGTTGACTTCCAAGGCCACTTAGTGTGTGGAAGTCTATCTACTCCATAGTGTATAAAATTTGAGTGTATAAAGTAACTCCAAACAAAAGGCGGGGCTCCCCCCCCCCAACTGGCAAATACTATATAAAATAACCCTAATAATTCAGGGCTGGAGAAATCAGTCCTTTTACACCTCGACACATCTGGCACAGTACCCACTTCTTCAATGCTATCATCTGTGTAGAGCTGAGGGACCAGAGGTCTACTCATCTTAAAAGACCTTCTGATCTAGAAGAGATTCCTAGAAATACTCAACAGACATAAAACTACCAGCTCAGCTACACCCCTGAGCAACGACCAATCCACCTCCAGGGACCTGTCCTTTACCTGTCCTGCAGGACAGTTACACTTTTGTTGGCAGGCAGAGGTGAGGTCCTGGAAACTAAACCCAGAGCCTGTGTCAGCTAAGCACACACGGTTTAGAACTACATCCAACCCTTATCGGTGCCTGTTTTACATCCTGGCTTGCTCCTTTTCAACTGCATTTGAGATGGCAGCAAGTTTAAGAACCACAGCCAGGCGCTGGCACATCAAAACTGCTGACAATCGTCTGTTTAGCTAATGGTTTTGCAGATCTGCTGGGACACAGAATGCATCCTTTGGGTGGTACACTCAGAGCACAAATAGGAAATGCTAACCCCAAATATCAGGTTTCTAGCCAGCATGATGGCACATGCCTTTAGCCCCAGCATTTGGGAGGCCGAGTTAAATTAGGCAGATCTCTCCACGGTCCATCTCAAAAGTAGCCTTCAATCCTAAAGTCAAACTGTCTTACACAGTACACACTATTACCAGGTCAAGAGGCTCACTGCTCTAGATCAATGGTTCTCAACCTTCCTAGTGCTAAAGATGGTGACCCCGCCTCCCCAACCATAAAATTACTTCATCGCTACTTCATAACTGATACGCGACCCCCCAAGAGGGGTTGGACTCGGCTAGGGAGCATACTCACCTCCTGTCTCTAACTGAACTCCTGGGGTCAAGTGAAGAAACTCCGGTTTCATGCTTACTCGGGAGCCAGAAATAAAGCCAATGACAAACTCACAGTGCTCCTCGGCCATCCCAACCTAAATGGGACACAGTGGGCAGTTATTACAAGAACACAGTAACTAAGGTCCTGAGATGACCCCCTTTGTCCAAGGAGCCAATGAAAAGATCAGAACTGACAGAACACGCATCAGACAAGATGCTGCGTAGTTCTTTCCTGTGTCAGTGCCTGATGACTCCCCTCCTGGGAAGAAGGATTTGAGATGTGTACCATCATAGACAGAGCAGCCGTCAAGACCTAAGCAACACTCTTCCAGCACTTTCTCTTTGGCATCTGCTCCTCACTGGCCTCATTCCCATGCTATTTCCTCACAGGCACACGTCAGCCTTGCCACCAGCTACTACCACCAGAAGGGACAGCTTAATCTTGAGTCAGACCTCACCCCCAGACCTTTGCCGTAGGAAGCCAGTATTTATGGTCCAGTCAGGGTTCTAAATTTACCATAGAGGGCTAGATATAGACAGACGGCTCAACAGTTAAGAGTACTGCTTACTCCTCAAGTTCAATTCCTAGCACCCACATGGTGGCTCACGACCATCTGTAACTTCAGTTCCAGGGAATCCCATGCCCTCTACTGGCTTCTGTGGGCACTAGGAACACATGTGGTACACAGACAGAGATATGCAGGCAAAGCACTGTATAAAGAACATTACTGTATAAAGAACATTAAGTATCTATCAATATCATTTATTCATTTCCTAGATGACTATCCAACTAGAATTTACCACAGGACAACACTTAAAATTCAACCTTTATCTTCAGTTTTGTCTCAAGATGAGAAAACAAACACAGGGCTATGTCCAAGTGGCCCGGAGTACGATTCAAGCCCTCCACCCGCTACAAGATCAAAATGCTCAACTGGTGCTAATAAACTGCCAGACTAGCTGGAGTGAGGAGGGGATGGGATGAGGCCATGGCTGCCTCGGGCCTCAGAAGACGGTGTTTCCCTGCCCTGGAACAGACAGTACAGACAGACTGAGTCTCCGGTCACCCAGCACCCCGCACCCCATCACTTACTGCTGCTTTGGTGTAGTCTCCAGTGGCCAAGGAGCCAGCAGAGCTCATTTCTGCAATGAGCAGGCAGGCTCGATGTAAAGGCAGACCCACTTCCTGTAAGCCCTTCACAACTCCTGAGCCTGGCACCACGTGGGCATTCACTACGTCTGCCCAGGAAGCTATTTTAAAGATGCCACCTGAGGAGAAATGAAAAAGATATTTGCCAATTTTCAAAGATTCAAAACTATGGTATGAAATCTACTAACAAGTCAGAGTCGAGCACCTTATCAGTAGACCCATGGTTCCATCTGGTAGCTACGTCACAGTGAGGAAAAATCCTTGCAAAAAGTGCTGCGCTTGACGGGCTGTTACTTTTCCGCAGATTTAGACCACTGATCAAGCCTCTGCCATTACAGAGGGACTGCTATGAAGATGGACATTCACAGAGCTCAAGTAGTGTGACGTCCCGAAATTCTCTTCAAGACGAGCGTTTCCACCCTATACAGATCACTCAGCAACTGTATGCTCTACAGGTTTCCTTGGCTGTCCCAATCTTACAGGCAACTCTCTACACTTTTAACAGACGGTAAAAATGCAGATCTTTGAAAGATGAACACACAAGCATAAAGAAAGGTCATATAAATTTAACTCTTTAGCCAGTAAGCTAAGCAATGTAGTCCTGGTAGGACAGCATTATTAGTACATGAGGTAGCAGATAATTCTACTTGAAAGAAAAAAATTAGGTGCAGCATTCAGTAAAAAAGAAACCATGTAGTTACAGAGTTCTACAGAGCAGTGAAAACACATCGGACCCACACAGTACAAACTACGGCCATTTGTTTCTAAGGGCAGAAATCTGCAAGAGAAACAGGTATAAGAGGACTAAGCATTCCCCAGGCCTTGTCAGCTCCTCTGCCTGTCTGATATTAAAACCCAACATGGGGAACAAGAACATCAACACATTCTGCTAAGTAGTACTTTATACTTCTTCTCTATTCTTTCCTATACTGGCAATTTTCAGCCAGCGCCAATACATTTTGTTTGGCCTGCCCAGAACTCAGACACCTTCTGATAGCAGCTCACCCATTTTCTTTATGGGAATTTACAGGATTCTCAGTCCACAATGGCTAAACAGAGTTCGACCGAGTAGCGGCGGGAGCAGGTATATTCCCCAGGCCAGCTAATGAAGGGAGTTTACACAGAGGTAAGAGTGAGGCGTGGAATTCCCTAGCTGAGGAACAGGTCAACAAAGAAAGAATGGAGAACACGGCCAAGACACGGAGAGAAGCAAGGCCAGCGGCTGACTCTCATGTGAGCCGATACACCTTCCCTTCGGCCAGCGCATTTCTGAACCACTTACTTTCATATTGCTTTTTAACTGTGTTTCCTATATCAGCAAATTTCCTGTCTTCAAATATTAAGAACTCATGGCGTTTTGCCAGGGTTGTCAACTCCTCCATCACATCCAGAGTAAAATCGTTCAGAATATCGACATGAGTTTTGAGCATGCAGATGCTGGGTCCCAGGGCATCGGCTAGCTGCAGCAGCTCTCTGGCCTCCGACACGTCAGCAGACAGACACAGATTGGTCTCCTTCTTCTGCATGAGCGTGAGAAGCTTTGAGGCAAGTGGGTGGACTCCAGGCAGCTCTGCTCGGGCGCCAAAGCTCAGTTCCTTGCATGCTTTCTTCTCGGGAGGGGGAACGCCATTATGGTTAGCTGCTGTGAACACATTCTCCTGAATGAACCTCTTCACTCTCCCGACCATCTCAGCATCGATCTTTTTCTGCTGCTCGAGGATCTCCAGCATTTCCGACAACGTGCACACAGAGTGGAGACGGATGCCCTGAGCCTGCAGCTTGTCCTTGCCTCCCTGCTCGCGGTCCAACAGCACGATGGCATCAGTCACCTTTAGACCCTCCTTCTGAAGAACTTCAACAGTTTCCAAAACGCTGGCCCCACTGGTGACGACATCCTCGATGACCAGACAGGTCTGCCCCGGATTAATCTCTCCTTCTACAAGGCGCTTAGTACCTAGAGAAGAAAAGCTTCTGTTGAAAAAATAGGTAAGATATTCCAGCTAGCACAAGATGTATCCTGAGTCTGCACTTGCTATGAACTTATAAAGAGTTAAGACTATTTAAATCTTACTTGTGAACATTTACTTTGATCATTCAATGGGCCACAATTGTTTTGTTCACTATCCTCTGGATCTCTAAAATGTCAATTAAATGCAGAATAATTATTAGAGTAAAACAAATTACTTCACTGTGTAAGTAACAACTCATTCTGGTCCCTGAACAATATGGAGTTTCTTAAAACAAGATTACTTATACAGTAATGAAAGATGGAATAAGTCACCATTATCAATAAAATCATTCCTTTCCCATCTATATTGATTGTAAGTTTACCACGCATGACCAGCTGAACAATTTGCTTTTTTAAAAAAGCAATTTAAAGGCAAGTGGCACACGCCTGCTATCTTTGTGCTTAGGAGGCTGTAACTGTAAGGCTGCAGCAGGCCTGTCAGCCTAGGCCACGCAGGCCAGTCACAGATCTACAACAAAACCCTGCGTCAAATGAAGGAAGGGTCAGGCAGAAGGCTCAGTGGCTTAAGAGCACTGCTGCTCTTACAGAGAACCAGGTTCGGTTCCCAGCACCCATAGGGCAGTTCCAGGGACCCTAATGCCCTCTAATAGCCTCTGCTGGCACTGCATGCACATGGCACACATACATACGTGCAGGTAAAACACTCATACTCATAAACTAAACTCAGATGGGAAACAGCTCACAACTTCTTGCACACCATAACGACAATGAATTATCCAATCTATGAGACTTTTCCACTCTTAAGCACCACTACAATCTATAAAATATAAGTAACTCAGGCTCTAGACTTCATATTCATTTTCTGAGACTCAATTTTACGTTCTCTAATATGTATTATTTTGGTAGACATTTTGGGCTTACTGGAGGAATCACCTTTCCCATAGCTTAACTAAATCTGCTTGGGCTGAAGTAAGACAGAGCACTTGCAGCACACTGATAATGAGCTTCCTGAACATTTGCGAACATGCCAGGAAACACAACCACATTCCTATGGGCAGGTAACTTACTTTTAGCTTCACGCTATTATAATAAGCTCACCACTCAGAGACCCGTGGCCAGTGTTTATATCCTTACCCCTCCCCAATGCTATGGCTGTGTGGGCACACATGGAGAGGATGGCCTGCAGCAGTAGGCTCGCTCCTTCTACCACATGGGACCCAGCACCCACGCTTGGGTCAGAGTTAGCTGCAGGCTCCTCTACCCACTGAACTCTCTCACTGTCCTCTCACAACTCTCAGAAGCGAAACCAAGATATTACAGAGTTTATCTTAAAAGATCTCTTTTTAAAAACTAACAAAGCACCACCATGTCAGAATAAACAAAGATCTCATTAATTCTCTAATATCATTAAGTAATAACTCAGCCCTCATATTTTTAGATTGATTTTCAGGTTTAAAAAAAAAAAAACACACCCGACATGGACTCCCCCCTCCCCCCACCAAAAAAAAGCGTTCCCAAGGTGTTTATGTAGTTTTATAAGGAATCTTACTCTTCAAGACAGGTTACATATTAACTTGAGGCTTATGCTATTTTTATTTTACCATAATCCTTTGTTTCCTTCCTCCTAATGAGCATGGGAATATGATTGGCTGAACAGATAACTGTTGCTAGCGGTAACGCTGTATAAGGAACTCCACACACACTGTCAAAACTGATCCCGGCATTCCTGGCAGTTTGGAATAAAATGTCTGCGACCTGTAAGAAAAGGAACACACACACTTTCCATTACTTCAAACGATACGTGAACCACGCCCAACAGCATCTCAGAAATGGAAATACATGCCCCCAGGAGATGTTTTAAAGTTAAATCCTAAAATATAAGTGGATCATTCCTAACAATTTACCATATGAGTATCTAAGCTCAGGAGAGATTTAGACCCATCACAACAATCTTACAACCTGGCATGCAAACATAAACACCATGAACCTGCTCCACTAGATTCAGGACCTACAGGAGGGCAACACGAAATGTCTCAGGAAAGACACTGCACTCTGAAGACCAAGGACGCTGTGCAGAGTTCCATCATGCCTTGAATCTCTAGGGTAACAGCTCCCTCATGAATCTTTCCTAGGTGTGGAGCCTACTGTGTGAAGTACATCCCATCTTTTCCACAGAAATCACTTTTTGAAGGGCAGGGAAGGGTGACCAAGACAGGGTTTCTCTATAGCCTTGGCTGTCCTAGAACTTGCTCTGTAGACCAGGTTGGCCTCAAACTCGGAGTTCCACCCGCCTCTGCCTCCTAACCACTGCGACTAAAGGCGTACACCACTTCCACCAGGCAAGTCAATTGGATTGTAATGTTAGAATGCACACTCCCATCCAACACTACCTTATTTTAAAATAAATTTTTAAAGGCTCACAGTTGCTTCATAAACCATTTAGCTCTTTAAAATACTTTATTAATTGTACATCCATCACTTACTCTTGGGGTGGGTGGGAGAGAGAGCTTATTTTTTTTTAGATTTATTTTATGTATATGGATACATTGAAGCTCATCCTCAGACTAGCTGTTTTCCAACACACCAGAAGCAGGCATTGGATCCCATTACAGATGGTTGTGAGCCACCATGTGGTTGCTGGGATTTGAACTCGGGACCTCTGGAAGAGCAGTCAGTGCTCTAACCACTGAGTCATCGCACCAGCCATCTACTTTTGTGGTTTTAAAGTATCAACACTGGCCTCAAACTCATGTTGATGCTCCTGCCTCATCAGCTTCCCAGGTGCTGGGATTATGGGCACGTTCTTCTCATGCCTAGCTTCTTCTGTGTTTTGAAAAGCGTGTGACTATTTTTAAGTTGCAAAGTGTGTAATTTCTAATACTAAAATCATGAACAGTCCCAGAACTGTTCTAGAAGGCAGGTACTAGGGGTAGTTGAGTGACAGAGCGTTTGCCTGCTGTACTTACAGCCAACCCTATCCACAAGCTCGCACACACACACAAGACTATGGAGATTGGAAAGTGTGTTTTCTCAAATATATATTATCACTCCTCTATGTGCACAGTATCACACTACAATACAGACTTCTTCCTGCAGGCTTTCCTGATCTGCCATGCTTCTTTGCACGTACCTAAACCAGGATGTATAGAGACTGAAATTTAAGATTACCAAGCTAAATACATTTCATGATCTTAAGTCTGCTAGACACTCTTGGACTATCATTGACATGAGCATATGCCTAAAACAAACCCACAAATCATTCGAGAATAAGAGGAGATTTGGGGACTTGGTTCTTAGTGAGATAAATACTATAGTTTCCTTCCAGTTGTTTATGTGTATACACAACCAGTCAATTATCACTTATTCCTAGGAAGTTAGAAGTATATAATCTATTGCTTTTTTTTGGGGGGGGGTATATATTGAGAGCACCTATTTACATAAACCTCTTTTAAAAAAATTTTTTTTCCCGGAGCTGAGGCCTCTTTAAAATTTTAACTAGTTCTTGGTAATACAGTTCCTAATTATAGTAAAAATCCAGATGGCGAAAAGCTAACAGTTCAAGCCATGTCAATCAGGGTTTCAGTCTACTTACAATTAGGCAAAATGGGTACCCAAGAAACAAACTTTAAGTACGCATCTGGGGGAGAGGGGTTGGTTTTTTGGAAACAGGGTCTTCCTGTGTACTCAGGCTGACCTCAAACTCACAATTCTCCTGCTTCAGTTTCCTGCGGACCCCACCAAACGTGGCTAAATACATATGTCTTGATAGACCTCTGCAAAGATGGAAATATTCTACAGTTACACCAACCAACAAAGTGGCCGCTAGTAACTTTTAACCATTCCATTAGTTTGTCTGCCTTTGAGCCAAATTCTTGTTTAGCCCAGGCTGGCGTCAAGCTGACTTGGCAGAGGGACTGTGATGACCTTTAACTCCTGCCTCCAGCCCCAGTGCTTTATTAACAATTCTCACACTGGCTCTTCTGGTAAAGGTGTTTTCTGCTTGGCCTGACCACCTAAGTTCAATCCCTTCAACCCTCAAGATGGAGGGAGAGAACACACTCCTGCAAGTTGTCTGACCTTGGAAAGTGTAGCGTTGCACACACACACACCCAGGATAAACGGAATAAAAACTTCACAATGTTCAATATTCACACGGAGCTGCTAGCAACACTTCCAGTCATTTCCACTCTTTCGTTCTAAGTGAAATGCATTCATCTCGGCTAGCAGCTTGTTACGCTAGAAAGCATTAGCTCACGGTCGACTTGGCGGTGACCACGTACAACCGACTCGAGGTCTGAGAAGCATCAGGTTAGAAACCTCTAAGTGTTCACTTAACCCTCACCAACAACCCCCACCCCAAAAATCTGCCTTTTTGGTGTCCACCATATGGCTTTAATTTCTAGCTACTGGCCATACAGTATCAAATTGAGTCCTCTGACCCAGCTACTAACTTCTCCACCCTCCCGCCTTTCCCTTTCCTCACTAATTCTCACTTTCTGAAGGTTAAGTACACAGAATTCATTCAAGGACTTCTACGCTGGTCAGAGCACACAAGACACCCTGACTCTCGCAAAGCACGTGTCCTTATCGATCGGTCTAGAAACAAGGTCCCAAAGAATCCGAAGGCTCCCGGTCCCCACGCTCCTCCACACTCTCCAGACCAGCAGTAGGGTGGGCTTGCCTGCCTGGTCTGTGGTCCTCTCTCGCCCCCGATTCCGGCTACTCCCCGCCATCTCCGGCTCTCCTTTCCCGCCACCCGGAGCCATCCGGTCCCTCGGGGCTGGTACCTGACTGAGAAGACGCGGGCGTGACACGATGCCCCGCAGGTCGATGTAGACTGGGGAGGAGAGCCCGCTCTTCAGCACGAAGCTCCCGAACTTGAAAGCCTGCACGTCATACAGCTCGGTGACCAAGGGGCCCAGGGCTTGGCGAGCGACCTCCATCCTCGCGCGCTCAGCTCGCTCTGGAAGCCGAGGGGCTTGGAGCTCGTGACGTCACCCAGAAGCCCCGCCTCTTCCGCCACCCTTTCCGGCCTGGGCCGGGGGGTTCTTTGCGTGTGCTAGATGCTTCCTGGTTGGAGAGCTGGGTTTTAAAACCTGACACCAAGATTGAAGCCTGATTTTTCCCGAAGGAGTCAGTAGGCTCCGTTCATTTTGGTTTTTTGTTTTGTTTTGTTTATAGCTTAGAGCGTCTTTATCCGATACAGTCACTATTAACAACCACTTCCCTACTCTCTCAGGGTTTCTTTCCATAAAATAGAAATCCTCTAAGACAGAGCCTGTGACTACCTTCTTGTATTAACTTCTTCACAGCAGTTGGCGTGGGAGAGTTTCACAGTAATTTGCACGTAGAAATATAAAAGCTGGTCATTGTGCATTCACGGGCTGCCAAAGAAACGTGTGCTTACTTCCTTTAGACCACTTGAAGTGTACAGGATGAAGAAGGGTGTGGAGAGAGCTGGGGAGGATGAACTGACAGTGTCAGGTAACTGGAAGGATAATGTTGGGCAGTTTGAAAACCCAGGCATATTTGGTTTACAAATCCCTTAGCTGGTTATGTGAACTCCTGTAGTCCTAGCTACTTAGGAATCTAAAGCATGAAAATTCCAAGTTCAAGGCTGACTTAGGTATCTAGTGAGTCTCTGTCAATAATAATAATAATAATAATAATAAGCCCTTTTCAATAATAACAACAATCCCTTAAGACTGTATTTTCCTATTTTAAAGAAATGCTACTTATCAAACTGACTGTGAGATTCAATTTTGTCTTCTTTGTTTTCTCTAAAGAGATTGTATTGAACTCCCAGTGGGAGAATCCCTGTTTTCCATATGTTCCTGTGTTTGTTTTGTGTTTGAAACAGGGTTTCCCTATGTAGCCCTGCCTGACCTAGACTTCACTATATAGTGAAGGGGCTGACTGCCCTCGAACTTACAGAAATCCATCTGCCTCTGCCTCCTGAGTGCTTGAATTAAAAGTATTCACCACCATGTCCAGTAAAACTCATTGTCTTGACAGATGTTTCTCATTGCCAGTAACTTCAGTAAAGCCTTGATTAAATAGAATTCAAATGTTAAAATACTTTGTTCTTATTGCCAAATCAAAATGACTTCCATCTCTGTGTGCTGTTAACTGACAGGATGCTATGGATTCAGCCTCGTTCCCAACTGCGTGTCACCAACAGACACCGAAAGCCTGATCAAGCCTCCTACCAACCTGTATGTGTAAACCGGTGAGATCCAGTGGGAGTTGATGCTCTTCATTCGCTATGCAGGCCTGTGGATCACACTCATATCCTCAGGCTTGGTAACAAATGCTGTTATCTGATGATCCATCTTGCTGGTCCACTGATAGGATTTTTTAAAAAAGATTGATTTATTATATACTCTGTAGCTGTCTTCAGACACAGCAGAAGAGGGCATCAGATCTCATTACAGATGGTTGTGAGCCACCATGTGGTTGCTGGGATTTGAACTCAGGACCTCTATGAGAGTAGTCAATGCTTTTAACTGCTGAGTGGTCTCTCCAGCCCATGATTTTTTTTTTTACAGCATTCAAGACTTTCAAATATTTGGGGGAAAGAGAAGACAACAATTACCCCCCGGAGGTGGGGGAGGGAGAAAGAACAGAAGTTTTAGTTAGAAAAACAGACAACTACCAGTAAGAGGTGGCTCAGTCGGTGAAAAGCCTTGCCACCAAGCCTGGTAACCTGCATTCAGTCTACTGGGCCTACGTGGTGGAAGGAGAGAACCAGCTCCTGCAGGCTGTCCTCAAACCTACACACACACACACACACACACACACACACACACACACACACACACACACGTTGTGACACTGTAAAGGGGGGACACGACTAAAAGTAGTATCTTCAGTATATTATATTTATAGGACTGCGTAACATGTGAAATGTACATTTTCATCCACAATTTATAACGTTCACTGCAGTAGTAATAACAAGACAGCAGGTCGGCACTTTACAACATTACACATTGAGTGAGTGGGACTTACAAATAAAATATTTACAACCTACCTTTACAAAACAACATCATGTACATACAAAATGAACAGCTGCAGGAAAAATTAAAATAATAAAACAACCAAAACCCCCCAAAACCCCAGAAGATACACTTAAGGCAGACCAGCAAGACACTGAAATAATTAAGGCTGTGGAATTCTTCTGCACCTTGAAAATATAGAGCTATTTACCAATACTGTGGAGTGATTTTTTTTTAAATCAAGTGTCACAAGTCTGATGGAAATATGTACTTATATGTATATGTGTAATGGTCCCTATGGGGAAACCTGTCCACTTATGGATAAGGCCTTTTATCTGAATGGCCAGAGAAGCCCACCACAAATTCTCAAAAGGCTTTGGGGGAAGGGATCACTCAAAACTGAGAAGTGTTGGCGCAGTTTGAAAATCAGATACTAAAATTCAAATATAGGCCGGGCATGATGGTGCACGTCTTTAATCCCAGCACTCAGGAGGCAGAGGCAGGTAAACCTCTGTGAGTTCAAGGCCAGCCTGGTCTACAGAGTGAGTCTCAGGACAGCCAGGACTACATAGAGGGACCCTGTCTCAACAAACAAACAAAACACACACACACACACACACACACACACACACACACACACACACACACACACAGAAGAATTCAAATATAGACTTTCTGAGTAGACAAAAAAAAAAAATCACATAAATTATAGTCCCAAGTACGTGCTTCATACTTTGTTCATTTGGCCATGTGGACTTCAGGAATCAGCAAATTAATTACCATGTGACTAGACTTCTCCATGTATTTATCCCTAATGGTTTCAAATGGTCCTAAATGGTTTTCCAGTAGGAAAACTGGCCCGCCTGGGCTGCCTGAAAATGGATAGATTTCTGCATATGAGCAATGACATATACATACATATTATACACTATACACTTGTACACATGTACATATACCCACACTTCCCAACAGTTTGCCCCCCAATTGCTGCTGTTCTCTTCATAAATAGCCTTTTCTCAAGGGTATGTTTAGTTTTTCACAGTCTTTCCGTTTATCCCTCTTCTTGTTTTATTTACTTTCCCACAGAGTAGTCTGAAGTTCAACAGAGACAGAAGTAAAAGCACCAGGGGTTTTTTTTTGTTGTTGTTTTGTTTTTTTGTTTTGTTTTGTTTTTTTTTAAAGGAAAAAAAAAGATTCGAACACAGAGGTGGAAGATATGGCTTAAGTTAGTAAGAGAAGAAGTTGTGTTAACTTGAGATTCGTAGCCACAGTCTTTGAGGTCACAGTAACGGTCTCCATGGACTCCAGCATGCGGATTTAGTTCTTGATGGAAATGGGGGATTAGTGCAACTCCTATCCCTACACTGGCAGATTTACTTGGTTAAATTAATGCTCAGGAATTCCAAGTCTCGCTCTCTGCACTTTCCTTTGCTCTGCCCCCTTGTGAAGTAGGTTATCTGACTGAACTGTTGGGTTGGTCATTCAGATAAAAACGAAACCTGGCCACAGTTTGGAATTTCTTGACAATAGCCCGGGAGTGTTAATTTTAGGCTTTTAATTACTGTCATTTAAGATTAAAGCATTGTAGTGGAATGACCGTATTCTTCTCCTATAACATCAAATTATATTTTAAAAAATAAGATAAAAATGTCTTCTATAAAAAACACGGCCATATGATATTTCTGTATTCAAGTTCCATATGGGTTTTTTGTGAAAAACATTTCTATTAAAAAAAATCTGTCTATGGATAAATTTCAGCCCCTTCAAGCTCTTAAAAATGATTGAGACACTGAGAGCCTTGCCATTTTCAGAAAATAACTACTATCATAGTATTTTCTTTTCCGTTGGTGGAATCTATGTGAGAGTTTCCTTTAGCCTACTCTGGGTCTAATAATTCCTTCCCTAAAGGTCTTTAGATTTCAAACAGCAAAGAAAAATCATGAGGTGTTTTTTTTTTAATGAAAAAATCTGTTGAAAGCTTATATATGTTTGCCTAACCCAGACTTCACTAGAATGTTACCCAGGCAAGGAAAGAATACATTCCTCAAAAACTCACCTAGTACAATTCATGAGCTGTCCTAGGATCTGGTGACTGTGTACTTTTGTCTACTACAGAGACCGGTTGTGTTCAATTTATAAAGGAGAGAGTTTCTATTAACAGAAAAATAACCACCACTTACTTTAGATTGCATGTTCTCCATCATAGTCTCAAACATCTAACTTGCCATGCTTCTCAAGATAGGCAAGAAAAACAGAAGAATGAGTGGGCCATGGCGTGGAGGTTTAGAGACAACAGAAGATAAAGGGAAAGCTCTCTTTCTCCAAAATCTAATTCTCTCTCCCACTGTGTGTGTCATTTACCTTTTCTAGCTGATCCCTGCGGGACTCTGAAGAAATGAATTGTGACAAGGGAGTGTATTTGATTCTCACATCTGCCCTTCCGTCGAGAAAAGAAGCTATTTGGATTCTTCTTTGCCACCCACCCACTTTCCTTCAGCATGAAGCTTGGGAAGAGAAAGGTATGACTGGCTGTCTTGGAAGGCATCGGCCTCTCAGGCCCACCCTAAGAAATACTGTAGAAAACAGCTTATGACATTTGGTGCCTCCTCAGCTCTCCTAAAGCCCTTTCTGTAGACAAGCTCTTAAAGGGTGGAAATTATAAGGCAAGAACGAATGATCTGTAGACAAGGAGGACACAGACCTTCCAATGAGAAGCAATTTACAGAGGTTGACCTCAGAAGTTTGCAAATGGCACCCAGAGAGAAGACTGTGGGGAAACTGGAATGTTCAAAGTTACTGTCAATAAAATTCTAAGCACTGGCAGTGTGTAGCACTTGAAGAAAATCAAAATATCCTACAGATGTGTCAACAAGGATGTTTTTCTCAACACTCTTAAGAGACTCATATTCTCTCCTCTTCTCCCCAAATTCCACATTATCAATGGGGACCTTTGGGTCAGAAAGCAGCAAAGACTTTCTGGAAGAAAGAATGAGTTTGGAATAGCTGAGACGGAGACCCAAACATTCCTGTTCCCATCCTACATTCAGATATTTTCATTTAAAACGTATCTTAACCCTAAGGGGAAAAGGCTGCAGTGTCAGCCAATCCAAATGCAATCGAGCTCCTTCACTCTCCACCTCCCCTCTGAAAGGCACTACTGTTTATAAAGGCTCTGTGAAGCTCGAAGCTGTGAATGAAGCCAGCTTTCCCCTCTGCCTCCTCTACCCCCACTTAGGTTGCTGATGGCTGGGAGAGACCGGAAGGACACATCCAACTTTACGATGTTTTTTTTTTTCCCCTTAACAGTTTTTAACCACATTCAGTTATAAGTGGGTAGAAATCTGTTTAATTCTCAACGAATGGAAATGGCGCAAAAAGTATTAGAGTTCTCATCAGGGATCCTGGGTTGGCCCTGATCTTTTCATCTTTCTGTACCCCACCTTTTTTTTTTAAACACAAATGATGACTAGAAGCCAAACAAGAAATCTTCGACTTTGACGAGCACTGTTGCTGTCCTGGGGTCAGTTGGCAGCTCACTCCCAGTCAGAACAACTGGGGAGGCATTGGGAGTGGGAGATTTTCTCTCCTCCTCCCTCTTCTCTCCTAGTACTAAGCCTCCCTGCCAAAACAGGTGCAGGAGAGTGGTCCTGGGTTCTTCTCCAGCCACCGTTGAGCACAATTATCCTTCAAACTACATTTCCTAGCCCTGCCAACGGGGTTTCTCCTAATTCCTACCTTGCTAGTGAGAATTCTCCAGCCAAGACTATCTATCTTGTCCCCTGTTGGAGGGATCAGGTGCTTCGTAGAGAAGGGCCTCCCTGTTCACTTCCGTCATCAAACCACACAAAGAGTGCCCCCTTTCTCTCAGTACGTCCCTGAAGCTTACACTACTCTAACAGTTGTACTTGAGCTGCCATTGACCTTTCCTGGCTTCCCTGTGTACTGGGGGCAATTCCATGTAGCCGCACGCCTAGACCATCCCAACTGACCCAAACATGGCTGTGAAAACGTGGCTCTCCATAGAGTTCTGCCATGCACAACACACTTTCAGTATGGCCCTTCCGAGGCGTCTGAACACCCCTGCCCTGGGCTCTGTCCCTCCCTAACAGAAACTGGACGGATCAGAACAATTCTAAGTGACTCAGCCGGAGTGGACAAGTAGAGAGAACACACCTAGCCATGTCCCTTCCTGGGTCTTTGGAGTCTTCAGAGCCTGCATTTTATCTTACAATAGGCCCTCTGGCCCAAGGCCTTCCTCCTTAATGCTGCGTCTCTTAATAAAGACGTGTTTATTTAAGAAAGCTTCAGTAAGCACGTGCTGTGGCTGCATCATGGTGTAAGGGAAGAATGTTGAGGTAAGCAAGCTCTGAGGGAGTGGGGCCTGATGACCCAGGGCCACCCGAAGACAAGGAAACTACAGTCAGAGTCTGTTTCCACGTATTTGGTCAACCACCCCCAAATATTAGGTGCTATCTAGTCTTATTGCTTTTACTTCCTAAATTATTTCCCTACAACCTTGGATGAGCTGTAGTGGAGGTTGGAGGATGAATAATCTGACTTTGAAACCGATGTGGGCAGGAGGGGGCTACGATGAGTATTTTAATTCTATATTTCCACCATGGGAATAAGTGCTTTTATACATTAAAATCAGACCGGTCCCATCACGCCACCTTTAAATAGTTTAGTTTTGCAGTTCCATTTTCCCTTCCCAGATTCTCTGATTGCACTTTGTACCACATAATTTCAGCCGCCTCAGCCCCCACTAGCGGGAGCAACAGGATGACGTGGAACCCAATTTACATAAACACTTCAGTTATATTTTTTTTTTTAGAATATCATTTGCATCAAAGCAATTTTTAAAGCACACTCTAGGAAACAAAGGGTGAGTCGTGCCCACAAACAGAAAATAATTTTAAAAAGCCTCCCCCACCCCCTTCCAAGAGAAAACCAAAACAAAAAAAAAAAAAAAAAAAAAAAAAAAAAAAAAAAACCAAAACAATAAACATGAAATGCCCTATTTAATTTGTTTTCCCTCCAGAGGGCACTGGGCATAATCTTGTATGGAGAAAGCAGCACTGGCCTCAGAATACAATTGGTCCTTTTGGTCCAGAGACGTCGGAGGCTGTGCGGTGATAGGTACCGCTGTCACAGGTAAAACCCCATCTGTGTTAGAGTGATGGGTCAGACTGTGCTCCATGGCTTCAGGAAGGACTTAAAGCCTTCAAAAGGCTGTTATGGCTGCCTCCTTTTGGTAAGCACCCTGAAGCTTCACGAGGGGTTAGGAATAAAGCAAGCTTACTTTCTGAAAACTGTTATTCTACAGCTAGGAGATCAGAAAGAGCTGCCACGCTGTTCACAGGAACTGTAAGAAAAGTTTCCACGTGCCCTTCTGTAAGAACTCGTGATATTCATTTACCTATGGCAGTCCCAGGGTGGACATAAAAATACCTCCTCCCCCCAACTCTTCCTAGATTTGGACTTATTTCCTGGCAGTCTTCCCCGCAGGAGGAACTCTGAGCTGCCAATGAGTTCAGGGGCGGAAGCTTTGATATACAGAACCCATCTTAGTCAAACAACCCATGATGGAGGAAAAAATATCCCATTCGCCGATCGCAAAGGGGTCACATTTGCTTTCTCTTAATACACAGGTTCTGATAAAAGATCTCTATACAAGATTTATAAAATGCTCTAAAAAACTCGTCATCTAGTTGTGCTTAGTCAAAATAATGCAATGCTTCAGTAAATAAATTACTGTCTTAACGGGAGCACTCAAAGTTACCTAGGATTGACTTCATATAGAACTCTATATTATAAAACTCTGAAACCTGAATGGGATCTATTATACCGTATGTGTATATGTATCCTGTTAAGAAACTATATCTAAGCCATCTAAAGCAGAATAGTTGACATCTCTGTTAAATAGAACTTTTTTTTTTTTTGCTTACATTTTCAATGGAGTCAGAAACCTACTATACTCCTCCCAGTGGGCGCACATTTTCCCCACTTAACTGCTCATTTTGGAATGTACAATTAACATTTTTTTATACCAAGTACTATCTCGTTAGCCTCGCCCCTTTCCTTTAACACTTCTTTCCTCTGTATCGTTACTTCTTCAGCGCGACCTTCTGGAACGTTCCTGGGATTAAGGTGACTTTCATGATGCTCCGACCCCACGTAACCACAGACAAGGTTTAAGAGGACCACCTCTCAGTCCAGAGAACCACATGGAGTGAAATGATGAACAGAGTTATTTACAGACAACGCTCAGTCTTGCTTTGGTTCACACTGCGCTTCTATGTGAAACCTCGGGGTGGGGGGCGGTGGGATAGCTAGGTCCCCTGGTTCACCCTGTTGACGATGTAACTTTTGACATTGGGAATGGGCCGCACGTCATTCTGGTGCTTGCGGCGCTCTATGAAGCAAGCCAGGCGGGAGGTATCCAAGGGGATCTTGGAGTAGCTGCCGTTGTGGGGCTGCAGCCACGGATGCTGCAGGCACGTGGCTGCTGTGGGCCGCCTCCGGAAGTCTTCCTGTAAGATGACGTTGATGAAGTCCCTGGCAGCATTGCTTACACCGCAGAAGTATTCGTGGGGGAAGCTGAAGTCCACCCTGCACACGTTGATGCAGGTCTCCTCTTTGCTCTCATCTAAGAAGGGGGAGACCCCGCTAAGCATGACATAGGTCAGAACCCCGATGCTCCAGATGTCTGTGCCCAGGGAGACAGGGATGCCTTGGATCACTTCCGGGGCAGCAAACTCAGGGTTCCCCAGCAGATGGTGGATGTGGAAATGGCCTGAGATCTGGACAGCATCTTCCAAGTCGATGAGTTTCACTCGAGGCACTGGGATCCGGAGGTCAATGAGGAGGTTTTCAGGCTTCAGGGACCCAGGAAGGTGGGGACAAGAAAGGCAAAATCAGGTCTTGGTTGACCCCAGCTAGAATCTGTTAGCTAACAACGTTCTATTATTCTTTGATTCAGTTTGTGTATGTGGAATACTCCCAGTGCAAAGGAGGTTTCAAACTCACTAAACTCTGTTTCGGTGGCACTTTAGATAAGCTGGCTGGCATTGAGGGAGGGGTACAGGGCTAACTGCGTACTCCTGTCTGGCCTGGAACTTACTTTGTATATCAGGCTGGCCTGGACCTTACAGACATCCTCCCATCTTTGTCTACTGACTGCTGGGTTTAAAAGTAAGGGCTGCTGCACCCAGCCTGTACCTCCCCACCCTAGCATTAGAGATCATGCATGCTAGGCAGGCGTTCTGCTACTAAGTCATATGCCTATTTCAGAAGAACACGTCTTCTTACCTACCCTTTGCTCCTGCAGTGAGTTACGAAAAGAAATAGCTTTTTAAGAAAAAAAAAAGCTTCTCAGTAAATGTGTGTGTGTATACGTGTGTGTGTGTGTGTGTGTGTGTGTGTGTGTGTGTATTGGCGGGTGGCGGTAACAAAGGCCTTTAATCACAGCACTTAGAAGGCAGAACAAGGTGGATCTCCAAGTTTGAGGCCAGCCTGGTCTATGGAATGAGTTCCAGCATAACCAGGGCTACACAGAAAAACCATTTCTTGCAACATAATTATTTCTCTTTATGTGTATGTATCTATATGAGTGGCTTCCATTTGGGTGCAGGTGTGTTGAAGGTCATAAGAAAACATCAGATTCAGTGCAGTTGGAGTTACAGGTGGTTGTGAGCCAAGCAGTGTGGGGCCAGGGAAAGAACTTGGATCTTTTTTTTTTTTTTTTTTTTTTTTTGGTTTTTTTTCGGAGCTGGGGACCGAACCCAGGGCCTTGTGCTTCCTAGGCAAGCGCTCTACCACTGAGCTAAATCCCCAACCCAAGAACTTGGATCTTAAGCACTGAGTCATCTCTCCAGTCCTCAGAAGCGCCCTTTTCTTACAGAACAAAAAGAGAATAGGACATTAAGTGATGTCTATAAGGTTAGACTACTTGGCTAAAGCATTCACGCCTTCTCTCAGCCCACCTGCCACCATCTCTCAGGTGTGCTCTCCTTCATTCCTGACATTCCTGAACGATGCACGTAAGTAGGGTGAAAGTCTAGTCCTAGTTTAATAGTCACATGACGTCACAGTAAGTAGACAAAAGAAATTCAAACATTCCTTGAGCAATAGTGATGCATGCCTTTTAGTCCCAGCACTTTGGAGGCAGAGGCAGGCAGATCTCTGAGTTCAAGGCCAGCCAGGTCTACAGGGTGAGTTCCAGGCCAGCCAGGGCTCCACAGAGAAGCCCTGTCTTTATAAATACAAAACAAAGCAACAACAAGAAAAAGAAATCCAGATTTGTATTCCTCAAGGAAACAGCTGGTAAGTTGAACTCGTCTACTTCACTTCAACAGGTACTGATTTTCTGTTACCTTTATGTCCAAATGTGCCACCCTGCAGTTGTGAAGGTACTGCAGAGCTTCCATGATGTCTCGAATGTAGAAAGCTACCTTTTCTTCCATCAGCTCATCGTGATTCATAAGGTAGTCCAAGAGTCGGCCGTCATCCATCCTGAAAGCAGAGGGGGGCGGGGGGTGGGGGATAGAGAAATGACCCATGTATATAGCTTTAAAAGCTCTAAGAGGTCTCATTAATAAAGTTTAGTATTGCACCACACACGTACTCTAGAGCCCAAAGAAAGTGCCACATTCAGAACTAGAATGAATCACGTTACAAACGGGTTACGCTGCAGGAGAAATCCTTATAGCCCCTGGCTTTAAGAGGTTAGGTTGAAGGAAATAAAAAAAAGTCTGGTGCCAATAGTGAGCCTCATGTATGTTAAGGGTGTTTTCACTTTTAACGATTTTAGATGGGAGAAATGTGAAGGAAGAAAGGTTTGTCCTCAGCACATTTGATCTCTTCCTAACTCCTCCGCCTTTCTGACAGCTGGCCAGTTTTAAAGACTGATTGAAAATGGGGTAAGTGGAGCCAGCCATATGCAGATTTGGGTCCTGTTCTCCCTCTTGCCGGCTGGTCGGCTGGTCACTGTGGATAATCACTTAAACTCTCTGTGTTTGGGCTTCCCTGAAAAGGTAACATCTTTTAAGGTGGGGATAGCAACATCAACAACAGCCACATCAATGACCAAATAAGACCTACTTCTTTGTCAGGCTTGTGCGAGAGTCAGACGAGGCAATGAGGATTTAAGGCATGGTCTGTACTTGTGCTTGTGGCGGTTTAAATGAGAATGGCTCCCTTAGGCTTATATGTTTGAATACTTGGTCCCCAGTTGCTGGAACTGTTTGGGAAGGATTGGGAGGTGTGGCCTTGTTGGCGAGGGTGTGGCACTGGAGGCAGGCTGTGAAGGTTTCAAAAGCCCATACCATATCGAGTTAGTTCCCTGCTTTGTGCTTGCGGGTCAAGATGTAAGCTCTCAACTACAGCTCTAGAACCATGCATACCTGCCTGCTGCCATGCTCCCCACCATGATGGCCATGGACTCACCCTCTGAGACTGTAAGCCCTTAATAAACTCTCTCTTCTATATGCTGCCTTGGCCATGGTGTCTCATCACAGAAAGAAAGAAGTAACACACGGTGCTGAATAAATAGTGGCTATTTCTAGGCCACTTTTTTTTTATTTGTTCCTTGTTGTGGGACCCTTCTCTTTTATTGATGGGTGAATGATGGAGCCCCTGGAAGCCTCCCTATCTCCCTCTGATCTTCTAGGGATGAGGCAAGAGAGGCTGGAGCACAGAGACGTGGTACTATCTCATCACATGGAACAAATAGGGGTACATTTACAACACGGCTCCAAGCAGCGTCCAGCCATTCACCCTCCTTAGAGCTATTCTTCAGCCTGCATCCATCTGAGACCATCTCCATCTCCATTTCCTGGTAGAGGAGGGTTCCACCAGTTATCCCTACTGACGGCTACTGGCAGAGCAAGACTGAGCACACAGTTCTACACAAGTCTTGCTTTCCACACACCTTCCCTGAAGATCACATCCAACAGAGCACAGTTCTATGTTCTCACAAGCTTGTCTAAGGTGTCGTCTCTAGTATTTCCCATGTCATTTTTAAAGCATTGTTTATGTCCTGGTCTTTGTCTCTTTAACTATTGGACTTACAGCCCCTAAGGATGTGAGCTGTCTTTCTGTGCCTAGTCCTACTGCAAACTGATATGCCAAGGCAAATTGTTATATCCATGGATGTCTCCCTACTCTAAGGAGAGAGGGAGGGAGTGTCAAGCCCAGCATGACCTTGGTGGGGACTGAGTGACATGGTTCCTGCCCCTGGGACAGGGCATCTGTGCTTAACAAAGGCAGGCAGATCACTGAGTTCTTTTGCAATGATAAGAAAAAAAATGTATGCTTGCTTTCTCCTAAGAACCAAAGGTCTGGGGGTCAAGGGGATGCTGACTCATAGGATAACCAAAAGGTAACGGAAAGTAAATAACTGAATTGATATATAAATTAACTCATGTGAGCCTCCAGGACTGTCAGGCTGCTGTTGGTGTAAGGCTTGTTTAATAATGTACTAGCGGTAGAGACTCCTTCCTTCGAGGAAAGTCCTCCCAGTTAGCATTAATCACTTCATGATAATTAGAAACAGCTCAAGTCGAGAGTGTGGCTATGTCTCAGCAAAATGGTAAATGCTGGGACCTTTAGGACAGCCCTTAAGGCTATGGGAAAGAGCTCTAGATACATGAGTTCGAAAATGTATAATTAAAAGATAAAATAAAAAAATTAAAAAAGAAAATACATAATCTCTCAGTTATGTAAAAATATAAGGATCAATATGAATTACGAGGGGCTTCACAATCTACAGGAGCACAGGCTGCTGCATGAATGGGCCACCATGTCAGAAAGACACAAAGGCAGGCAGATTCCTGAGTTCAAGGTCAGCCTGGAGTTCGGGCCATGGTGTGGTAGAAATGGTGATTTCAGGACAGGGCCCCACCCAGCTAGCTCAGCAGCTGTGCTTAACAAAGGCAGGCAGATCGCTGAGTTCTTTTGCAACGTTAAGAAAAAAAAAATGTATGCTTGCTTTCTCCTAAGAACCAAAGGTCTGGGGGTCAAGGGGATGCTGACTCATAGAATAACCAAAAGGTAACCGAAAGTAAATAACTGAATTGATAAATAAATTAAATAAGTGGGCTTTTGGTCTGTATGAGATGAGCTAAGCAGAACGTGATAGCAGTTCCTTAGAATTTTCTCTAGCGAGAGCTGAGCTCTCTGAAACCTCTGGAGAGGAAGAAAAAGCTCTTCAAGAATTGTTTTCTAACGTTTCTCACAGGATTTCTGACTTGGTCAGAAGTCAATAACTTTTCACAGCAGCTTTTCTGACTTTAGTTGGAAAACCCATGAGCTATCCAGAGAGCTGTTAGAATTTTTACTAGCAGAGAGCGCTGTCTTAACCAGAAAGTTCTTTAGAAAGGAAAAAAAATGCTATCTAAAGCAGAGTTGAACACACACACACACACACACACACACACACACACACACACACACACACACACACACACACACACACACACACAGAGCAATCTGGAAAGTTATCTCAACAGAGCCTAGGCCACCAGTTTGGACCCACAATCTGACTTCCGTAGGCGTGGTTCTGATGTTAAGATCCTGTCTACCAATTGGTTCTTGATCTGTCAGTCAAAGAAGCCACGAGCCAATTGCTGGGCAGAAGGTATAGGCAGGACTTCCGGTCCCTGAAGGCAAGCAGGGAGATTGCAAGGAAGGAGAGAGGGAGTTTAAAGAGATGAGGACCAAGCGGCCATGTGAGGTCTCTGGAGGAGTGGTGGGCTGTGGCCGCTCCTACAGGCAGCTGGTCAGAGATTTTAGCAGGGACTAGATTCAACTGACCAACTAAAGTTAGGGCAGGTGGGAGGAGCGGAACTAAGAATATTGATAAAGGGGCTGGGGAGATGGCTCAGCGGTGAAGAGCACTGACTGTTCTTCCAGAGGTCCTAAGTTCAATTCCCAGCAACCACATGGTGGCTCACAACCATCTGTAATGTGATCAGATGTCCTCTTCTGGTGTGTCTGAAGACAACTATAGTGTACTTATGTATAAAATAAATGAATAAATCTTTAAAAAAATATTGATAAAGGCACACTTTTCTAGGCAGGTGACAGTAGTGTCCAGCAATTGTGCCAAGAAGGAAAGTTGAAAATGAACAACCGTGTGTGTGTATCTTTTACCCTTGGATTCAAGGGAAGCTGGGAGGAGGATAGGGTGGGATATTGAAAAGCTACATGCAACAGACTTTGAGTTGTTTGTTTTTACAACTCCCAGACACACCTCTCAGAACTCCCCTCCCAAGCTGAAGTTGGTCCTCGGCTGGTGGGGGGATGTGGGGAGGTGTGATGGTTTGTTATGTTCAGGGAGTGGCACTATTAGAAGGTGTGGCCCTGTTGATGTAGGTGTGGCCCTGTTGGAGTAGGTGTGTCACTGTGGTTGTGGGCTTTAAGACCCTCATCCTGGCTGCCTGGAAGTGAGTATTTTGCCAGCATCCTCCAGATGAAGATGTAGAACTCTCAGCTCCTCCTGCACCATGCCTGCCTGGATGCTGCCATGCTCCCACCTTGATGATAATGGACTGAACCTCTGAACCTGTAAGCCAGCCCCAATTAAATGTTGTCCTTTGTAAGGCTTGCCTTGGTCATGATGTCTGTTCATATCAGTAAAACCCTAACTAAAACAGGAGGTGAGGTGAGAGGGAAGGACTGGGAAGAGAAGAGGGAAAAGTTCTGATTGGGATGTAAAGTAAATAAACAAACTAATTAATGGTGGAAAAAAAGCTGTCTCTTTCATATCTAGATAATCTGCCATTCCAGAAATGTCTTGGATGGAAAATTCTAGGTAGTAGATTGGGGGTGCTATGGCTATAGATTGATAAACTCCTCTCATTCCAACTCCACTGCTGTCACTCAATCAGTCACCACCAGGAAAGTCTTCTTAAGTGGGCCAAGCCTGAGAGTACATAGTAGGAAGGGAAAGGAAATCAGGGTAAGAAATACAGATTACAGCTAGGGAAGAGAAATAAGTTCTGGTGATCTAGTTTATAGTATGGTGACCAGAGTTAACGATATGAACTGTTAATATATTTCAAATAGCTCAAGAAGAGGAGTTTTGTTTGTTCCAGAATGTTTTCGTTACAAAGAAACAACCCATGCTAATATCCCAGTTTGATGATCACACAATGAAACACTGTATACACACAACGAAACACTGTACAGCATAAATATAAAACATGAAATAAAGCTTAGAAAACCCAGGAAAAGTGGAGTGAGAGGACATGGTTTTAAGAGCCACTGTCTGGACCCAATAAAAGGCTGGGTTCTCCACCAATGCTTTCATTAAGCTTGCTTTAAAGACCTTCTCCATTCTTGATTTCCCTAGTCTGTAGGATGAGAACCACACTAATATAAAGCTGGAGGTGAAAGAAAACCTGGTCCACCGCACACTTTACAAGGCATAAAGCACAGAACAAAATGTGACTCCTGTTCACTATGGCCAATGGAGAACCCAGGCAGATGAGGACCCCACTAGAGATACCTCTGTACTCACAGTTCCAAAATCAGGATGTAGGATGTGGGGGACTCGTAGGTGTCGTGGAGGGTGACATACTGGGGATGCTGCAGGTGCTGGAGTAGGGCGGCCTCGTGCGCAGCCTGTTCCTTCTTCTTCATTTTCTTGCTCACAAATTTCACAGCAACGTCTTTGCGGGTAGCTTTGTGAATGCATTTCTTCACAATAGAGAAACGGCCTCTGAGAGACAAAGGGGGAAAGGGTTTCCAAGGTGTGTCAGTCAGCAGGGCATCGTTTACCAGAATATATATGTTTGTGTGTGTGTGTGTGTGTGTGTGTGTGTGTGTGTGTAAGAGAGAGGGGGAGGGGAGAGGGAGAGAGAGAGAGAGAGAGAGAGAGAGAGAGAGAGAGAGAGAGAGAGAGAGAGAGAGAGAGAGAGAGAGAGAGAGAGAGAGAGAGAGAGAGAGAGAGAGCACATGCCCAGGTGTAGCGCTAAGACAGTAACATCTTACAGGTTGAGTGTCCCTAATCCAAACTCCAAAATCCAAAATGCTCTAAAATCTGACACTCTTTGTGTGCAGACATGAAATTACTGTGGAAAGTTCCACACCTGACTTCACGTGGCGAGTGACAAAGTACGGGTACACTAGCCACACCATATGAAGCCACCTTCAGGCAAAGGAGTGCATGAAATATAGGTGACTGTTTTTAGACTTGGGCCCCAGACTCAAGACATCTCTTTGTGTACATGTATATATTCCTGAAAATCCTTAGTCTAGAAACACTTCTGGCCCCAAGCATTTTGAAGAAGAGAGATCGAGCAGTGTTAGAAATCTTTCTGGGGCTGGAGTGGTGGTGGCTCAGAGGTTAAGGGTTCCGGCTGCTTTTCCAGAGGACAGGGATTAAAGTCTCAGCATCCACAAGGCTGCTCACCACCTTCTGTAACTCCAGTTCCAAGGCATCTGATGCCCTCTTCTGGACCCTTCAGTCACCAGACACACATGCCGCGCATATACATATGTGCAGATACTTAACTGTGCTCATAAAATAAAAACAAGTAAATTTGAAGAAAAAAAAAGAAATATTTCCTCCTGGGATTGGTGGCATAAAGGTGCCTGCTATCTGAAGGTATAAGCCTGAAACTCACATAAAAGCATGAGAGTATTGACTCCACAAACTTGTCCTCTGACCTCTACACAGGGGCTGTCCACACATGGGCTGTCCACACATGCGCTGTTCACCCATGGGCTGTCCTCACATATGCTGTCCACACATACACTGTCCACACATGGGCTGTGCACACATGGGCTGTCCACACATGGGCAGTCCACCCATGGGCTGTCCACACATGGGCTGTCCACCCATATGCTGTCCACACATGGGCTGTCCACCCATATGCTGTCCACACATGGACTGTCCCACCCATGGGCTGTCCACCCATATGCTGCCCACACATGGACTGTCCCACCCATGGGCTGTCCACACATGGGCTGTCCACACATGGGCTGTCCACACATGGGCGTGTCCACTGACATGTGTGCACATTCCCCACATAATACACATACACACATATGAATGCATAACAAAAGGAAAAGAAACCTTTCCTTCTGTACTTTAATTATGATATTATTATTATTTAAAAACCCATCTCTACTTTCTCAGCATCCTAGGCTCTCTCAGCCCCCAAAGGTAAACTAATAGAATTTTTTAGCCAAGATATTTCTGTGCCATTTGGAGTATCGAGTGTGGGTTTGTTTTCTTTTCTAAGCAGAATGTACTTCTACACACAACGATGGACTGGAGAGAGGGCTTAGTGATCGAGAAGCCCTTGTTGCTGCAGAAGACTGGGATTCAGTTCCCAGCATCCCTTTTTAAAAACCTTACGTGTATGGCTATTTTGCCTACACACATGTCTGTGTACCATGTGTGTGCAATGCTCCCAGAGTCCCTTGGGACTAGAGTTCAGATGGTTGTGAGCCACCATGTAGGTGCTAGGATTGAATCCAGGTCCTGTGGAAGAGCAGCCAGTGTTCTTACCTGCTGGTCCCAAATACAAAAACATTTTTTCAAAATCTCGCCCTGCTTTACACACAGAGCAAATTTGGGCAAGTTCTTTGATCACGGTGCAATGAATTAGAAGTGAGTAACAAAATATAACTTAATAGATTAAAGCACTTATATTACTTATAACTATAATTGGTTCAAGAAATAAGCCATAGATGAAAAATACACAGAAACAATGATTATAAAAATATCATATATCAAATTTGAGACATGTAGCTAAAATTACACTTTTAAGAAATTTTTGGGGTTGGGGATTTGGCTCAGTGGTAGAGCACTTGCCCAGCAAGCGCAAGGCCCTGGGTTCGGTCCCCAGCTCCGAAAAAACAAAAACAAAAACAAAAAAAAAAAAGAAATTTTTGAGGCCTAAAAATCTTACATTAGGCCTGGTATCACATGCCTTTCATCCCAGTACTGGGAAGGCAGAAGCAGGCAGATGTCTGAGTTCAAGGCCAGTCTGATCTACAAAGTGAGTTCCAGGACATTCAGGACCCCTGTCTCAAACAAAACAAAATAAAACAAAAATGCTAAGAGTCGACAAGGTGAGCTTCCAACTCCACTAAGCAAAAAGAATGGTAGAAAATTCCCAGGAATGCACTAACTGTTTTCCAACAAAAAGAGACAAGATAGAAAGAAACACCAACAAACCAAGCCGGCCATTCCCCTGTTGTGAGATGGCTGGTATCCTTACCTGCCAATCTCGTTCAGTTCGGTGTAAGCAGAATCAAAATTTTCCTTCCAAGAAATGGTGGCACCATCAGCAGCTGCATCTTTGGGAGAGGGAGAATCCACAGGGGACATTACAAAGATACTTCAGCATAATAACCTAAGGGAAATTCTTACGACTAAATATGGAGGCCACCCAGAGGGGAAAGACTGTTATTCTCTGGACTGTTTTTTTTTTTTTTTTTTTTTTTTTTCGGAGCTGGGGACCGAACCCAGGGCCTTGCGCTTCCTAGGCAAGTGCTCTACCGCTGAGCTAAATCCCCAACCCCTGGACTGTTATTTTTTAAATGTCCGAGGGGAGTAGATATGGCAGAGTCGGACAGTCAATTTCCTCAAACAGAGGGAGATCATGGGACAGGATCAGAAAAGTAGCTTCACAAAAAGTCAGAGAAAACAGAAAGGCGGAAAGAGGAACTCTGGAGGGACTAGAAAACTCAGAGAAAACAGGGAGTATGGGATGCAGAGGATGCGTGAGCTGAAGGTCTTGGAGGAAAAGGAGGAAGCAGTGTGGGAAGAGCGTTCTAGAGACTTCTCTGACATCACTGTCCTTGTCTTTTTGCAAGCTTTTCCTGTTTGTCACTGGTTCTCAACCCTCCTGATGCTGCGACCCTTTAATGCAGTTCCTCATGCTGTGGTACCCCCAACCATAACATTGTTTCATAGCTACTTCATAGCTGTTACTTTGCTACTGTTACGAATTGCAATGCAAATATCTGATATGCAGGATATCTGATACCGGAGTCGAGACCCACAGGTTGAGAATCGCTGCTCCATATGAACTGATCGAACCTCACTCACGACTGGTTCTCTCGGGTGATTTGGTGATTGTTAATTCTTGTCACACACACAAGTATACACACCCGTATGTATTTGTGGTGTATGTTGGGGATCAGGTCTCAGAAGTAACAGAACGAAAATGGAGGCCATCTCTGGCCACATTGAGTTAGTGGCTTGGAAAGAGAGGAACCACATAGAGCAAGTCAGTTCTCTGACTCTACCCTGGTCAGTCATATCAGCTCTCTAGTGACATGCCCACAATGAATTCTGAGTACATGCAGACCCAGGGCTAGGGTTTTCCAGAGTCATAAGACTGTGAGAACAAGTCAAGTTCATAAGCTGATCCTGACCTGGGATAGCGGCGTGTTTCCTGACTCAGCCTGGGCAGTGCATAGCCCAAGGCACTCTGAGGACTCCAGACTTCCTTTGACCCACAGAGACACTAAGTCTGCTGCTTTTTAAGAATGGTGAAACTCCCACCCTTTCCTGACCTGTCCTCTACATACACACGCCACTTCTGTGTGCTGCCCACCAATGGGATATTTTGTCAGACCAGCAAGTTTCCTCTTTTAAAATGTCTCTGGGACCAAAATGTGCAGACAAGGTGGGTCAGCAAACAAAATGGGCAAAGTGAGAACCACACTGGTAAAATATTCACATCTAGTTAGTTGCATGCATGTCTTAGTCAACTTCTATTTTATCTAAATCCATGTTGAAAAGCACATTCTGGAAGGGTAAGGCAAACATCAAGGTTTCATCTGGTAGTGACCTCCTTTTCTTTTGGTGTTTTAAGTTGTTGAGCCCAGGATTCCCTGACACAGTGGGAAACACTTGTCTGCCAGAGGCACCCAGGGGAAAACAGGCTTTGAACTTCACAAGAGGTCTCAGAGGAGGGCCAGAGCCAGAAACCACACCGTGACAAAGGTCTCCTGCTTGTCCTTTGAGGTTCTCCTGAGGAATCCCAAAAGGCCCATGGTCAGTAAGAGTGGTAAATCTAATGTTGACTTTGAGATACCTCCTGGAGACACTCCATCTGGTCTCTCAAAGGTGGCTGCCACAGGGCCCCAAGACACGTCCCCATGGGGGTCAGAGACGCCAGTGATTTTGTTACAGTGGCCCACTGCCTTGCTTCTGCTGTCTGTCTGTCCTCCATCTGCCGGGACTTACCGTACTCTGGAAGGTGCACAAACTCCGAGGGCTCACTGGGAAGGCTGATTCCCCAGGGGTTGCTGGCGCTGACCCTGAACTGATAAGGGCACCCTGGACTAAGATCTTCAATGACTAGGTAAGTGTCCAAGGTCGAAGCTACCGACTGCTGCCAGACCTGCGAACCTAGAGAGACAGAGTCAGAGACATTGTTTCAAAGCAATGATAGCAATTCAAACAAAGATAGGGAAATAAACATGGTGGTCACTGTCAGGCTCTGAAAGTCTGCAGGCCACTTGTGGGGGATTTTGGCCCAGTTTTCCTAAGCAACAGATTAAACGACAACTGGTGCAGGAAGTTGACCTTGGGCTCTAGCTATTCTCTCTCTCTTTCTCTTCTTTTAAAGATTTATTTATTTTATTTATATAAGTACACTGTAGCTGTCTTCAGACACACCAGAAGAGGGCATCAGTTCTCATTACAGATGGTTGTGAGCCACCATGTGGTTGCTGGGAATTGAACTCAGGACCTCTGGAAGAACAGTCAGTGCTCTTAACCACTGAGCCATCTCTCCAGCCCTCTAGTCATTCTCAAAAGTGCAAGGTGAAGAGTTAGCAACGGTTAATTATACATGGGAATTCGTGGCAGTGTGATTAGACCGGAAGAAAACACAAGTCAGGAACAAAATGAGAGGAAACGTGCCTTTGGAAATTGAAACAGAAATGAACAGAAATTGGGGGCATATTACATGTGGAGACACTCCAGGGCATGGCATAATTTTCCCCCTTTTACTTCAGCTAAAGTTCACAGAAACCCAATGGTGACGGGAGCACTAATGTTGTTTGACAAATGAAGAAGTAGGGGCCTCAGAAACACTAATCAATGTGCCTACGAGAACTTAGTTTCTGAGATGAGTTGTGAGCTTAACCCAGAAATAGTGAAACAGGTTTCCTGGCTCAGCAGCCACACATGGGCTGGCCCTGCATAGCCTGTGGCAGACACCTTTAGAAAAAGGCTGAAATAGTTTTATAACTGCACTCTTCCTGCTTAAGAAAAAAAGAATTAAAATGACCCTAGTAATAGAAAGAAGTAAAACAAACGGTCTGGAGGGAGGGGATGTGGGTGGGGGACAACAGGTGCTTTCAGTCCATTGGGTCATTCGAGATGTGGTTCAGAGCTGTGTCATGACAACTACCTGGAAGCCCCTTTAAAAACATTATTATTATGACTAATCTCACTATGTAGCTGGCTGTAGCTGACCTATGTAGACCAAGCTGGCTTCGAAATCAAGGAGATCCTCCTGTCAATGCCTCCTGAGTCTAGGATTACAGGTGTGCACCACCACATTTGGCTTAAACTTTCCTTCTTTCCCCACAATTAAAAGTATTTGTGTGTCCCCGTTATAGATTATATCTGGAGGAGGAGGAGGAGTAGAGCTCCGATTATCCTACTGTGGTTTCTGGTCTGGGAAGAAAATCAGATTAGCTAACTACAGAACTGAGTCTAGTGGGAGCCTGCCCCATATTCACAGCCTCGTGTGTCTTTACTCTTTAGGCTTTAGCTTCCCCATTTATAACATAGGCTCTCTTGACCCTATCTGTGAGATTGAGCAGGGTAAGCAGGACAAAGCAATGAAGACACACTGCCACCTAGTGGCCGGGCCAGGACGGTACCAGAGAGGTTTCCATTTGGGAAACCTGACCCCAGGCTTCTGGGCTAAACTCCCAGAGTGCCCTAGCCAGGCTGATCTCAGCGAATGGGAGGATATTTGAAGTCTAAGGTACGCGACTCTGAAGACCTCCCGAGAGGAAGCAGATCCAGAAGAGCGGAGCAACACACCTTCCTCGCGGTACTCCACTGTGTACCCCGAAATAGTGCAGTTTCCGGTGCTGGCTGGGGGCAGCCAGCGGAGGATGACGGAGGTGCAGCTCCTCTCCTGTGCGATTGGGCGATTGGGGGCTGCGGGTACACCTGTGAAGACAGACAGCAAGGCGGTGCGGCTTCTCAGAGCTGGGAGTTGCATGCCCTAGTAGCAGGATCCAGGGGAAACATACCAAATATGTCAACTCTGGCCCATAGCCTTGTCCAAGAAGCGCACCTTTCTCTAGGCCCAAGGGAGGCCTAGGAGATGGGACGCGCTGTCTGACAAGCTCCCTCAATTAAACACCGAACGTAGGAAAAGCTGGTCAGGCACCATGCTGGAGGTTAGGGAAGGAGCTCTTAGCAGGGTTGGGTTTCTTCCCATTGGTCTGGGTTCTGTTTTAGGTCCGAAAGGTCCCTGAGTCTCGGGGTGTCCTCGTCACATTCACTTAAAATGACCAATGTAGAGTCTTTGAGGCCAGAATAGGAAAGGCAGGATAGGGGCAACCAGGGCAGTGGGGAAGGAGGAATTTGGAGTTCTTATTTAATAGGAACAGATAATAAAGGAGTTATGTGGATGGATGGGTGCGTCCTCAAAGCCATTAAACTCTCCACTTAAAAGTGGTTAAGATGCTAAGTTTTATTATTGTGTTTTGCTACAGTTAAGAAATGCTCTGAGAGAGAGAGAGAGAGAGAGAGAGAGAGAGAGAGAGAGAGAGAGAGAGAGAGATCGCAGCATACCTTGCACCTTAATCGTAGCAGATGTAGATGCAGTTCCGTGGTCATTTGTTGCTATGCAGGTATAAATCCCGCTGTCCTGGGGCATCAGGTTGCAGATCTTGAGGGTGCTTTCCCCAGAATCACTAGGACATTAAACGGATCACCCTCAGACTCCCGGGGGGAGACAGTTGAGGGATGGGTAAAATGCCAGAGGCTTGATTCATGGCGTGCAGAGCTGAGAGTGCCTGACTTCTCCAACTCAGCCTACTGCTACCATCTGGGTGAGCACCTCACGTCCATTTCCTTTTGTGGGGAGTTTAATTATTTGTTTGTTTGTTTATTTATCTGCATTCCAATCACTGCTCCCCCTGCTGGTTCCCCCTCACACAGTCCTACCCCCACACCCCCTCCCCTCCTCATCTGAGAGGGTGGGGGCTCCCTCTGGGTATCCCCCGACCCTGACACATCAAGCCTCTGCAGGACTAGGTGCATCCTCTCGCACTGAGGCCAGACAAGGCAGCCTAGTGAGGGGAACGTATTATACCCGCAGCAGATTTAGGGGTACTCCCCATTCTAGTTGTTGGGGGACCCACATGAAGATGGAGCCACACATCTGCTACATATGTGCAGGGGGAAGGGTAGGTCTAGCTCTCTCTGTGGTTGGTGGTTCAGTCTCTGAGAGCCCCAAGGGTCCCGGTTAGTTGATTCTGTTGGTCTTCCTGTGAGTTTCTATCCCCTTCGGGACCCTCAATGTGGGGAGTTATTTTTGTTCTTGGCTATGCTCACTGCCCAAATTTGTGTAAATAAGGGACAGAATAGGGATGCAATGAGATATGAATTAGAAATAAAATCCTATAACCTACCAGTCAGCAGTGTAATTACGAGGACATCACACAACGAGTCCTTGTGGTGAAATGACCTCAGTCTCAAAGTCAGTGACAAATGGTAAAACAGAGTTGATGAGGAATATGATTCAGTATTTCAAGCCTTACCTAAGGGACCCTTAAACTCATTGGGTGGGTGTCTGCAGAGGTGACTTGGTGGGTAAAGGGCTTGTTGTACAAGCAAGAGAGTCTGAATGAGTAACAAGGTGGGTGTGGCTTGTGCCTGTGACCCCAGAACTGGGTGGGTCGGGGAGCAGGCAGATCCAGAGGCTAGAGTCTAGTCAGTCTAGTCTAGTTTAGCTGAAACACTAGACTCCAGACTTCATGAGAGATGCTGTCTCAAAAAACAGGAGGAGAGCAGCAGACGAAGACACTTGAAGTGGACCTCTGACCTCCATACCCTGTCATATGTACACACACCGCCCCCCACACACCATACACATACACACATACACACACACACACCACACATACTCACACACACATATACACACATATATATACACCACAAACATATACACACACATATACACACACACACATGCATCATATACACACATCACACACACATGCACACACACACCACACACATATACACAGACATACATACACACACGCACACACACATATACACACACCATAGACACATACATACACCATATACACACATACCACGTACGTACACATACCATATGCACGTATATACCATACATACACACCATACACACACACCACACACACACACTCACACACACACTCACACACACACTCACACACTCCTACTTACAAACACAGACATATAAATACTTACATATAAAACAGACACACAATCACAAACACAGACTCACAGATACCCACACACAGAGGCACAAAAACAATCACATAGACTCACAGACACACACATAGACACACAGACAATCTCAAACACAGACTCACTGACACAAACACACCCAGACACCCCCCCCACACACACACATTCACAAACACAACTTAAGCCAATCAAACCGTGCTCGATCCTGGGCACTTCTCTAAGTGGCTGGTGAGCCACTAGAACTTGGTTCTGTTTGTTTGCTGTGAGCCGCCAGGCACAGCGATGCCCAGAATTCATGGCGGGACAAGTTAGCAGGATGGTCAGGAGGCAGTCAACCAAGCAGCCTTTAATGCAGATGCACCTTGTAGCTTGACACCCCATCGCACAGTTTGGAAGATGAACCCCCACCCCCCTCATAACATAGCTCTTAGGTAAGGAATGAATCACATCGCCATCTTCATCTCCAAGCATCCTGATGGGCATCAAGCATTCCAGGTGCTCAGTGAGCATTCGGTCCTGACAGATCTCCCTGTGGATCCTTGGACAGATCATCTAACAGTGTGGCTCTAAGGCAGGGCCATGGGAACATTTTATATTTATAGTTCAGGCTTGGCTTGCTATTTAAAGGATACTGCTTTATCTGTTGTCTGTAGGTCCTGAACAGAGTGTTTCTAGATGGTTCAGTAAGCCTCATGTCTGTCTGTCTGGTGCTGGGCAGCACACTCGATGTACGCTGGCACAGTTCTGAGCTAGGTTGAGGGACCAGCTGCAGAGTGGGCAGTGCTTGAGACTGGAATACGGGGTGCTCTGGTGTGGAGGCAAACCCACCCAGGCTTTTAACGCGGTCTCTCTCCTAAGCAAGGCAAGCCTGGAATAGACGCCAGGACAGATCTTTTGGGGTGACTAGTAATCCAGAGAGAATTTCGCCCCAGTCCAGCCTCTGGGTGCTATGGGCCCAGACACTGGGTGACCCACTTACCAGGAGGAGATGGTGTATGTGGCTGAACTGTTGTCGGTGTCTAGGATGTTCTGATCTGGACCCTTCCAGGTGATGGTAGGCTTTGGCCGCCCACAGGCTTTGCACTGTAGCAGTACCGTGTCTCCAAGCAAGCAGGTCACATCTACCAAGGGCACAAGGAATTCCGGAGCCACTGCAATTAAATTGATACACACTCATATTGCTACTGGAAATTGATACACACTCATATTGCTACTGGAAATTGATACACACTCATATTGCTACTTGAAACAAACTTATAACAGCCATTTAAGACACTGTAGTATTCTCACCCTCAGAGACGGAGCATCAGGGTTCAAATGACCCGCGGCCTAACACTGATCAGTGTGCAATGTCTGATCTATGAGAAACTCGCTATGTAGATCAGGCTGGCCTCAAACCCAGGAAGGTCTGCCTGCCTCTCGGTGCTGGGATTAAAGGTGTGCGCCACCACGCCCACCTTTGTGGCCCTCTGTTTAACAGCAACATTAGAAAGGAAAGCAAAAGAGGGAAAGGCTCCACGATGGCATAATGTAGAGGTGGCATTTGGGAACATTTCACAATACCGTCTTTGAGCTTTATACAAAGATATTAATTTATTTATTTATCACAGTAGAACCCCTTACATGCTGTACTCTTTGCATTTACCGGTTTATCGTAATGATCTCCCCTTATCCATAAATACAGAAGCATTATCACTGCTGCTTACAGCCCCCGCCTTAAAGCTAGATATAAGGTAATTTATTAGCCAGTCCCCACATTCTCGATTTTATCCCCTTAAAAAAACTCACCTTCCTGGATGAAATTTGGATTCAAGATCTGAAAAAAAACACACACACAAAAGAACAGAAAATTGCTTGAACCTTTACAACTCGGAGAAAATGAGAGACTTAACTGGGTCAAAAACAAGGACCGTTTGGGGCAATGGCGTCAGGAGCCCACCCTTTCTTTTCCCGTGCTATTATGGATGACTACAGTCACAGATACCCTCTTTGACACCAAAGGGCATAGGATTACTTCCTGTCTAAGATGGCCGCTGGGCAGGCTTACTGCTTGATGATGGTTGTGGCCACCTTTCTCCCTTCCTCTCTGTTGCTCTTTTTCCATGTACAGATCCATACCCTTCCTACTCAGCATGTCCTCTAGTAGTTCAATAGCAACAATTTCCCCCCAACAAATTACAGGCAGGAACAAAAGCCATGAGAGCTATCAAACTGGGTTGCCGCAATGGAACGACCCAGTGGTTCCCTTTCAAAGGTCCCCTTCCTCCTGTATTTGGCCCTAAGCAGAGCTTTTCTGGCTAAAGAAAAAGAGCAGCAGATTCCAGATGTCTATCTGACTCCAGTCCCAACTCTGTGGCCCTGACCTCCACAGGGGATGGACAAACACCTGATCTTTGTGCCACTCGAGGGAGCAAAGGAAGATTTAAGCCCACCAAATGATTCTTGAATCCCATGGTTGGCGTGAGGAGAAAACAGCAGTACACTCAAATGTGCCCTGCCCTAGAACACCTGGCCACTCTAGCCAGCCCGGAAAGTTATCCCCTCTCAAGTGGCTGCTCACTTTGCTCTGTTCCCAACCTTTTGTATTACCTCTTCCCAGGCAAAGAGAAGCCCAGTTCATAAAATCTGGCGTGTGAGAAAGTTTAGGCTTTAGTGAATTGAGAGCCAGGTGTCACCTTCTGTCTGACGTGGTTGCGTGCTCGCCGCTTGGCGTTGATGGGTATTAATTTCCCTTCACTATCAAATGGGGGTGGGGGTGGGGGTGGGGAAGACCTAGTGTGGTTGGCTGTCCCAGACATAATAAGTACGGTTATATATGCCAAGTGTTCAGCGTGGTGTGTGCTTAATTACTTAATTAAGTACTTAATTAATTACTTACTTAAGTACTTAATTCCTATTCAGATAAAAATGCGTAATGGCCTCCCTTCTGCTAAGCTGTCTGCTGAGGTGCCTAACCTCTACTTCTTTATCATGCAAGGTTCTTGCCTTCCAACTAGGGTGGGAAACTCACCTTATACAAAGAAAAGCTCTGGTAGAGCATTTTACATGGTCTGTCCCCGCCTCCTGTGAACACAGGTTCTGTGTGTTCCCACAGAGAGGAGTGTGCAGGAACCCTCTGGAAGATGCTATTTCCTCCCTGGGGTTCCCCTTTGCACACAAACTACCCTTTTACACTTAGGTTTTCCCCAAAACTCTTGGCACCCTTGAGGTGCTAATTCTGGAACAGTGTGGGGACTCTGGCTTATGCAGTATTAGTCTGAAAATGCCAACCCCGAGATCCTTCGAACCAATGGTTCCTGCTCCTTGACAGAGGCAGCTTATAACCAGAAAGTGCAGCCAATGTCTGGACCTCATGACGAAAGCTCCTGTCCGGGTTGGGGTGAAGTAGTGCGCGGGTGTTTGGAGTAGGGGAGAGTGTACTAAGGACCCAGCCCATAGCTCTGCAGGTTAGGCAAGTGCACTGCAGTGGCCTACAACCCTTCATAAATGTCCTTACTTAAAATTTTGATATAAGGCCTTTACCAAATTACTAGAGCAGGCTTTGAACTAGTGCTTCCCCTGCCTCAGCCTTCTGCATAGTTGGGGTTCCAGGCATGTGTCATTATGTCTGGCTGGCATTTACACACACACACACACACACACACACACACACACACACACATACACACACACACAGAGAGAGAGAGAGAGAGAGAGAAAGAGAGAGAGAACAGACATACTCTAAATGTATTCATTCTTTGAGAATTGTATACATGCACACAGTGTGTTTTGATCATACCACCCCACTCCCTGTCCAGCTCCTTCCAGAACTCCCTGCCATATCCTCCCACCCCCTTCATGTCCTCCCTTCTCATAGCCCACGGACTTCAATCAGTGCTGTCCACGGGCAGGTGTTATGCAGGGAGGGCAGCCATCTGCCTGCTGGAGCACAGGCAGCCTACCAGGGGCCACTCTCCTGAGGAACAGTGACCTTCCTATCCCAGAATCCTTCAGTTGTTAGCCATCAGCTAGGGCTGGATTCTGAGACCCTCCCCTATCTGTGCCGGCTTCTTGACTGGCTTGGCCCAGGGAACCATTGCTGTGGAGAAGTCATACAAGGGATGGCTCTGTATACCCAGAAGACACTTTATCATGGCTGTCCTTCTCAACCTTTGGCTTGTATAACCTTGCTGTTCCTCTTCTGCAGTGTTCCCTCTGGGGAGGGGCTGTGGTACAGACCTCTCATTTAGGGTTGAATGCTTCACAGTCAAATAAGCTACACTAGTCTGTTGGTCCTGGGAGTTAGGGGGGCAGGTCCGTTTTTTAAAAAGCCCCACTTGGAAGAATTACTGAGGATCTCTGGTAAACGATTGGGTCTGCGCTAAGCAACCTGTTAGCTTCCTGCCCCTGAGGCTTTTGTGGATATGTGACACATGGAAGGACGTGATAAAAAAAAAAAAAAAGCTACTGAGTCTCTTTCACACACTAAGAGAACTCTCTGTGTGAAAATATCCTGGCCCGTGTTAGAGGGAAGAAGGGTATTGAGGTGATCATTAACTGCTGCAGTAGCACCATGGTACCAGCAGGGGGCGCGCAAAAGGGGTTGTACACTGATCAATTAGCCTGGCTTAGGTAAGGTAGGGTCTGGGTCAGTTATTCAGCACAGAAAAGAGGCTGAGAATATTTCCAGATATTGATAGTGGTTACTCAGTGCTGGGCTTACAGGAGGCTTTCCTTCCCACTCAAGAAACACTGGATGATGTGTGCGTGGCTTTGTGGACACAGAAATACAAACCCACCGGCTCTACCTCTCTGTATTTATAAAACAATATATAAGGTTTAGGTGACTTTTCCTTCTCTTCTTCCTCCTCCTCCCCCTCCTCCTTTTTTTTGGGGGGGGGGAGGTGGGTTGTTTTGCTTTTTGTTTTTGTTTTTGTTTTTGTCCCTCCCGAGAGGCAGAGTTTCCTTGTGTAGCCGTCTGTCCTGGAATTTGCTCCATAGACCAGGTTGGCCTCGAACTTACAGAGATCTGTCTGTCTCCAGAGGGCTGGGATTAAAGACATGCCATGATCCCGCTCTCCTTTTTCTTCTTACCCAGACTTTCCAAATTGTCTGCAGTCAACCTATTTCACTGTCACGGTATTTTGTAAAGAAAGGTGCAGTCTGACCAATTAGACCCCTCGCTCTTCAGGGCGGGCACTGCTGCTGTTCACCTCTGTGCCTCAGGACCTTCCCCCTGGGATCTCCACACAGTGGGCATTCGATCCACGTTGGTGAATGAGGGCCCGCTCTTTTACCTCACTTCATTTCTCCCAGGAATGTTACGTTCATAAAGAGGATCTCAAAACAGGACCAAAAGGCATGTAAAATAATCAGTCCCGGGTAAATGTCTAATATCTGATATTAGAGCCTGTTGGCAAACGGAGCACAAACTTTGGAAAATGATTCTAAAACTACACTGTGCATAGCCTTCGAGAGCGGTAGCTCTTAGCAGAGTGAGGTGGAAGTGTGTAATTGCTGGGAGAACACAGGAACGGGGCGGCCCTGGCGCTACAATTCTTAAACAACGTGGGACTCGATTCCATTTTAGGATTGTAACACCGACATGGTTTTGTGGACACAGACCTCTGTAATCTGGGGATTGTAGTGCCAACATGGAAGGGTGGTTTGAGGTTGGCAAAGATTTACTGAGCAGACCCTGGCTAGGTAGTTGTACCAGGAGGGAACAAGGTAGGCAGGAGAATTGCCATCCACAGGCTTCTGCACAGTGGGGAGATGGGATTCAATGACATTTGCACTGGAAGTTTGCCATGGTATGGACCCTCCCTCAACAGATAACAGAGCTTTAGACTCTGCAACATCCCATTCCCCTCCCCCATCAGGACTTCAGTGGAGAAAGAATCCGAGGATGCCAAGCAGTCTCTGTTCAGTGCCCTGGACTTCCCACCATGATGGAGACTCCCCAGAGAGGAGGCTATGGAGCCCCGACCAGGAGTCTCACAGGGAAGACAATGGTGCAGTGGAAAGTTAATGGATTTCATATACACGTGAGGTGCCAGGCACTGAACTCAGGGCACGTGTGTGCTAGGTAACCACTGCAGTGCTGAGCTACGTCCTCGGGTCTTAGCGAAAATTAAAGCGAGGCTTCAAAAGCCTAGGAGAGCATACCCCAGACGGCTGCAGAGAGAATTTGCCCGACTCCTCTTCCTCATCGTGAAACCATAGCCGAACCGTGTATGCTATTGAACACATATGGTGCTTATGAAATGAACATTCCTACTTAGGGTGTAGCTTTAGTGGGGATGCTGGGAAAGGCTCAACTATAGGTTCTTCAACTGGAAAGACCCAGGGAAGCCAGCCATCTTTGTTTCTTTGCCTTTTGGCTGATCCAGGGAGGAGAGCATGATCATGGTAATACCAACACAGATCCGAGCAGCTTTATCTAATTGGTATAGACTACTCACGAACACCTTCCTTAGATCCTCCAAAGCCCCGGAAAGCACAGAGGGAGGATTGCTAGTCCCCATCTCCTGAATGAGCTGGTGGAGTGACGCGTAAGATCCCACAGTGACAGTGGACTGGCTGGCTATGGGAGTCTCTGCCTTGGCTCAGCACCTGTCCGTCACAGTGTGGAGTGCACTGGGAGATGTCCGGGAAAAGTACTGCACTTTGTCATGAATGCCGAAGGCCCACCTGCTCTGCTGGGCTGCCTCTGTCAATCCAGTCCTCCATCCACTTTCCAGCAGGAACTTAGACCCCAGTGAGGTTCCACACCAACGCTTTTGCTAGCTGTGCCCGTGGATCACATCTACAGGAGACCCCTTTCCTCTATTTGAAGCAAATCTAAGTATGGGCAGGAGATGGCCGTGACACTGGCTCTCCTCCTGTGGTCTACTTAGGAATGTTTTTGTCTATGGCTCTGTATGGCTCCCAGGCCCACGAGGACAAGGGCCACGTTGTCTACTTATTGCCTCCAATTTGGCATGTGGTGATCTGTATCTGAAATCGCTGACAGCTTTAGTGGTAGGAGTCTAATGTGGAGGAGGTAAAGATAAGAATTCAACTTCCTAAGAAAGTGGGGTGATGGGCTGGAGAGATGGCTCAGCGGTTAAGAGCGTTGACTGCTCTTCTGGAGGTCCTGAGTTCAAATCCCAGCAACCACATGGTGGCTCACAACCATCTGTAATGAAATCTGATGCCCTCTTCTGGTGTGTCTGAAGACAGCTACAGTGTACTTATATATAATAAATAAATAAATCTTAAAAAAAAAAAGGAAAGTGGGGTGATTTCACTTTTTATACATTGGATCTGTGGCTTCCTTGGGAACTCCATTGGTCAGTCCGAGTCTGTGATTCAGCTAATGGTGATCTTCTTCCTCTAGGCATTCAGAGGATGGCACCCTGGGCGGGGCCTCTGATCACGAGCTGCCACGAGCTGCATAACATCTTATCTGCATTGCATTTGCTCACTGGTCCTGTGCACCCTCAGCAGATGGTCACCCTCCTGTGTTTTAAGTACAGTCAGAGTCATCAGCCATGGTGTTCAACACAGAATCTGTGGCAGAACAGGTCAAAAGTTGTTGAATCAGATTAACTCAGGTCCCTCTATTACTGGACTAGAATTTGTGTCACCTGGTGTCCATTGTGGGTATGTGTAGGGACTGGAGGCACTAATCCCAAGTCTCAGATATTTCTTGAAATTGAATGTCTGAGCATGGTGATGGATGGGATGCCATGGAGAACTAAAATGTCAGCTAGAAGTGGTTGTGGAGGAAACATGGTGTTAGTCACATAAAATGCATATAGTCTCACTCTGAGAGTGGCAAGAGGGAGGGAGGAAGGGAGAGGAGAGGAGAGGAGAGGAGAGGAGAGAGAGAGAGAGAGAGAGAGAGAGAGAGAGAGAGAGAGAGACAGAGACAGAGAGACAGAGAGACAGAGAGACAGAGAGACAGACTAGGTAAAGTCAGTTGGGGTTAGGGAGTGGGGAGAGGCAGGGACGGACTGCTGGGGAGTCTGGTTTTATTTGAACAGCAGAGGGCAGCAGGTAGCAGGGTTTCCTGAAGCCATAAAGAATCCTCACTGCAATTTAGTTCCTTCCTTCTGGATTTCTCTTCAAAATAGGACAGCAGCGAGTTCAGGGAAAATGTCACAGGTAAAATCATCCAGTGTTGAATAACAAACTAAGTTTGAAGAGAGCTGGAGTATCCCGCCCAGTTAATGCCTAAGAGTCTGACGCCAAGAAAGAAGGTGAAGAAGGTGAAATTCTGTCTGGAAACCAGCTGTCAGCTGAAGATGATCTGACCTTGTTTTTTTCTGAGTCCCTCGTCACCCAATCACAAAACACAGTTCCAAACTGCACAGGAAGGATGCTAATGGGATAAAGATGGGGGACACAAACTCACACCGTCTCAGAGCTCCAAATCTGCAGGGAAGGAGAGGGATGCTAGATAGCATTTAGTTAGAAAACGGACAGACGGTTAAAGGTATTTCCCCGGTTGAGAACATAGCACAGCGGTAGAACACTTGCCTAGCATGCGTGAGGTCCTGGGTTCTATCCCCAGCATAAAATAAAACTCCCTAAAACCTTTCTTCTGCGTGTGATCCTGGGGCTGGGGGTGATTTCTGATTTGAAGGTTTACCTATTCCTTATTTCAATCTGACTAGATCAGTTTACCATCTATTTATTTATTTATCTATCTATTTTTAGATAAAGTTTCTCTGTGTAGCCCTGGCTGTCCTCCCAGAACTCACTCTTGTAGACCAGGCTAGCCTCAAACTTGCAGAGATCCACCTGCCTCTGCCTCCTGAGTATTGGAATTAAAGGCATTCACCTTGACCTAGCCTCGAATCATTTTTTAAAAAAATTCAAGTGTGTGTGTATGTGTGTGTGTGTGTGTGTATGTGTGTGTGTGTGTGTGTGTGTGTGTGTGTGTGTGTGTGTGTGTGTGTGTGTGTGTGTGTGTGTGTATGTGTGTGTGAGTGTGTGTGTGTGTGTGTTTTTGTGGTGTGTGTGTGTGTGTGTGTGTGTGTGTGTGTGTGTGTGTGTGTGTGTGTGTGTGTGTGTGTGATATGAATGGGAATGCAGGTGCCCAAGAAAGCCAGGGGCATTAGATCCCCTGGACTGGAGTTACAGAAAGTTGTGAGCTGCCTACGGCTGCCTATATAGCTTCAAACTTCAGTACCCAACTCTCCAGCTCCCTCCAAACCTTTTCTTAATGTTTTTTTTATTTTATTTTAATTTTATTTTTTTCCTCCAAACCTTTTTTATTTTCATGAATTATCTTTGTGGTTGGAGAACCTGGTCTGCCCATGTGCTATCGATTCCCTGACTTCCCTGAGGTTAGCTCTGTGAACCCTGAGGGATGTGCCGAGCTCTGCAGGTGAACTTCGATGGTGTTCGGAGGTCTGTGCACACAGGTGAGCGGGGGTGGTGGCTTCGTCTCTTTCAGTGCCGCACTCTTAGGGAAGCTCCTAGGTCAATGGCACTTGACCTTCCGACTAGGGTGAGGCGCCTCAGGACACACACACATGACTAAGAGCACAACATGGATGCCAGCCCAAGAAACCAACTCAGACATCTTCAACTGGTGTCCAACAGACTTACTCTCAGGGCTGCAATGGCTGAGCTCCTGAGTCACCGCCAAAGGGTGTGCCCAAAGGCCTGTGATCACCCCGGCCGTCAGGGGATTATAAAAGTTGTGGAAGGAGAAATTCTCCTCCTGCAAGCAGGTGTGCAACAAGGAAGGGCCTGAGACTTTGCATTCGGACTTCCTGCAGGATATAGGTCGAGCTGAGGTCTCGAGTGGAGCTGAGAACATCGCTCAATAGTAAGACCTGCTTTTTCATCGGCTGCGTGATCTTGACCTCTCTGCTTCTGGTTTTTTTTTTTTTTTTCTAGGAGGGATGATTGGGTTTTTTTTTGTTTGTTTGTTTGTTTTATTTTCCTTGTTCGTTTTGTTTTTGAGACAGGGTTTCTGGTGTAATAGCCCTGGCTGTCTCGAAACTCCATTTAGACCAGGCCTCAAACAGAGATCCATCTGCCTCTGCCCCCTAAGTGCTGGGACTAAAGATATGTGCCACCATTGCCTGGCTGAGAGGTGACTGTTAATGCTTATGGTCAACTCTTGTCGTGTCTATGAGGGCATTTCCAGAGATGATCAATTAGGATGGGGATACACCGCTCTGAATGCGGGTGGCCCCATCTCATAGCCTGAGTGAAGGCCATAGCCCTCCAGTGTGGACGCTCTCCATTCCTGTTTCTTGATCATCATGAGGGACCAGCCTCTTCTCTCTCACTCCTGCTACCTCATCTCCGTCCCAGAGCATCAGGGCTGAAGAGACAATGACGGAAACACAGAAGCCGTGAGGCAAAGCAATTCCTCCCTTTACAGTGGTTTCTCTTGGGGACTTGGTCAGTGACAAAACTGTCCTCCCTGATGGTCAGAGCACAGAATGCAGGGCTATCTTGTTTCAGCTAAGGTCCCTTGGGTAGGAGGCCATCCATCCGCCCTTATAGGGAATCAGAGCAAATCTGGGCAGGAAGACAGTGTCTGATTGCCAAAGGCATCAGATACGTTACAAAGCAAATGTTTTGCCAAAATGACAGGAATGTGGTGCTTCGCTTTCTTTTTCTCTAAAGAGTTCTTTTCATTAATTCTGTTATTAAAATACAAAAACAGCCTTCAGTGGAAACACACTGGCAGGGCCAGGAGGTCAGTTGCCTGACTGGGCTGTTGAAGTTCTATCTGTGTGGCCAGGTTATTTTGAAGCCCTGAATCTGGGATGGGGATGCCAGAGTGTCCAAGGCAGGAACAACAGGCTGGCTCTTCAAGGATGGGAGATCTGGGGCCTGAAATTGGGCGTTGGGAAGAAAAGATTTGCCAGCTCAGAACACGCACTGTTCCCAGAACTGAGAGTGGTCACTTCAGTCGCCATCCCTACCCCGACTCAAGACACCTCTTCCAGTTTCTTCTGTCACGATCCCAATGCTCTGGGAGGCTGACGTAGTTCAGAGCCAAGTTCCCTGACACACGTTACCCCTTAGATCTACATGGCGTTTAAAGGGCTACATGTCAGCATCTAAAGGCCTGCACACTAGGGACTGCGTAAGCTGCCTGCAGAGAAACCCAGAGCTCAGGAAAGCTAACTGACCTGAGGTCACACAGCTGCCCTGTATCGAGAGCCAGGCTTTCCGACTCGGGGTCAGTCCCACTGCCTTTGTGAGGCTTGCTTCAGTTTGCATCATATTTCAGCCTTGAGAAGCAGGACTGATACAAAGAAGAGTCCTATGGGTTGAGCTGCATGGAGCAGTTCATCCATACAGGGCACTGGCAGAGGAAGGTAGGCCTTCTCGGGTCCCAGAAGCTGTGTTTTAGATTAAGCCAACCTGGAAAGGCTGTGATCTAAGTGGCCACAGGATGGTGAGAGGGGAAATAATGGCCAGGGAACTGAACAACTGACTCGAGGGAACTTCTTGTTTCCTTCTCTTCTGCTTTAAATCAGTGGGTATGCATAGACGAGGTCATGAGCATGCATTTGTGTGCCCGTGTGTGTGGAGGCCAGAGGTCAGCTCTCCTAGCATTTTCCTCGATTATTCTCCGACTCATTTCTGACATAGGGTCTCTCACTGAACTGGGAGTCCACTGATTTCAGCTGGGCTGGCCGGCCAGCAAACCCAGGGATCTTGTCTGTCATCTCAGCTCTGGATAACTGTTGATATGGATGCCACGGTGCCCAACGTTTTACATGGATGCTGGCGACCAACTCAGACCCTCGTGCTTGCACGGTAATCATTTTACTGACTAAACTGAACATTACAGCTTTAAAAATTGTTTTGTGTGCATGTGTTTGTCTGCATTTGTGTGTGTGTGTGTGTGTGTGTGTGTGTGTGTGTGTGTGTGCCGCGTGCCTTATGCATGCCTGGTACCCACAGAAGAGGGCATCCGATCCCCTGGAACTGGGGTTATGAATGGTGGTGAGGCACCATGTAGGTGTTGCGAACCAAACCCAGGTCTTCTGGATGAGCAACAAATGTTCTTAACCACTGAGCCATCCCTCTAGCCCTGAGTAAAAATTTTTGTACTTCAACTCCTTGCCTGAAAAGGTAAAAGAGCTGGGGAGACAGAGGAGAGGGGAGCACACAGAAGAAGGCAGTGATGACCTCACAACTCGGGGAAGGTCTTTCCTGTCACTGGACTCTGCTCTTCCAACAGAAAGGATTCTGTTCTGTCCACTGTCAAATGGCAAGAGGGATCCATAAAAGCACAGGCTCCCAAGGTGCTGTTGAAAATGTTACTTCTACCCTGATTAGAAATCTCCTCCCCAGTTAGCCTCCTTTTTTCAAAGGTCTAGCTTCACCATCTTTCAGAGCCCTTCTCCATGATGCAGTCCTTATTAGCTCCCTAAGCCACAGAGCTGGCAGCAAAAGAGGCAAAGCCTGCAGGGGCTGGGGAGTCTTTCTCACTCTGGGTGAGGGCTGCCAAGAGGGTCACGGAGCTTTAGTGAAGAAGTTAAAATGCACGTGGTTAATTAGGTTTGATGTAAGAGCTGGGTTGAGCATTCTGATCCTTGGAGATACAGACCCAAGTCTGGCAACTGGTTCCCAGTTTTCAACCTCATTGAGTGACTCGGGCAGGTGGAAATGTGGGGTTGAGGAGCTGTGAAAACCCAGGGAGGACTGCCCCAGCTTTTCAGAGGTGGTATGGATGTGGGAACCTCTTGGCAGCAGCTGAATCCAAAGGGAAATCTAGCCCAGGCCAGAGAAGAAGATTTCTTAGAGACAGGCCCTGGCTAGAGGCAGATGCTGGGCCTAGGTACTCAGGGCCTGGAGTGTCACTTTGTAGACACAAGGGGTGGGGGGTGGTCATGGGACTGAAGAAGCTGGCAGGCAGCCATGTGGCTCTAAGCCCAGAAGAACTGTTCCCAAGAGACCCCAGTGTTTCATTTTTATCCTCATTTGGAATTTTTTTTTTGCATGTAAATTTCTTTCACACATAATGTCCCCATTCACCCCTCCCCCCAAGGATGCAAGGAAAAGCTGAACTGCAGGCCTTCACTTTAAAAACAGTTCTCCATGTGGTGTGGTGACAGATGGAGAGATGGCCAGGCAGAGGGGGGACGCAGGGACCTTGTGCTGGTCTTGCTGTTGTGGCTGGTGGTATGGGAGTGGATGGTGTATGTGAGAGTACCCACAACCATTGGTTGACAGAGGTAGGAAGGGCTGTGCTAACAGCCTCCCTTAATGTAGTGGCTGGTTAACTCTGAGGTTCCAGTATGCTGTACTCTCCTCTTAAACTGCTTTCAAAGACAGCCTATGTCTTCTTAGAGCACTGTGGAGACTCAAATATATACCCAGATAGGATGCTTCTGGTGTAGAGACCCAGCAAACTGCCCTTTGATGGAACGCGGTCCCCAGTTGAGAGAAGGTAGGGATGGCTTGGTGACGTCATTCTCATGGCGGCAGATGAGTCCATTTACAGTGTACTGCGATGAACAAGCTGCTATGAGGCCAAGGGTGTTGGTCAACAGGGCGGACTTTCACATGGAGTCTGGGCATGGAGCGTGGGAGTGCAGTGCCAGGTTTTGGGGTCCCAGGAACGGAGGATAAGTATAGATAGGACTAGAGGGGGCTGCCGCTCAGTTCAGTGAGAGCACAGAATACACTTCCAGAAGATATGGGTGAAGCTGGACCTTGGGAGCTTTGGGAATAGGTTCCAAACCATCACCTTAGCAGCAGGAGACCTTCCGGAGGAGGCACAGCCACCTGGTTTCCATTGGTCTTCAGATGCACCACCAGCCATTTCCGTCTACCATGTCTGCTGCAGTAAAGTTCCACTTTCATGTTGCCTGTGTTTAACAACTTGATGTCCAGGATCCCATGTGCCATTTGTCTCTGAGGTCACTAAGCAACATCAGAGATGATGGCTACCATCAGGACAGTGACAGGTTCAGAGGAGCTCATGGGCCCTTGGGAGGCTCAGCATGGAATGAACGCCAATGGCTGTGAGGCAGCTGCACTGGACACTGTGGAGCAATGGGCAGATCCACACATTCCCCCTGGAGCGGCTAGGCTAACTGAACTTTCTGCCTACAGGAAGCTATGAGTCTGTTACCACATGGAAAAGCTTTCTGATCTTATAACAACACATATTGGGGCTTTCTTCGGCCATCAAGAACACCCTGATGTCTCTGCTTGGGGAGCAAGTAGCTCTCAGGGGCCCGCCTCCCTCAGGTCACAAAGAGGCTACCCAGCTTTAAATGTTAAGAACCTTAAAAATGGGTTTACTTGAAAGCTTGCCTAAGTATAGAGTGAAACATCTGACTAGATCAGTTAATTTTCTGAGTGGATGAAGCTAGGCACATCCTTCTGTATTTACCACTTCTCCGACAGTGTGGGAATCCTACTCTTCTCTCCCTACCCTGTTAGAGCTAGACAAAGTCCCCAGTTCCAGGTGCCTTAGGACACAGATACCTGGCTCCTACCCGCCTCTATCTGGTTTTCCTCTACTTGCATCTGACTCCTTCAGTACGTGCCAGTGTCACCTAGGCACGGAGATAAAGCACCATGGGTGTCTACACGTTGACAGGTGTGGGGCCCACGCATGCCTGTGCCTGTCCTGTGAAATGCCAGGGAAACAGAGTCAGGACTGCCCCTGCCTTCCCCATCTCTAACATGCGTTTAGGCTGTGAAGGCCCACACGGCTTCCTTCCTCAGCAGAGTCCTCTGACCCACACCTGCCAGACTCGGCTCTGCGGCAGAACCCAACCCACACCCACACCCACAGGGGACTGCTTCATTCAGGCAGAGCTCCCGTTTTCAACCACTGGACTCCTGGCTCAGCTCACTCAGGTGGCTTCTTCCACAGCTGACTTCCCTCTTCCTAGGCCATGGTCTCTTGTGGGTTTTTTGTTTTTTTTTTTTTTTTTTTTTTTTTCAGAGCTGGGGACCGAACCCAGGGCCTTGCGCTTGCTAGGCAAGCACTCTACCACTGAGCTAAATCCCCAACCCCCTCTCGTGGGTTTTTAGTTGCTTTTGTAATATGGTGGTGGACTTCTTAGAGATTATGCCAAGTAATAATAACAATAACAATAATAATAATGGTGATGATGATGATGATGATGATGATGATGATGATGACGACGCTACCTTGCTAGGTGAAAACTTTAGGGCTACACATAAGAAAGGGTTTAGGGGAAACCTACTACTGTTAATGCTAAATGGACATGGTGTCAAACTGCCTTCTAAATATTTATGTCTGTAGCCAGAGATCAGATCTTTTTTTCTTTTTTTGAGACAGTCTCTCTCTCTCTCTCTCTCTCTCTCTCTCTCTCTCTCTCTCTCTCTCTCTCTCTCTTTGTGTGTGTGTGTGTGTGTGTGTGTGTGTGTGTGTGTGTGTGTGTAGCCCTGGATGTTCCGAAGTTATGTAGACCAGGTTGGCCTTGAACTCAGAGATCCGCCTGCCTGTGCCTCCTGAGGGCTGGGATTAAGCGTGTGCACCACCAGTGCCTGAGAGAGAAGCCTCTTTTCTGTACAGAGCAGTGTTTAGTGTATAGATCCACAAATGATCAAAGTGCTGAGGATGAGTGACTTCTGAGTGCTCAGTCACACGTGAGACATGCACGTTACATGTATTACCCCCACCCCACCCCCTAAGACACTGGGAACACCCTAGAAGAGGGGACAGAGAGAACAAAAGATCTGGAGGATGCAGAGGACTCAATATGGCTGTTGTGTTCATGAACTCATAGCTGTGGTTATCCGCACAAGATTGGGCCTGACAGGATTACCTCAGGAAGAGGCCCCATCCCTAGCTGAGGAGTTATTGTCACTGCTGGGGTGGGAGTAGGGGTTGTCCTTGTTTCTTCAGTGGCATAGTCACCGATACGTTACCTGTGCTTGAGTGAGGAGCCCTGATTAAATCCAGCGGGTATTTCAGAATAAGACAACAACTGTGGAAGAACGAAGGCGACTTGTCGGGAAGAATGGGGGTTTGGGGAGGTAAGAGCAATAGAGGGGGTAGATGTGATAAAAAGTATATTCTGCACATGTATGAAGTAGTCAAAAATACATTTAGAAACGGAAGAAATTATTTTGCATTAGAGGAAATCTATGGGACACAGATTTGGAGAACGATATCTCAGACTACCCCGAAAGTCTGAATAGCAAGGCAAGCTAGGCCGTGCTTGGTCTGATTCTCCAGGGTTTGTAGGTCTCCGTGTTTATAGACTTGGTAATGGATGTTCAAGAAGGCAGGGTGCTACTCCAGCTCCCATGTGCATGCAAACCTGGGGTGTGGGAAAGGTCTACGACGTGTTCCTGCCTCCCTGTCTCTAGACCAAGGTTCCAGGAGAGAGGCAGTTAGATGGGCCTTTTCATGTGATTGCCATAGCCCCTGGCCCAGCCTGGGCCCTGGGGGTGGGCGAAAGAAGGCCAGTTAATCCTTTCTTGCTTGGTTCCTAACCAGCTACAGTTCACACAGTAACTAGAACCAGGTCACCGAGAGAAACCACAGCGCATGGAAGAACGAGAGCCCAGAAGATCAAGAGGCAGAGAAGGGGGACGGGGGAGAGGAAAGAGTGGGGACAACTATAAGGAGAAAAAAACAAAACAAAACAAAACCCAACCACTGGGTGGCTCTTAGCCACTGCGAGTCAACCAATTACAGCTGTTTTCTATGGAAAAAAAAAAAAAAAGTATTCTATGTTTCAATTAATTGAGTTGGGTATTTTCTACATAAAGCCAGACTTTCCAAGGAAGAAAACATTAAGAAAATTCAAGAGAAAAGCACACAAGGCTTTGTTTTTAAAAACGATACCAAAGTAGTTTCCTAGCCAAATAGAGGTGAATTTAGGTTTTGTTTTGTTTTGCTTCAGTCCGGATGGGACACCCTGAGATCGCCTGACATGGCAGAAGCACGGTCCGCCCTGGATTCTCGCAAGGTCACTGTTTAGGGAACACGCTGAGAAAGGCAATCAGTGTAGAAAATAGGACAACATAGCTGCTTCTACCTCCATACTAGTATTAGGGTCAAGATCATCACACTCTGACTCCTCGGAACTGTTCGTCTCCTTGGTTGGCAGCATGAAGAAGGGGGGAGAAAAAGAACACAGTTAGAAACGCAGTAGTCTGGCTGGCGGGGCACATCAGAGAAGCATGGGCATGGGAAACCAGGCAGAGAAACAACCAGGTATTTTTCAGGTGGGGTGTGGGGCGTCATGGCAGCAGCATGCTCTCTCGAGGGGGCCGTGGACACCTGTTTATCACACCAGGAAGAGCAATGGAGGTGACCGGATGAAGCAATGAGTGCCGGAATTAAACTGTCCACTCCGGCGAGGCTGGGCTTCCCAATTTCTTTTCCCCAAAGGGATCTTGAATAGGTTTTGGTTGCTCTTTGCTCGGGAAGGCAAAGTGCCTAAGAGATAATCAATGTGTGATTTCCATTGTCCTGAGGCAGAGCATTTCAGAAGAGTCACCTAACGACATTGTTTCTAGATGGGAAAAAAAAAAAAAAAATGGAGGGTCTGGCAAGCACACGGTTGATAGTTCAAAGGAACAGATCATTTAAAAAACAACCGGGGCTTCACCGATGGGTCGCCCTGTTTTTCCCACGCGCAGCGGGATGTCTGGGGAAAAGAAATGAAACTTTACTGCGGCATGATGAACTTTAAGTGCCAAACCTCTGCCTTCATGACACCAGGGGTTCGGAGCGTACCCCTGTAACCTGAATGTGTTCCCAGACCTAGGCTGCTGAGTGGGTGTCTTTGAGAAGTTTAGTATGAACCAAGCGTCTTGCGTTTCTAAGAATGCTGCAGATAATTTTGTTGTAAAACATCTGCTTAGTCAGAAGAGAGAAGGAAAAGAGAGGTACTCACTTGAAATTGAAGGTGCCAGGAGAAAAAAAAAAAAAATAATAATAATAAAAAAAAAAAACAGATTGACCTTGCATGCAGAATCCTGCTAAACTACTCCCCCTTCGGTCCCCACACTGGGCAGTGAATAAGTAGCCAATCCCCACCCACCCAAACTGCCTGTGAGGATGCTTCAGGGAGGGAATGGATGACAGGGACCCAGCTCCGAACACCTTACTCACTTTAACAGAGGCTTTGTTGCCCAGAATATCCTTGGGTTTACGAGGCCCTGTGGCTTCATTTTTACCCGTGTTCTCCACGTCTGCCCGCTTTCTCATGCGTAGAGTGTGCCATGAGCATGACTTCCTGTTGTACCAAAAAACGCACCAATCAAAATGGCAGGATGGAGCAGAGGGAGGTGGTGGGCGGGCTCACCACCGCTGCGCACCAGAGGAGACGCTCCAGTGAAGCCCCTGCCAGCCTCAGGGCCCCAGACCTGCGTTACCAGGTCCTGCAGTGGCTGGGGCTGATCTCGCCTCTAACTGGAAGTGAGGATGAACTTTGACCCTTCCTGAAAGTGTGCTAGGTAAAGTATAGCATCTGGAAAAAAAATGGGTACCAGGTCACCAGACCCAGGGAGGTTTTCTTTGAGCATCTGATGAAGACCCTTTGGACTGAGGTGGTGTTTGGACAAGGGTGTGGTGGATGGGATGAGTATAGAATAGGAAAGATAGAGGAACTGCATTTTACTTGTGCAAACAAGCCACTGGCACCTTCTATAAAACCACATATATTGTCTGGAATAAGGTGCTCTCAAGCACTGGGGGAGTGCCAGGGTTTCTGAGGAAGTTGCCTTGGTAAGTGGAGGCGTATACCCCACACATATCTGGATTTACATAGGGCAAGTTTCCTGTGTGTGCCCTCCACATTTATTTTTTCGCTGTGTTTGTTATAGGGCCCAATCACAAAAGGGTTCCACTTTCCCTGTTGGAATAAGGCCCAGCGTGTGTTCCCAGGGAGGTGGCAGTAGCAATGTTCTTTCACACAATCTATCCCACTTGGGGGCTGGGCTCCACTTCACGGCTACAGAAGACAGGCTCAGTCCTTGAGTCCCGCATCTGTCAGAGTCAACGGCAGCAAAGGCCACGGCCTAAGCAGCATCAGAGACCTGAGCAGTAGTGGTGTTTCATGGCCCACAGGATTTGCATGAGTTAGTTCTTGTCTGGAGTGAGGCCTACACTCTCTTCTGTTTTCCTGGTTAAATATGGGTCTCTGTAGATAGGGCTCCAGGAAGAGAACCTTCATGAGGGGAGAGGCGGGGGGATTTAGAAGGAAATTACTTCAAATGCCTCTTCTCCACAGCGCTCCAGAGTCACCAGGAGTTAAAGGAACCCAAGATAGGTGTTCTATCTAGGAACATTCGTCACCTAACATACAGCCTTGACGATTAACCTGAAGAGGAAAATCCCACTTGTGGCCTGGCATGTTTTGGGAAGAGGGATCCTTCCAAAGACCAGAGCTTTTCTCAGAGCCCCTGATCAGTAGCCCCTCAGGACCTCCCAGAGCACCTGGCTCTACCTTTTCTACCCCAGTGAGAATCAGACATGGAGGACGCCCCTAGATCGTATGACACTGACAACTGCAGACTTCTGTCTCTTGTCTTTTATTCCCAAATCCATGTCCCTGGCTCCCCTGGGAACATCCTGAGTCGGGGGGGGGGTGTCCCTGCGGAAAAGAATCCCAAGGCAGAAGGTACAGTGTGTTTATCTGTGCACACGTAGGGCATACGCCTGGTAACTGTCACCCTCTGGGCTCCCCAGTGTGCTTGGTGAGAAATGTTAAAAATAGCGCAGGAGGAAGATCGGAGATGCTCAAGAGGCAGGAGAGGTTCGATTTCAAATTCTTCTTCCCAGAAGAACACGTCACCACGGTTTGGGGAGCTTCCATCTCTTGGCCACAAGCCCAGCGACTGATGTGGACACAGTTTCAGTGACATTTATACTGTAGGCATCCCTGTGGTCACAGCAGGCCCAGGGAAGGGGGAGTGAGTGGCCCACCTCCAGTGCCACCAGCCCTTGTGAAACTGTGGCTTGCAAGGAACTCAAGGAGCTAGTGGGTGCATCTATCTGTTCTCTTTGCCCCTCGTCCCTGAGACCAAGACACCAAAGGTGGCAGAGGTGGGGGTGGGGGAAAGGTGGGCTCAGTGTCTGGGTGAGGAGAATACCGCCCATGAGGAACTACCTCTGTGAGGCTTGGTTACGTCAGGCCTTCCCATCCAAGGCTTCTGAAATGAATGTCTCTAGACTAGGACAGGCCGGGCCTATTTCATTGCTGGGCCACTTCTGATTTCTGTGGTCACCTGGAGAGGCCAGGTGACATCAGCACCTTCTACTCCCTGACAGGAAAGGGTCAAGGCAGGCATTTCTGCTGGTGTCGCTGCTCCGTCACCTCGTGATAGTGCCTTGAACCCCCCCCCCGGGTGACCATGAAGCATGGGGGGCTATGAAGCTGTGAGAAAAGCAGGCTGACACTGCCCTATGTGGGTCACCCACAGACATCGGGACTTGAAGGAGACCCGGGTGCTGGGAACCCTCTGGATAGCTCTGACTCTTTGTCATTCCCCTTGGGTAAAGTCAGAGAAAATCCAGACGGGGGTGTTTAGAGGAAAGGGCAGGGTCCAAGATCTAGCAACAAAGGCACTTTTGATACAGGAAACAAAACAAACCCTGTCAATGCGGCTAACCAACCCGTAAACCATAGAGAGTAAAGGGGAAAAAAAATCATTTTCACACCCGAAGTCTGAGAATAATGGGATGGAGGGGGGGAGGGGAGGGTCAACTAACCTCTGACCTCATTAAAACATGCTCATGGTGAAAATTTATTTTACATATTTAAAATATCACATTTAAAATTATTAGTTACATTACAGGTACAATGATAAACATTGCGGCTCCTCCTATTGCACAACCTGACTTTATCCATAGGGGTTTCTTTAAATAGTGCAAAATGCTTTATACAGGAATGTGTTCAGAAGGGTTTTTGTTTTTTTGCAATCAAAATAAGGAAAAGAAATATCTTACAAGTTACCATGAACATATATATTAAAGTGACAGGGGAGGAGAGAAATAAAAATAAAAACGTTACAATCTGTACAGAGAGGAATTACCATGGACAACCAAAAAAAAAAAAAAAAAAATCCCCTTTCTTTTGGGAGAAGCAGCAGGCTCTGACCTGTCCAGGCCTGGCGTTTGTGCTAAGGTCATTTCTAGGTGCCAATCAAAAAATATATATATATATCAGTAACTTCATACAGTATAAATAGAAGTCCAGTCCAGTGAGTCCCGTGGTGGGCCAAATGTAGCAACGGAGGGCATGCCTTTTGTCCCCTAAGGTTTCAGTAGGGTTCTTTTCTTAACGAGTTGGGGGGGAAAGAGAAGGGGAAAGATGAACAGAAAATTATAAACGAAAGGGAAATAAAATCCACCATCTCCACCATCACCACCATCACCACCACCACCACGACCCCAGAGCGATCTAGCCTGGACACCCCGAGCTGCAGGAGGACAGTTCCACACCCTCATCCCCCTGGCGTCATCGTGAACGAGCAGCAGCCATCCCCTGCAGGGTTTGCACTTTGTGTTTTTTTCCCCCCCGGTTCTGACTTTTCCCCCCTTTAACCCGAATACTCCTCTCCCCGGAAGCCATGGGCTTACTTACTTGATGCTCTCGTCACTACTCTCGGCCGGCGCTGTGGCTTTGGTGAGGGGTGCCAGGATGCTGCCTGGGACCCAGCCCTCCGCTGCTGGGGAATGGTCGCTGGCAGGCTGGTACACCAGACACATGTTCTGCTGGTTGACGGCGAGGACCTGGACCACCTCACCTTGGCTCACACAGATTTCGTTCTCCTTCAGTGCATAGTAATCTTTAATTACGGCCATGGTTGAGGTCCCATTGCAGCCTCCCAGGTCGTTCTGCTAGGGGGACAGGGGTGGAAGGCACACAAACACCAGGAGGGTGGTTCGCACAGGCTTACTCTGCCTCCTACTGTGTGGTCAAAGGCCAGATGCTGGCAGGGTGAAGGGGGAGTGGAAAAGCAGAGCACTCCTGAGCGAGGACACTGTTGTAAACATGCTCTGAAAGCACATTTCATAGCCGTACCATGTTTTAGCCAAAGTATATAACCAAGTATTATAATGGCTTCACGTGGTGCTGGGAGAAAACTACCAACACACCTTCAACTGGAAGCATGCAGCCTTCCCGATGGTAGGAAGAACCTGTTATCAGCACAGGGGCACGAAAGCACTTGGACAGAGTGAAGTCAGGGTGAATGTCAGGTCAGAGGTCACAATCCTCCTCTATGGGAAGAACATAGACCCTTTGATGCAACGTCCCCCTACCCCTTTTTTATTTATTTATTATATATGAGTACACTGTAGCTGTCTTCAGACACACCAGAAGAGGGCATCGGGTCTCTTTACAGATGGTTGTGAGCCACCATGTGGTTGCTGGGAATTGAACTCAGGACCTCTGGAAGAGCAGTCAATGCTCTTAACCACTGAGCCATCTCTCCAGCTCCCCCTACCCCTTTTTTAGACTTCACTTGACATGTAAGCCAGGACCTTGAACTCATAATCCTTGAACTGCAGCCTCCCCAAGTGCTGGAATTCACAGGCATGCACCACCATGCCCAGCTCATTTCTTTATCCTTCTAAGAAGCATCACTCGCCCGTGCTCCTCATCCTGACCCTCTCTGACACAGGAGTAAGAATAGTTTCATATCTGATGCACAGGTAAGGCCCTGGGCTACCCTGTGAAACAGATATCCTGAGGTCTCCCCACCAATGTACATAATAATACAGGAGGCGCTGCCCATGTGACCTCTTCAAGCGCTTGATACCAGGGCAGCTGCATCTACACAGACCTGTAACTCCCCGGGAGGCCACGCTGCCTCCTAGGGCATGGTGAGAACCAGAAAATCTTCCATCTGGCTGACAAAATGTCAGAGTGACTTCAACTGATTCACATGGGCAGGGTTTTTCTAGGGTAGAAAATTATTTCAGGTGGCACGGTGAGAAAGGCAGGCGGGACAGTTACTGTGGTACAGGACTGAACTTACACTTACGTTAATCATTCATCTGAGCAAAATCAACATCAACTGAGGATTGGGGAAAAGAGTTACATCTATAAAACTAGGCCACATGTGTAAGAAATGCAGGTGTCCCAATCCCAGACCTAATGGGTTCTGGAGACTACCGAGGTCTGCTGGGCAAATCCGCTAGGGTTTAAAAGTGAGGCTCACGGTTTAGAGTGGAAAGCAGATCACATAAACTAGCTAGCACCTTCCCAGTTTTCTTCTGTTCCCACTGTGGTTTAGGATAAAGCCAGCTGCGCAGGCTAGACCTGTGGTACGCTGTGGAGTTTGAAGTGCGGACCATGGAACCTAGCTTTCACACATGCTTAACGATCAGCTGCCTCTTGCCTCATCATCCAATGGAGGGTGAGCTTCCTTCTGTCGGTCCTGGTACACGATTGTTAGATGGGGCTGACTCTTGCTAATATGGCAAACAGGAACTTCTGTTTAAAGCACCCATTTTCCCTATTACCACGAGAATTCCCTCACATTTAGATGCTAACAGCCCTCGGACACTCAGTGCCCCAGCCAGAGGAAACTGATTTCAGTTAATTACAACGGAAGAAAGAAAAATAAGCAAGACTCGATCATATTTATCGGGTTGTTCCTGCTAACATAATTGTCACGAGAAGAGGCTGTTTCCCAAGGATGACTTCAGGTCTTTGAGGTGGTGAGGGAACAAGCAAGCTGCCACTTACCTTGCTAGCGTCAAACTTGTCCCCAGCCTGGTGGTAGTCGAACCCTGGACTGCCATTGGAGGTAGATATCTTCAGGGGTGGCAGGGGCGGGTTGTAGCTGGAGCCCTTGGGGGGCTTCTCTGAGCCCACTGGGACAGAGGAATAGGGCCTGGGGCTGGCTTGAGGAACCCTAGGGGGCTGGGACCGGATCACAGCTGTGCTCCTCTCTTTCCGCTGATACTCGATGGGTGACTGCAGAGCTGCAGGTAAGAAGAGGGAGTTAGTCTACCTTCAGGGACCCCACAAGGATGCAGAGGTCTGCTAGGTACCCGCGTGCGTGCATGTTTAAAGAGCTTCAGGAGGGGACTGGCTGCCACTCTGACATTTAAAACTGCCAGAAGGAAGTGTGTGTGAATTGGGAATAGGTAGCACTCAAAAGACCTGGGTGTAGGGTCACAGGTCTCCATGGAAGGGGAGGGGACGAAACAGGTAAGGGAGATGATAAGGGGCATGGTACCCAGAGGCTCAGCGCACCCATTTCGCCGACTGCCATGGAAATTCCCTCACATTTAGACGAGAAGCAATTTTATTAAATGACCTTAAGAGTTCTAGATCCAGGTTCTGTCACTGGGCGAGTTTAAGGAACACGAACCTTGTAGCAGTTAGCCGGCAGGTTTGAGAGGAGCAGGCAGGTGCCTTTCTGTGTGATTCCAAAGCCACTTTGAGGCCAATGTAAAACAGGAGCTCGGGGGTCGGGGAGTGGGGGTGTGGGTGGAGGGAAGCAGGTGATCTCCTGCTTATGTCTGACCACCTGCCTGACTGCTGAAAGCTGGAAAATCCAAGTGAGTATGGGGGAAAGCAGGGGGGAGACGAGGCAAATGGCGGTGTGGGGCGACTCAGAGGATGAAGGTGTGATCTGTGCTCTGCTTCCCTGAGCTTACGATTCAAAGGTGTGAGCGCTAAAGAGGTACAGCCGGAAAAAGCCACCGTGGTAGACTGCTGTATAAAGGGCTCTCCGGGCGAGCGCAACTAGGCTATTTCAATCAGTGTTCGCAAGGATCTAAGTCGATTAATAGCGGCTGCAGCGCAGTGATGCATTTCCACAGACTTGATGGGCGTCACACACTCCTTTCTAATCAGGCCTCAGGAGAGAAGATAGGCAGAGGTGCCTGCCCATGTGTCCGTAAGAAGCCCGGTCCTGTTCTATCGCTGCATAGTCTTCTCCCGAGTGTACCAAAAATACACAGCAGGCCTGCCTGAGCGCAGCCCCTGAGCCTCCTGGGGAGAATCCTGTGGGCATTAAATCTTTAGGTAATGACCACCCAGTTCAGCAATAGCTCCATCATTCACTATAATTAGGAGAGAGGTCTTTTGGGACCGCGTGAAATCTGATCCATTGACTGTGCTGAAAGCAGCAGCCTGGTTCCAAGTTTAAGCACATCTAAGAATGCTTTAGCACTTTCTTGCTCACTAAGCCCTATAAACTGAGTTGCAAACTCTACCCGTGACGTGGAATTGGGGTGCTCCATGGTTATGCCCACAGATTACCCCCAAATGCTGGAAATACTGTTTTCTTCAATAAGTTATGAAGAAGGCTAGGCCTGTATTCTCTCACTAGCCTTAACTGGAATACCTCAGGCTTGGGATCAGGAAGCCTCTGGTTCTCTCACTCAACTTCCTGAATGCCACAAACACAGACATGTACACGCCACGCTCAGACTCGGGCATTTCTAACAGCGAGGTTTTGCCTTTTGGGTTCATTTCGTTTTATGTCTGATCCCCTGCCTGCCTGACCCTCTTCCACACCCCCTTCCTACCTCCTTTCCCTTTCTCTTTGCTTTGTTTGGAAGCACAGGACGAATGTCTGCTCTGCCGCTGACCACTGTATGGAAGAACCAGTGAGCCAGCCCTCAAGTCACAGCTTTGGGTTCAGAGCCTTTCATCTTTTTGGTTTTGCCAGACAGGTTATCTCTGTGCAGTCCTGACTGTCCTGGAACTCACTCTGTAGACCAGGCTGGCCTAGAACCGGGAGCTCTGCCTGCCTCTGCCTCCCAGTGCCTCCCAGCTCAGACCCTTTCCTAACGCCTACTGCTTTTGCTCTGGACGAGTTTCTTAATGCCTTCAAGTCTGTTTCTCCTCACATGAAAAATAAGCAGGATGCGTCGTGTTATACGGGGTTTAACCTTGAAGAAACAAAATGCTTAGTTTACCTCTGGATAAGAGGAGGGGTGAATACGAGGAGGTCGCCACTATTGCTATTTTGTTTCTTTCTGGTTTCAACTTACTGTTTTCTATTTTACTCTAGTTCCGAAGTGATGAGCTTTTTACATAGCCCTCACCCCCACCTTAGCTCATCAGAAATCCTTTCTAGAATGTAGCTTAAATCAATCTATTTTATGCACGCCTGTCTTTTTGCATTAAATCACACCAGCCACAAGCTGTGTTTATTCAAAGCTGCGTACTCAGAGACGGTGGCTGTACAGCTTTCCGTCCTAACCTGTGTTGTTTAACTGTCAATGCTGTAAAATAAAAAGGAACCTTGGGAGCTCTTTGTGTCTCCTGTCTGAGTAACTGTTGTGGAAAGTTGGGCCTAGCAATTGTTTCTCATTTGAAAGGGACGGGATTGGCTAGATGGGTAGCTTAGGCAAGCTCTCACCTGTTGGGAAAAGAGGAAGGATTTGAACTGCTTTACCAATTTATTTCTAGATAATCCTAGAGCATACCAGCATTCAGCTACAAGGTGAGAAAGCAGGACTCATAGAACTTGGACCCCTATAATACGAGATTTGCCTGTCCTATATTTTCCCCCAAATTATTACCAGTTGGCCATGGGATCCCAAAGACGTGCATACAGAATAGCCTACGAACCAGAGACCAGACAGAATGTGATCAGGCCTCGTAAGTCTCCATGAATTTAGACCCAAGGATGCTCAGGGGAAGGGTTCCCTGAAATGGCCTTGCTAGGAGCAGGCCTATCACGTACCATTTAAGAAGTCCCTCTGTGTTTCTAGGACTTGGTTGATGTCCTGCACCCAGGCCTGCTGGATGTCTGAGTTGGCGGCCTGCAGAATGACCCTTTCTGAAGTCTCCCTGTTCATGAGTGCAAATTTGCAGGGGTCATCATCCACATCTTCTTCCAGAACCAAATAATTCATCTGAAATAAAACACGTTCGTCCTTTTCATGTCTACGGAGTTAAAATAAATCACAGCCTACTTGTATTTTTATGTATAACTCTGTATAAGTGTTTTATCTGTACACCACATTCATGCTTGGTGCCCATGGAGGTCAGGAGAGAGCATCAGATCCCCTGGATCTGGAGTTACAGGTGGTTGTGAGCCACCATGTAGGTGCTGGGAACCGAACCCAGGCCCTCTGGAAGAGCAGCCAGTGCTTTTAAGTACCAAGAAATTTCTCCAGCTTCTATTTCAAAAATTTTAACCTCAGGAGAGGTTTCTATGGGCTCCCAAAGACATGCATACACAATCCATTTACTCCGGATTTAAGAGTACAGTCGCAAGCTTTATCTTTTGGTGAATGATATAGATGGATGGTCATACTGGAGACTGGCCCTGGGACTGTCACTGCTTATCATGATCACCAGTTAGCTTCACCCCCACGATTTCAGCCCCTGCAATGGCCCTCCTTGCCCCCTTTATACCCTCGCTGCCCCTTGTCACCTTGATGCTCCTCTTGAACATGTAGCCTGGGGTGAGGGACCCCTTTCGGAGCAGTTCACTAAAGATGACGATCTGCTCAAAGAGAAACACACGCCTCTCCTTGGTCCGGGACTGCATGCCAGCATCCAGCTCAATCACATAGAACGTGTCCTGCTGTAGAAGCTTGCCCTGGGCGGTTAGGGTGCCCTGATGGAGACAAGAGTCAAGAGAGGGTCATAAAAAGATAGATTCAGCTCCTTTGGGCTATGTGTTTCCTAGTGTGGGGGATGTAGACAATAGATCTGATATTCAAAGCCTCAGAACTCCAGCAAGACACTGAACTGGGACCCAAGTACTCATCCAGGGATGGACTACGGACACTCCCTATTCATATAGGGTTGTTAGAAGGAAAGGGCTTACATCATGGAATCAACAAGAAACCATGTCTGAAAATGCCAGAGGAAATCAGCTAAAACAGAAGGACAGGACACATATATACTTCCACATATAGCTTTGGCTGGCCTGAAACTTGCTAGGTAGATCAGGCTGGCCTCGAACTCTCAGAGATCCATCTGCTTCTGTCTCCTGAGTGATGAGATTGAAGGTGTGTGCCACTCTGCCGTGTGCTTTCTCCTCTATGTTTTGCTGGGTTTTTTTTTGTTTTGTTTTGTTTTTTTTTTTTCTTCTTTTTTTCGGAGCTGGGGACCGAACCCAGGGCCTTGTGCTTGCTAGGCAAGCGCTCTACCACTGAGCTAAATCCCCAACCCCTGTTGTTTTGTTTTTTAAAGAAGACTTGTGATGCTCAGAGCTGGAAGTAGCCAATCGTCCCTTGCAGCTTTGAGAACCTGGTCTGCCTAGCTTCTTTGTGGCATGGGACAACTGCCTGGGGCACTCTCATTGTGGCCAAGGAGAGTGAATAGAGACAGGATCTCCAATAACCTGATGAAGAGGGTCCCTCTCACCCCCTCCTGTTATGTGAGACAGGGGGATTCTGAAGTTTCAGTTTCTTGCTAAGACTGGCAGATAAAGTTGGAGTATATAAATCATTACCCCTGTTTTATAAGGTCAGATATTTCTCTGGATCCTGTGATCCTTCTCAAAACAATGCCAGCGATCAAGCTGCACACGACCTAACTGGGATAGGAGAGCACATGTGGTTTGCCAGCTTCCCAGAGACATTTTAGGAATGTGCCCATCCAGAACCTATCAGGAAGACTCCTACTTATTTATTTATTTATTCATTCATTCATTCATTTATTAATTTATTATTTACTTTGTAATACGAAGACTGACATGGGATAGAGGTCAGAGGACCCATGAAATATACTCTTTCTTGGGGGCAACTTCTGCCCTTTAGTGCAAACGCCAGTCATGCCCTGCACACGATGCCGTGTGCCAAGCATTCCCTGGCACAGGGGTCATTTTTCCTTCACGTTGCTGAGAAACACCCGCCCTTTGCTTGGACCAGGGCTCCTGACTGCCAAGGTCAGCAGAACAGGCTTATCTCTACCCTGGTCCAAAGTTAATATTAAGCCAGTGACCAGCTATCCAGAAAAGCTCTACACACTCTGTTGGATTACATAAGAACTCGGGGGTGCGGGCAGCCGGGACTAAAAGGAAAAAAACTACAAGATCTTGGAGGGAGGCGGTGGGAATGAGGGGCCCAAGGAGGAGTGGGCAGGCGCTCACTGTCCTTCCCGATCAGCTGAGGGAATGCAGAATGGATTCTCTGTGGCTGAATGATGAAAATAAAGATGATGGTGTATGAGTTACACGGGAAAACTTCACAGAGAGAGAGAGAGAGAGAGAGAGAGAGAGAGAGAGAGAGAGAGAGAGAAAGAGAGGGAGAGAGGGAGAGAGGAGAGAGGGGAGAGGGGAGAGGGAGAGAGGGAGAGGGAGAGAGGAGAGAAGGAGAGGGAGGGAGTGTGTGTGTGTTTCAGGTGGGTCAGAGAATAATGGATGCCCTCTCTCCCTTCAGCAGTCACTACCTGAAAGGACTCAGAGAAAGCTACCTAGACTTCTATTCAGAAAGCACCAGGAGGTCAAGGGTGAAGAGCAAGAGGCAGCAAGGGGTACTTGACTTGCTTACTAGCCTTAGGCTAGTTATAAAGTCAGGAGAGGAAGCATACAACCTCTCCGGGAAGACTAATAAGAAACCACTCGAGAATACTAGAGCACAGTGAGTAATTGAACTCATGCTAATATCTGACAGGTCTACCTAGAGAGCTGGGAACCCATGAAAACCTGCCACCTGTTCCTATCATGTCAAAGCATGGGGCCCAGGCAGGAGCAGGCGGGATGGATTAGGAGGGAGAGGAGGACAACCTAAACTGGGCTGTAGTATATCCTGTCCTCCGTGATCCCGCAGCCCGCCTGCCTTCTGCACTTTAACCTGATAGAGCCAGGCTGGGCTAGCACTGCTTTCCTAAGTATCTCAGCCTCCAGGGATCTCTTTTCTTCAAAGAAAGAATAATGAAATCTTAGACTTCGGGGTTGCTGGGAGGGAGGATTATGAGAGGGGAGATTTGGACACATCGAGAAGGAAGGTGATGTGATTCAGAAATGCCACGGGGGCATGAAGATGCCACCGACAAACCAAGGAGCAGATCCTCCCTCACAGATGCTCAGGCCTCAGACTGGTGAGCGGGAGTTTCTGTCATTTAAGCCGTCCAATGGTAGTGTTCCACGATGGCGGCTCTTCCGAGCCAGTGTGTCCTCTGGATATCTAGCTGTTTCCCTTCAGACTTGGTTTCCTTGTCCAGGAACAGATATGTGTGATGTTTTAGATCTTTACACCTTCACTGACCTGAAATCCGATCACTACACAGACCTCTATAAAAGACCAGTCTGTCCTCTGGAGAAAAGTTCGCTTTCCCACTCGGGTTCCTGGCTCATCGCATACCCTGCAGCGCTTGGGATATACTCATTTCTCAGTCAGGAGGAAGGAAAGACGGTGGCTCAAGTCATAAGGGACTTCGTCTGTTCCCAATCCCCTTGGAATTCTAATCCCAGTTTGGCCCGAACCTCTATTTCTCCATTATCACTGAGCTTCTGTAATAGCTCCATCTTCCAGATCTGTGAACTAGAGGGGGACTCCTAAGGCCTCACCTCAAAGCCCTGCAGGCGTCCCAGATTCATCATGTCATTACAGCGCTTGGGGACAAGGCACATTAACTCCACTGCTTTCTGTGGGAAAGAACACGTTATTCAGGATTCGGGAACCAACATTTAGTAGGAAGCTCGAAAAACTCAGGGCTGGAAAGAGGGACTTATCTCCCACAGTCCCTTTGTTCTTGGAAAGGGTGCGGTCCCTGCGGCCACTCTCAGAGGACTGTGTGGGGTTTTTAGATAAGAGAGCTTGGCCTTAGCACAGGGGCTCCATGTCAACGGTGACACACATGGGGGAAGGTTACCCAGCCCAACCTTTCTCTACCTCCCACTTCTATCATCCCCTCCCCTCTCCTAGTTTCTTTCCCTTCTGTGTTGCTTTCAGAACACCTAAGCAACAACACAGCCTGGCTGTTGAAACACGGGAGGGTTTGACCTAAAATAACCTGCCAGAAATGGCTGCAACCCTCTTTGGCTTAAAATAATCCCTACTGTGGCACAAAGGACTCACTTAGGGGTAATCCTCAGGGTGAGTGTGTGTGTGTGGGGGGGGATGGAAATGGAATAATTTACGTGTTAGGGTCAAATGGCACCTGGAGCCAGGGACAAAGTTGCATATTGAATCTCAGCAGGTGTCAAATATCACTCTTGCCCAGTAAGAGCCCCAGACACCAGTGGACTAGGCTCTGGGCTGACCCAGGGCAGATGGGAATTCTCGAGATCTAGAAACACTCCAAGCTCAGCAGCACTTGTCGTTCCTCATGCTGCTGACTAAGAGGGGAGTGGCTTGGACCCTGGACCTCCTTTGGGGACAAGTCGCTCGATATGGTCCCTAAGAAGAGCAAGCATTACAAGCAGGAGCCTACCTCAATATCAGAACACTCCAAACCAGCCTTCTCGCTGTATCGCAGGAAGTCCTATCGAGGAAGGGCGTGGGAGGGGTGAATCAGATAGTAAAATAGCCAGAGAGCCATAAAAAAAAAAAAACTTATCATAAAAACCCAACAGCACCCCAAAGACTTCCCTTCCCAGAGGAGGCGGTAATGGTTTGTCATAGCCGAAAAGTGAGTAATGAGTCATGTTAGATACAAAGATGGACTGTGACAAATAAACCATGGTGAAGGGAAGGAAGGGGAGGACAGTGGGACCGTCAAGGTGGACAGGAGAAAGAAAGTCAAGTCTTTCTCTTCCACTTGACCTCTTGTTTCCAGAAAGGGGGGGGGTAGGGACGGACAGGTTAAGTCGTTTAGAACACGATTGGACCTTAGGGACTATGTAAGGTCTCCAGGCTCTGCCCATCCCCTTATATGCCATTCTGGTCTTATATTCTTGCTATTTTCTAGGGCTTTGTTTGTTTGTTTGACATAGGGTCTCACTTCATACATAGCCCAGGCTGGCTACATACACCGTGCCTGGCTTATGCTTTAGGGCATTGCGTCAGTGGCTCTAACAAAAAACCGAACCAAACCAAACCAAACCAAACAAAACAAAAAAACAAGAGAAGGAGCTCAGGGTGGAGTATGGCATAGAGTCGAGGTTTTCGGCTCAGGGTGGAGTGCTGCAGAGAACCACAGTTCTCAACCTGGGGGTCGCACATCAGACAGCCCACATATCAGATACTTATACTGCGACTCATAACAGTGGCAAAATTACACTTAGGGATTAGCAACGAAATTGTTCTATGGTTGGGGTTGTACACCGCAGCACAAGGAACTACGTTAAAGGGCTGTGGTGTTAGGAAGCTTGAGACCCACAGGTACAGAGGTAGGGCCCTTGGCTCAGTTCCCCAAATGAAGAGTGAAAGGGGGAGAGAGGCGTGGCCGTAAGATAAATCAAAGGAAAACAAAACAAAGCAAAGCAAAGAAAAAAAAAAAACCAACAAAAAAAAGAGCAAAACAAAACCCTGAAAACAAGCAACTCGGGACAGAAACAAGAGCTGTGCAAACTATTCAGGCACAAAACTGAGGGCCAGCCCCTTTCCAGCCCTGAAGAACAGGTCACGGAGATGATCCCAAGCCCTACGCCCTCAGCTCCTGCCTGAGGAGACCCTTCTCCAGCCCGGACCCTGTCTCCCAAGCTTCTCACCTTGAGTAGCAGCTGGTACTTTGTTATTCTCTGAATGGGCTTGATGAGGAAGTCACTTAGGGTCAGCCTTTGATTGATCTCTTGTTTAACCTCCTGAAACACAAGGGTGAAAGGGGCGAGTGAGTGGCTAGTCTTCAAGATTTCCATAAAAAATTCTGAATTTTCACACTATAACCGCCTACCCCACTGTTCTGAGCAATGAGTCGCACGACCTTGAAGGCCTTGCTTGGTTCCTGGGTATTCACAGTGGGCACTGTCAAACCAATGTCCCCCACCTTAGACCTGGGAGAAGAGCTGGACCGGGTACTCTGCTCTCGCTACCTCTCCAGGAAAGAACCAGAAGGCTCCCCTCAGACACAACAGGCCTACAAGGCTGGATCCGGAACTCTGTTCTCTGAACACACAGGGTTCTTCCTAAGGGGGTCTGGGGAGAGGTAGTGTTGCCTCTTTATCCTCAGAAGTGTTTCTGCCGGGCTGGGCATGTACACACATGGAGGTGCTAGACATAGGAACGATATTCGAAAGAATGGGTCCCAAGGCTGAGGTGCTGTGGATGGATCAGTTCAAAGGTCTGAGAGACCAGTTAGAGGTCTAGAACAAGGTCAACTGTGAAGTGACTGTTAAGTCCTTTCACCAGGGGCAAGCACTTAACAACATTCCCAGGGACAGGTGGACATTCAGTGCTCAGTGATCACATGGGGACGAGAGCTTCCACAGACAGTCAGGGACAGAGTTCTTCCCTATACAGGGGCTTCTCTACAGTGTGTAGACAGTCACCTCGGCTCCTCCTCAAGCAAAGGTGCTGGGGACGGAGGCCAGAAGCTACCAGCTCTGTGGAGACTGGCTTCTTGCAGACCACTGGCAGGGGGCACCTGTGGATGAAGACCCTGGGGTATGTCTAATTGCAACCGTCTTGGCCCGGGGGCGAAGGGAGCCCAGAGGGAGCGGCTCACCTCAAAGTAGGCATCGTATTCAGCCACGATGTATTCAGAACGTGGTTTGTTCTGGCAGTACCACACGTAGATGTGCAGCTTCCGCTCCTGGTTACAGAAGAAAGTGTGACGATCGTGAACCTTGGCTTCCTGCTGACCACCCCCCACCCCCAGTCAAGGGCAGTTAATGACAGGGCGGAGAAATAGCCAAATGTGTTAAAAAGACAAAACCAGAATGTTGAGAGAGAACAGACCCAAGGAGAGCCGAAGAAGGCAGGAGCACTTTTAAAGACAGGAGTGTGTTGGCACCCGGGGAGATGGGGACAGCTGGGGTGACGCTCACATGTTTAATGAAGAGCTGGGCCAATCTGTCTTGCTCTTGGATGCATTTTTCCAGTTCAGCCAGGAAAAAACTAAAAGGGGAGAGGAGAAGGAAGTCACGCTACTTGGAGTCACATCTTCTCTCTGACAAGATAAATGACAGCGACCTCCCCTCAAACGCCCGCAAGGGGCAGATGCCCCACTGTCAGGGCAGCTTGGGACTCACTCTTTGTGCCAGTCGTAAATCTGGTGGATGTTTCCAAACACGATCTTTTCCTTCCCTCGCATGTCCTCGGGGACCCCCTTCTCTTCTATTCTTTTCATGAAGCCCTGATCGACAGAGGTGACTATTAGCGGTAGACCTCGCAGACCGAGTCCTGGGCCAAGCCCCATCCTTTAGCACCCATGCCAGCCCACACTCTGTACATCTGCAGACAGCACTGTGGTAGCTTCTCCCACTCAACCGGGCCCCACCCACCTCTAAACGCATTAAAATATTTCAAGAGGAAAACAAGAACTGTTTCCACGTTCTGCCCGGATTGTACCGTTTTTTAGTTTCATTTTTGCAAATTAACGGAGAGTCGAATATGCATGGTCACCAGGTTAAAGCGCTTGGGCCCAGGTAGGGTCCAGTTTGCTCCTGATCAAGTGAGCACAGATACGCCCACCCTGCCATCCTCTCACCTCCACCACAATCCCCAGGTCCTTGACGTAGTCCTTCTCTGTTTGCACCAACTCATTCAGGACAAACCTGAGCAAGAGACAAGGACAGTGAGGCTCCAACACGTTATTAAACAAGAGATCTCTTCCGTCCTCTGCAAGACAAGGTCTCCCAATTCCCAGGCTGGCCTCGAATTCCCTATATAGCCCAGGATGGTCCTGAAGCTCTGCTCATCCTGCCTTCATCTTCTGAGTGAATCTGTCTTAATCTCCAGGATTAGAGATGAATGCCACCACAGCCAGTTCTATGCAGTGCTGGGGATTGAACCTGGGTCTTTGTATATTCAAGGCAAGCCCTCTATGAACCAAGCCATATCCCATCCCCTGTTGCAGAAATACAGGGTAGAAATATCTATAAGCACTATTTTTCCCCAAAACTGAGTTGTGAAAGCTTTGAGACCAAGGGATTAACGTGAGATTTTATTCCTTTATTTAGGCTTCATCCTTATCCTAGCAGAAGAGGAAAGGCATTTGTGTGGTACTGAGCCTTGAAAGGCTACAGAGGTACAGATACAGAGTAAAGCTTCTATAATGCACAATCTGAGGTTAGTCAGGAATGTATCCATGGTAACTGGCCTGGGAAATCCTCAGCCAAGGCCAAAGAACCTAGGTTGACTACAGATAGTCCAAGTTCACGCCTCAGAATATAGCATTTCCTACCCTCGTAACAAGGGCATTTGCTCTCATGGGGTCTTTGTGAATTATTTCCATCTCTTAGGTTTATATCCCTTAGAGCAGTTATTATATACCAGCCACCCCTTCTGGGTTTCCTCTTGCGTTTAGCAAGCAGGGATTGTAAAATCCTATCATTTAAATACTAAGATAGATGGGAAGGTTAGGTGACTCACCCAAGCCTATAAAGTGAAGAGGAGAGGTGGGATTTGAACCTAAGTGTTAAGGGTCTAAAGATCATTCTTCCACAGTAGCCTACTGCTTAGGGAACAGCCCGGCCAGGCCCCTGGCATCCCTGAAGTCTCCACCCGACTCCTTCCTTCAGTCCTGAGAGTCAAACACTGTACAGAAGACACCACGGTCATGCACATGGCACAGAGGTCCTGTGTTTACGGAGTCAGAAAGAGTTTTGCCTGGAGGCACCAGCACATTATTTTTGGCCCGAGTGACAGAAGGGGTAACATTCCGAGATGTCGAAGAAGAGTCCTGAGTAACTGTTACAACCCAGCAACTGTTCTGAGCTCAGGAAGCAATTCATCTGCGGTGCTTGTCCCACACAGTACAGAGAAGCCACTGAGTCGGACTGGGAGGGGTCGGGGGGTGGGGGCGGGGCGCGTCTGGGACCTCAGAGCACATGGAAGGAGCAGAGAACACAGGCTTTATCACTGTGCTCAGCGCTTCCCAGCTGGCTGTCTTCCTCCAGCACACGATCATGTGTTTCAGGCCACAGGAAGGAACTGGTGAGGACAAACAGAAGCCTTTAGATATATCTTTAGCAAGGTCCGAGTTACTTCCTGGAAGAGAGTGAAAGCCCTTCCTGGTTAGTGAAAGCCCACAGGAGAGTGAGAATGGGAATTCAGGGCTGGGCTAGCCCTTCAGAGAGGAGAAGCTGGGGCTCTGCCGCCAGGTAGAGCTATTTTTATCTTCAGTTGTTTGCTGACTAATGGGGGTTGCCTTGGTTTTTGATTCTCTAGGAACTGAACTGGATTCCTAGGAAGGGCCAAGGAAGTACCTGGGACGATGAGATATCCCCTGGGAGAAGTCTAGCTGGTGTGGTAGGGAGCATAACCATCATCCCAGTACTTGAAAGGCAGGAGAATCAAGAGTTTGAGGCCAGCCTGGGCTACTTAACAAGACTCCTTTAGAAATAAAACAAAACAAAACATGCATTTCAAGGCACCGCATGATCAACAACCAAAGGAATTGAAAGTAACAGAAAGCTTTTCCATGGTCAAACCCTACGTTAAAAGTTGCTCACAAATGAATGTTACTCTTGGGTCTACCTGAAATTCTCTGGCTACAGAGGGACTTTATTTAGTTACTTTTCTTTTTTGTTGTGATAAAATACCGGAGGAAAGCAACCACAAGTAAGGAAGGATTTAGTTTGGCTCAGGTAAAGGGGGTATGCTCTACCATGGTGGGGTGGATACAGTGGTGGTGGTGGTGGTGGTGATGCTGGCCACATTGTATCCATACAGATGAATTCTGGTGTTCAGCTCAGATTCCCATTTGTTCTTTTTTATTTATTTCAGAACCCCATCCCCTAGGACGCTGCAATGCACGCTCAGGGTCCGTCTTCTAGAACTGTCTTCACAGACATACCCAGAGTTATGTCTCCCAGGGGATATTCATCCAGTCAGGTTATGAAGATTAGCGACCTCATACCTGCCCTCTTTCACACTGGTGGGGGATGGGTGGCCTTTGGCAGCTTTGGCACTGGATGTGTCACTGGGGAGACACTGTGGTTCCTTATCTCTTCCTGCTCTTTGTGCAAGACCAGAACCATTTCAAACTGCAGCCTTACCCACGGGCCTTGCCCATGCTTAATCTTCTTCATTCTGTTCTATTTTCTTTCTTCTCCAGATTCTAACCTACTACTTAACTAACTTTCTTTGTCTAATTTCTCCCATTAGAAGGCAAACCTGCCATTAGTGAGGGCTTTCTGTGGTTGCCATTCTATGCCTTCCTCGTTGATCTGTCGCACTGCTGGGACAGATGATGTATGTGCTTAACAAACGTCTGGCGAGTGAGGAGTGGCAAGTCCCCTTTCAGCATCTTCCTCCTTCCATACAAATGACACTTTGTTTCCATCCTCTCTCCATGTGGCTCATTTGACTCCTTGGTGACCTCTTCCCATGCCCTGATGGAGCCTCCCGTGTCTCCACTCTGCTTCTAGCCTCTCACGGTATTGTATACCTGAACACTGTGTATCTGCTCTGCCATGTTGGCCGTGAGGTCCAGCAGGTTAGAGCGAGGGAGGGCATCAACAGTCAGAAACATTCAACAGGTCAGTTTTTGAGAGCGTTCAGGATATGGAAAACAGAGGGTGTGCTGGAAGAGGGGATGGTGCAGCGGGCTAAATGGCTTGTTATAACAAAGTCAAACAATGTCATTTGGATATTGACAAGGGCTCTTAAGGTCCATTCAGTCAGAGTGCCAATCGGAGAGATGGGCTTTTCCAAGCATCACTTGTCACCTTAAAGGTCGCCTCCCTGACCTACAGCATGCTTCACTGAGTTCTCACCACTCCCCATCCCCACTACTGTAACAACCATGGGAGAATCCAGGGAAAAACATGTGCTGTGCAAGGCTCCAGAAACTTCACTTAGGGGATGACAGCTCACTCCCATAATTCTAGGGAGTCCTTCTGACCCTCAGAAAGTTCTGGGAGTAATCACAGGTATTAGTTTACATGACGTGCTCCTCTCCACCATATGGTGACAGCCCTGCTTTGATACTGGGCTCTTGCTATGATGTTACTGCTTCCAAGGAGACAACACTCTAAATGTTTACTTTGTATATTTGCCAGCAGCCAAAGGACTTGGCTCATCTGATTCACTTATTTCTGCTCATTTTTATGTTTGTGGCCTGGATAAAGGAGGCGTGGACGTAAAGGAGAAAAGAAGACAGAGAGTAGGATGGGACCCTTCATAACTGCCTAGCCCAGTCTGCTTGCTACTCACAACCTCTCACACTGAGTTACTGGCAGCTTGCTTCCAGGGGAATCGACCCCAAAGGAGACAACTTGAGTTCTGGAGGAGGTAGGGTTCCGCCTTGCTGATGTCTAATACAGTCTTCACTATCTCAAATACCAGGAGACTGACTTTGCATCAAGGTAGAGAAGCCCGACCTTACATAGCACATGTGTGTGAATGGGACCTTACCACTAGTCATTCAAAGCCAGAGGAGGGTCTTGCAGAATGAAACCTACAAATAGATGTGAAATGAAAGATCTAGGAGAAGGAGCAGAAATGGGTCTGGCCTGGCAGCAGAGAAGCCTCTCCTATGCTTCTCTTGCCTGCATTTGAGGAGCATCAACTCAGATATCTCCACTTGGCCACAGTCAGGGACTCTCTGTCACTGTAGACCCATGGGAGCCATTCCCCCTGTTTTCTGAATTCCACTATTTTCATTTTTTTTTAGCATGTTTTACAGTTGTATTAGATCTTGGTTATAGCCACGTTTTGTCAATATAACAGAGATCTCACAGAATATTCCCTTAACCCAAGCTTTCTTAAGGCAGTGCCAAAGCGGCCTATTGCTGTTCAGTGTTTACTGTGTAGACGTGGGTCATCATCACTTAGAAAGGATGGGTGAAGTTGGACAGACAGCACGGGGCTGTCTAATTTCCTCCCAGAAACTGTCCAGCACACACATGTACCAGGATCGGGTGGTGGGCCACTTACATCCTGCCTCTTAGAGCCTTGGCTTTCTGTTCTTCTTCCAGGTTTCTAGGAGGTGTGGGAGGGGCCATCCCCTCATTCAGGCAGACTGTGGGGTCCTTCAAGCTCCCCCGGTAAGAGCCTCCTTCCAGAGTCTAAAAGGAGAAGGACAGACAGCCTCAGAGTGAGCACTGGAAAGTTATTTACAAGCCCTGTGTCTCCCCAGTCTGGCCACAGGCAGTATGAGAGCCAGCAGCCAGGACCGTGCTCTCTGAACTACAGGGCAGCATTAGACCAGGGACATCCACCTTCTTGGAGCAGGGAGCTTCCATCCACAGTCAGGACATACCACTCGTCCTTGTTATCGGGGCACACCAGGAACCCATGTGATCAGAGCACACTAGGCATCCGTGTATCACCGAGTGCCCAGACATAATGAAGTTGTCACAGCAATTTATCCCTGGGTGAGGGCTGCAGAAAAGCTCCACATGGATTCTATACCAAATAAGGCATTGGGAAGGAACACTGGCTACAGGACTACTTCATGCAAATTGGTAAGCTAAGGAAAGTGGCAGAGGTAGCTGGTGGAAACCGTACTTTGCTATGTTAACTGCGATGCTTTGGAAGAAGACAATCAGATGTGGTTAAGAAACAGCCAACAGATGGAGCCTTTTCTAAAAACGTCTTTGCTAATGTTATTTACCAAGGGCTTTCTTTCGTTAATCCTCATTCCTGTTAATTAAGGTGCTACATAAGGCGCTTACTTGTTAGGGAGAAAAAAGGTAAGTGGATTGATACAGTGATCTAGAAGCAGCTGAGAAAAGGAACCTGATGTCTAAACCCGGATCTGATGAACAGAGGGTGCTCTTGTAGGAGACATGAAGGGTCCCGTGTATCCCTGGATTTTCAGAGCAGATCCTCCCTTTTAGCGAATTTCTAAAGGACAGAGACGATACATACTTGCACAAATCCTAGGAAAAGTTGAGAGTGGTCCCCAGTGGTTAGTGTCTCTCTGTCACAGGCACTGGCAACAGTAACATATTGTTGAGTTGTAACACACTCAAGTTGTAACTGGTAGAGTAACATACTCTTTGGGGCCAAACTAACATTTTAATGTACTAAGCTGATTTGCTTAATGTATATTTAGATTACCATATAGGTCTTTGAAGAGTTCTAAAGTTGAATTTTTTGGCAGACTCAGACCTATATGCAATGAACTTTTTATCTCTGATTACCTTGTCCTATCTGTACCTCTTCTCCACCTGAAACCTTTCTTTCCCAACTAGGCTGCCTCCTACTTTCATCTCCGTGTGTGACCAATGAATGAACGAATGAACAAACAAATAAGTAAGGCTGCTTCCTGAGCATGGGTGGGAGGTTACTTACTTGAGTGTGAACCAACTTATCAGTGGCTATACCACTGAAGAAAGTGACACCTCCCCCATGTAACTGTTAATCGTCGTCAGGAAGGGAGATTCCTGAGCCCTTTCCTGTTTCCTGATGAAATGCTGCTGGGTCCAATCTTATACAGGTCTTGTCAGATGACCATAGCTGCTTTGGGTTCATGGATGCAAGAACCATGAGACAATGGAGGTCTGGGAGATGATGTTCTGCAACATTTCCCAGCCCTTGCGTTCTTTCTAACCCCTCATCTGCGGTGTTCCCTGAGCTTGAGAGCAGGGCTGTATGCAGTACAGGCACCCGAGGACCAGTGGAAGCAAGGAGGGAAACAGTAGTTAGAGGTCAGGGTCAAAGTGGACGTCTATAACACAAGCATGAAAAACAAACGTCAACTACCCACAGTGCCTGGCAACGCCAGCCTCTGTGGTTTCTAGAAGTCAAGGCTTTGTTTTGTAGTCTTTGGAAACACCAGTTCTAAGACAAAGGACACCAAGATCAAATAGGGCTGATCACCAAGGCGGTAGAGCAAAAGGCTGTGGCCTGTCTTAAACAGCCTGTGCTTGAGAACATCCGTCACTGACTCTCTTAGCTGCTACATTTCAACAGAAGCCAGACAGAGGCAGGAAGGACCATTCCAGGGCAGTGAAAGCAAACGTGGTGTCCAACAGAAGAAAAGATGGAAAATATCAGGACCTTATTGTCGAACAGTGACATCAGCCTTCTTCCCCACTCCCTAAATGAGCAACTGTGTCAAGGGTCAAACATGGGTCTGTCGCCAACACTGGGATTAAAAGCACAGACAGTATCCTCCAGTTTAAGAGAGACAACTGCTTTCCACTTGACGTAAAGGTGTTTACAGAACAAGTAATCAACCATGGGAACTGTTATATCCAGAGCAGCACTATAGGCTAAAAATAAAGAAAGGTCGAGAAGGGTTTAGCTACATTTATAGATACAGGATCTGTAACCTGCTATTAAGGAAATTAGAATGTCTGGTGCTGAGGCCGGACAAGCCAGTGGACAGGCAGTGTTCCGGTGCATGTCCCTCGGTGCCATCACCAGAGCCAGGCTCCAGTACAGATGGACCCAGCTGGTGATGGATATGATTAGTACCTTTAACTTCCCATCTTCCTCACTGTCCTGTGTGGCCTTTATTCTGTGGCCCGTAGGCTGGTGGGAAGGTGAGTGTCAGGCCCAGTGAGCATGCCTACACCACTGCCTCCTGGGTGGGTGGCACAACCAGCTTGGCATGGGTTAACCCGTCTACAGGGGAAAGGGCCTCTGAGGAGTCCGATGTGTCACACAGGAACACCTGCATTTCTCTCTTGACTTTGTATGAGCAAAGAAGCCGGGTTATGTCTTGGAGAGGACTCTGGGACAGTGTCAGAGCATGGCACAGTGGCAGTAGAGGGCCCACTAAGCTCTTATGGTGGGCAGCCTGCCTGGAATGATGGAGTTGTCTCTCTTGCCTCTAGTTAGTGATCCCCTAGAAGGTCTCAGCTGCCAGAGTTGGATTACAGGGATGTGATTTAGGGTAACCATAACAACCTGTCATCACTGTTGTCTGGAGATGGGGGCAATAGTTGGCAGTTTGTCTCCATAGTAAAGATGTCTGTCCCACCTGTAGTTCAGGGCCACAACATGCAGCAGATGAAAAGGAAACTGAACGAGGAAGGAGTAATACAAGTCCCTATGTCTGGTCCATTTCCTTGCAGAAATGCAGAGAGGACTCAAATACACAGCTTACAGTGGAGGAAGGCCACTGTCTCGGTGAAATGGACGTATTTCCTAGTCATGCCCATAAAATACTCCACAACTATGTCCACCCCCCCCATGTAGTTAACTAATTTCTGCATTACTGATAGTATAGAATGTAATGTAAATGCTCTATAGTGATTGTTATACTGCTTTGCTTAGGGAACAGGGAAGGAAAAAGTCAATATATGTTCAGTGCAGATGTAATTTCTCCCCCAAAGAGTTTTGATCTGAGGTTGGGTGAACCTACAGAAAAGGAACCCAGGGATGTAAAGGATTGGCTATTCTAAGATATATATCTGTGTGTGTGTGTGTGTGTGTGTATTTAACTGAATACAGAAACCGAAGAACATTCAATCCTGGCAGGAACTGCACTGTGAGAAAGGTCATGGAGTAGAACATAAGTGAGGTGCAGGTAGAATTGGATATGTGAGGATCTGGACTGGCAGAAGACAGTGCTAATGAATAGTGTGTGTGTGTGTGTGTGTGTGTGTGTGTGACACACACACACACACACACACACTAGTAAGCTGGGATGGGTGCCACTGAGTGCTAGTGCTAGTGAGTGGGAGTGAGTGCTAGTGAGTAGGGGGAGTGCTAGTGATAGGGGTGCTAGTAAGCAGGGGTGGATACTAGCAAGCTGGGATGGGTGGAATACCAGAGAAGGAAGATATGAACATCAAAGTTAGAACCTGAGATATATAGAGGAGATCCTAAAGACCCTTGTCCATGGCATTAAGCAAGACAATAAGCTGGACTTACATTTTAGAAAGATCACTCTCAACCTTCCAAAGAGCTTTTAAGGCCACATCTCTGACTGGACAGCAAAGGAGAGCAGGATTTAAAATCTAAACACTATAGTTACATTATTTGCCAAAGGGTCTGAGAGAAAACACGTGAAGCCCTAACACTGAGTGTATCAGATGATGATAATCTCTGTCTGGACCACTGTCATTTCCCCACTGTCTCCTGAACGAGCATATAATGCTTTTACTAAGTTGCTAAGGGAAGACAATCACATGGAAAGATGCCAGACTAAAATCAGGGAGGGACAGACTGTACCAGTGCAGGCAGGAAGGGCTTCTGAGCATTATCTTAGGCTGTGGACTGTATACGGAAGGCTCCATGCCAGATTTCAGAGGTAGGTGCAGGGCAGGCCTCCTGGGTGGAGATCAAGGCTCATCCAGTGAGATAACAGGGAAGTGGTGGCCTAGCACCACTTCTCCATCACGCCCTTGGGATAGTTATCATATATTGGATGAGATGTGGGGAGAAAAGGGAGGAGCGGAGGTGGGGGAAGAAAGCATGTACTGGTTGGTGAGAGCAGAGAGAAAAAGAAACTTCTTCACGCTGTTGGTGGGGGTGTAGACTGGGATGCAGTTGCCTTGGAAAACAGTGCGCAATTCCCAAGGAAATGAACTATACAGAAGTATCATAAAGTACAGCACTCCAACTGAGCGTGGTGGCTTGTGCCTTTAATCCCAGCACTAGGGAGGTAGAGGCAGGCTAATCTCTGTGAGTTTGAGGTCCACCTGGTCTACAGAGTGAGTTCTAGAACAGCCAGGGCTATGTAGAGAGACCCTGCCTAAAATAAATGAGATGGGTGAGGAACGAGGTGAAGATGCCTGTGTCTGTGCTCACGGTGCCACAGTTGACAACAGCCAAGATGACAGCTTACGCTTTGTTGATACATGACTGGATAAAGAGGCATGCACACGTGCCTACACATAAGCGATTTTTGGTCAGGCATGAAGAAAAAATTCTACCGTTTGCCACATTTTGGATAAACTTGGACAACCTGATGCCAAATGAAATAAGCCAGACACAGAGGAAAATATCCCATTATCTCGTCTATAAAGGAAATCTTTTTCAAGAGTCAGGATTACATGAGTTAGAGAATGAAGTAGGGGCTGCAGAGTGGAAGGGAGTGGGGGAAGGAAGGGAAGGACAACAGGACTCAGCAGTACCAGGGCTCAGATATGTGGCATGAGTAGTTTCAAACCCAACCCATACCTGCAGGCTGCACTTAACATGGCGTTACATCAGGGACCTTCGTCAAGTAGAGAGATTTAGGTGTTCTTGTCACACAGGAAGTGACCTCGTGAAATAACAGCTGTGTCCCCATAGAGTGAACAGATGAGTGTGTGTGTGTGTGTGTGTGTGTGTGTGTGTGTGTGTGTGTGTGTGTACCTCCCACTGGGAAGCTCACATTTTGACACTAATGTACTTTTACAATTTTTATAATATCTCCCTGACAAAAAGCTTCAGAGCTAAGCCGTTCTCACCAGGATCGGCTACAGGACACCTGCATGGTGAAAAAACTGAGGTGTGGGATTTCCAGGCAAACGATATCGCGCGGTCGATGACTCCGGGTTTTAAAGTTTTTGTTGGATTCTAACCTTTCTTATTCTGAACCTCTGGAACCCTTGCCAGAATATGAAGACCAGATGATCCCATTCTAGAAAATGTGCACTACCAGCGTGGGTATGATGCATATTGCTTTATTTCCTGCTAACTCAACAGGGTTACTGACCGACCAAGTTACCTGATGTAATGGGATAGCATAGCACTGACAGAAACACATCCCGGCCTGAGCCACATAGGAGGCGGCCCTGGGGAGATGAGTGCTCTCCAAGTAGGAAAGCCAGAGGGTGGAAGCTTTGCTGAAGCCAGCTTGTACATTTCTCAGGCCACCATGGAGACTGAATAAGAGCTGCCGCTGCCAGCCTGGAGGTGGGAGATTATCAGGAAGCATGCGCTGGGCCATCAGAGCGAGCTGTTCCACTGTGCCACCTACAACAAGCGCTGAGATGGGGCTTTCTTCTTAGGGGTTCAGTCTTGTATGCCAAGCAGGCAGCTGAACCCTGGGGGCTCCAAGACACAGAAAATAGACCCATTTGATTCTCCCATGGCCAGGAAGCTATGGCTCTTTAGATCTAAAGGATAAAACCAAATGGCATCACCTATTAAACTATTTCCCTAAAACGCTCATCTGCCACCAATCTACTGGCTGACAGGTACTAAGTTTCCACACGCCCACGCGAGGTCATAGAAGCGGGAGACAACTTGGTTTTTCGATTGCCCTAAGAGCGAGCTAACATCTGCAGGTCCCTGCTTATCAGTGTGTGAAGAATGGCCAGGCCCAGGCAATCATCTTTACTCTCTTGAGATTAGATTCAGGTCAACAGATTCATCATCATTACCAGGAGGGGTCAGACAGAGTCAATCTCCAGAGTAGACGAGACACTTCTCTCGGGCTCCATAATCAATCCGAGCCCCCGGGACCTTTGCCTTCCAGTCCTTCACACGCTCGCTGCCAGGTACAAACCCATAGCTGCTAAGGAGTGAAAAGTCTTACCAAGGCTCGCACAGAACAAACAGAAAAAGTGCTTGTTTCTGACTCCGAGTTTGAGACGAAGCCCAGGAAAAGTGGGTAAGCTCTGCTGGGGGAGGTGTGGGCAGGCCAAGACAAGTAAGCCAGGAAGAACTCTGAAGGGCTCACCATGCCCAGGAGAGCGGAGGCTCTCCAGGGATTTAACTGCATAGGAGGCAAATCTTCAAATCCTGCTTTCATCCTGCAGCTTCTGGGCAGCAGACACGGAACCCTACTGCAACCATAACCAGGGGACCGTACTGTTCAGCCCTGGGACCTAGAATATGGGGGCTCTCACAGCCTTCAGGTAGAGCTAGGGAGCCAAATGAATTCTGAGTGCAGAATTTGATGCCATTGCTTGAACGAAGAAAGCAAAATGACTCCAGACAGAAATCCCGGCCTATCAGAAACGCCTTAAAATGGAATCAGACTCTTAGTTGGAAAGGGCTCTGTTAGTTCTTCCTCATACCACACTAACATAACAACCCCTCCAGGTCCAGGTTCTGTCCTCTGGAGCGAGCGCTCGACCAATCTTTCATTTCTACAGCAGTGCTTCAAGGCATTGGCAGACAGCCCTCCTCATGTGTTTCTCCCCAGGCTTAATCTCCCTCTTCTTCAGCTTTCATTCACATAACCACACGGTATTGCCTACTTCCTCCGGAGTCCTTCCAGGTCTTTCAAGAACATGCTAGATGACTGCATTTAGAATGAAGAGATTACTCACACACAGCTCATAAAAGTGCGACTGGATGGCTTGGAGCTCAATGGTACCACCGCTCTTGACCTGCACGCTGAACTTTGGACACGTCTGTGATGTCAACATAAACCCTGGACTTTAATTGGATAGGTCTGTGACACCACTGGCTGCTTCGGCCACCTCCCTCTGCTGCCATGTTCCATCAGATAAACCCTAGGGCTTTTTAAAGAGCTCTTCGACTCTTTTCTTGGAAGCCAAAAACTGACGGTGAATAAATGGGAATCCATCTTAGAGGCCAAAACGCAGCTCAGTGTTTTCAAACATGGTTGAAATGTCCTTCATTTACTGTTGCTCTGTGGCTACGCCACGGTGGGATGGGAAAGAAAGAAGGAGAAAAGAGAAAGAATCAAATTTTGGTGGGAAAATTCTAAGAAACAAACCCGCAGCTCCCTTGCTCTTTCCTTAACGTGTTTGGCTTCTTACATCATGCCAAAGATATCCCTGAGATTGCAGCTCTGTGTAGATATTCGAGAAGTAATTATTGGTGGGGAAAGTTAATGCTCTTTTTTATGGTAAACGCACCACAGAAAAGGCGTCTACTCAGAAGCTATTTATTGGGAGTCTGTGATCAGGCCCGTGAACGGTAACCTCAACCCACACTTCCTTTTCTCTGAGGCATTCGTCTCTGTGGGGCACAACCCACAACCCACAAGTGCCGTCCCTTGGCTATGGTTGTCTAGTGTGTCTAGCACTAGACCCAGTGTCCGCATACACCAGGGACCAACAGTGTGAAGGCTAGCACTGGTGAGAGTCAGGATAAAGGTCACCCCAAATAGAAGCAGATATGGATCTTTGGAAACAAGTGTTCACGAAGAACCTATTAAATGTAAAAGACTACTATATATTAATGGGAGAAAAAAATAATACTGCCTGAAATTACTAGCGAGCAGGGAGACATTCGGCCATTTTAACAACAACGGCACTGTCTCTGACCGCATGGAGCTTTGGGAACTGTGGTGGGACTTCAGAGGAACTGCCGTGACTGACGAGGGGAAGTCTTTGTGAGAGATGAGATTGAGTGGGACCCTGAAGGCCTGCTGTGCGTAAGTGAAAAGAGGGAGAACATCCCAGAGAAATGGGGTGATAGCAACAAGAACTTGAGAGAGGAAAGACAAACCTGTAACACTGTTAAATCGATGTAGTGACTGGAGATAAAAAAGCAAAACAGACCAACCAACAATCAAAAAGCAAAACCAAACAAGGCCATGTGAAGGGCAGGGGGAAGGGCATGAGAATGGACAGCCTCCCGGAGCTTGCCTTCTTACTAGAACCACCATCTGCAGCCACCATTTGCTCTGTACTCACAGCCATCAGGCCGCTTGCCTGAAAAGTGGATGCACCACGGTCCTCCGATCCCAGGGCCAAGTGGAAGAGGGTTAGTATTGGAAGAACAGCGACTCAGTCAAGTGACAGAAAAGCCAAACAGGGAGCACAGACGGCCGAGGAAGACGGGCGCACACTTCCCACCGCTGTCTTATTGCTTACACAGAAAAAAAATGGGGGCAGAGAGACAGCTGCACCCAGGAGGAGCACTAGCACACCACTGAAAGCCCGATCCAGCTCAGGCTACCTGCCCTTCCTTGTGGTATTATGATTGCCACAGACTAAACCAGTTGTTGGTGGCTGACGTTTGCCTTCCCCCAGTGACAGAGACACATTCCCGCCCCAGTTTTTTGTGGCAAGGATAATATTTACATGTTTCTACTCCTCTGTGATCAGTAGTCTAATTTCTAAGGCTCCGTAAACTAGGAAGTCTCTAAATGAAATGTCCTGGTTCTTTAAAATGTCTAGACCATACTCCATCTCAGCAGCACAGGACACTGGCTTCAGGGCTAGCCTGGAGCACATCTATCTACCAGCAGCTGATGGTGCCACATGTCTAGGGTCCAGCTGGTCAGTTTCAGTGAGTATATTTGTTTTGGAAACTTTTCACCTTCTATTCACCTCATAACACTAAAGGCCCTGCTGATTTCCCATGCCAATTTCCACATAAAGCTGAAAAGGCCCCTGGGGCAGAGTTTGTTTGTTTATTTATTTATTATTTTTTGAAAATACCATTATATGCAATTAGAATACGTGAAATCAGGATGTAGGTAACTGATTTGAGGTCCTAGTTGAGGTCCTGGGAGCCACATGGAGGTTAGAGGTAACACACGGCTTCCTCCAGCATGCCCACTTACCAGCTTACTTTTGACCAACTTTTCTATTGCACTGACAAGGTCTGCAGCAGTAGGCACGTCAGTGGGAGCCTGCCGGGCTGCTAGCAAAGAGGACTGCAAGACACGGACAGCAAAGGAAAAGCGGGTTAGCAAGAGGAGAGGGAGGCAGTTAGGAAGCACATCACATACTCCAGAGGTCCAGGCTAGGAAAGCACGTTTAGTGTTTAGAGGACAGAGACAACAGAGGGAGATGGGGGTGGTTCATGCTGTACAGGTAGGCCTGCATATCCCTGGAGAGGGATTCTGGTCAGTGACCAAGTCCAGATGGGCCTGGTTTTCCTTAGAGGCTGATGGGAGGGGTCACTGGATCCCTCAGGAAACCCACAGACCAGGGCTATGCCTACTGATAGCAGAGCTGGGGCAGCCACCCTGAGGGAGATCAGGACTTCTTGTGGTAGCCCGCCTGTGTTCCATGGTCTGGAAGGTATGAGCAATTCCAGGCTCAAATGTGGGCGAAGGAGATAAAGTCCTCGCCCTGCTGCGGCCTTAGCTATAGATCGGCACTGTGTGTCAAGCAAGCCTGATACTTCTCCCGTATCTTCTCCTTCCCTTTCCTTCTCATTCCTACCTCCCCCACACACATGCATTCCGGGCACTGGTAAGGCTCCCAAGAGTTGCTATGTCACATGTTGGGACTCCCAGAGACCCTGCTTACAGCAAAGGCAGACTCAACTACAGGTCTCTCTGTGTCCTTCCCCTGGACCAGGGGCAAGGCTTTGTGTGGTGGCTGCTTGCATAATGGCTGGGTTATTTCTTCCCCACACTGAAGGAGCCTTTCATTGTTATTAGTCGGCTTGCTTTTTCCTTCTTCCATCCTCCTGAGGTAAAGCTAGGGGAAAGATGGCTAGCTCTGTATCCATAGGTGTGCTTTTAGTTTGGTGCATCAGGGGAGAGGGGAAAGGGGGAAGAGGAGACCAGAGAGGAGGGAGGGCAGAGGGCAGAAGGCAGTGGTGTTCCCAGGCTGAGACATGAGGAGAATTACTTATGAGTGTAGAAAGAACAATGTCCTGGGCTTGGCCAGGCTTCAGTTTCTCCCTTTAGGTTAGGGAAGAGTTTCAAAAAGAACTTTAAGTGCTTGTAAGATTGGGGGAAGATAAAAAACATGCAATTAAGGAAGATAAAACAACACTGTCTTTCCTCTTTGGGAAGAATGCAGAAAAATGTCTTGGTTTGAAAAATCAAGTTACCATCTCTTTGCTTCTGGAAACTCATTCGAGTCAGATGTTTGAAGACCAGAAGCTGGATCTACACAGCGATCCTCAGGGGTGTTACTCAGAGGTACAAAGACCGGAAACGCCTAAGGCTGTCCTACAAAGGGCCACTTATGACAATGAGGGAGCATAAAGGTCAGGAAAATATCCTCCGGTTACTGAAATCAAGGTTGAGCAGGTAACATTAATAAGATTCTACAAAGCAGGAATAGATGAAGCACTGACAGCCACACACACAGTGGAAGCGGGAAACATCCATACGTGTGAGCAAAGGACACATGACATGGACACATGTTGAACTTTAAACGATCATCGAACGTTCAGTTAAAGTTCCTGCGGGGTCGTGGGACACACCTGGAATTTTAACATTCAGCAGGCAGACACAAGGACTGCAGCAAGCTCAGGGCCAGCCTGGCTTATGAAATGAGTTCCAGGCCAGCCAGGACTAGTGAGGCTCTGCCTCCTTACAATCAAAATTGTTTCAATAAATTCACTGCTACTTGCTAGGAGTGCAGGACTCATTCCAATTCCAGATATTTCTACCAAAACCAAATGGACAGAAATCAAACAAGCCAGCGTGAGGAGAGTTAACATGGGATTCCTGCTATGCACTAGGTACAGTGAAGAAAGGACCACATTGATGCCTGCAGTAAATTTGTATTCTCAGTTAAAAACTATCCAGGAACAGCCTAACATCCATCCACCCCCAACAAACTGAGGGGACTAGGAGAGGGTTCATGGCCTTTCTGTTTTCTGTAGGCAATGGAACTTGGGAACTCTACCATCCCATCTCTCCCTGTGTCTGTCTGTCTGTTTGTCCATCTGTCTCTCAAACACATACACACACACTTTCTCTCCCTCCCCCACCTCCTCCTCCTCCTCCTCCTCCTTCTTCTTCTTCTTCTCTCTCTCTCTCTCTCTCTCTCTCTCTCTCTCTCTCTCTCTCTCTCTCTCTCTCTCTCTCTCTCTCATAGGACATTTTACAAGGGTGGGTGGGGAAGTCGGGAGGCTAGATCTCCTGAAGGTGAAGGGCAGGCATTTCTGTCTCTGGGAATCCCTTTGGCCCTGTGGGTACAAAGTCATACTTCTGTTTTCTTTCTCAATGGCCCAGGGTCAACTTGGCCTAGAAGTATGGTCCAAATATCTCTGTAGAAAGGGTCACAACTGTATGCTGCTTAGCGTGAGCACCTTGGGAAGCAGCCTCATCTTAACCCCTGGTTCTCCCTCCCGCCTACACAAAGGAAGACCTTGGATATTTACTATGGGTTAACAACCAACTGCAAAGCAGACAGAATTAAAATCAGAAATGCTGGAACATCCATAAACACAGCCTATGAAGCCTGATACCTATACATGCTTGGCCTCCTAACTCAAAGGAGGCTTCCCCAGTGCAGGGCACAGGGAAGCACATAAACGTAGTGAGGGAGACAGCTGGTGAGCCCTCACTACCATCACAAGAGGACACTCGGGAGACAATGGCGAGTGCAAGCAAAAGCTGCAACTTTCCCTTCAGTGACCAGAGTCACAGATACAAGCCATTACATAAGGCATGAAAACCCCAATGGAGCCCAGGCATAGCTGTGAGGAAAGCAAGGAGATACATCACAACAACAGCTTCAGTTGGGCATGGTGGCCATGCCTTTAATGCCAGGAGGCCGAGGCAAATGGATCTCTGGGAGACTGTGGCCAGCCTGGTCTATATGATGAGTTTCTGGCTGGGCAAGGCTACATAGTGAGACCTTGTATCAGTAGAAACAAAGTAGCCCCACTTTGGGGTGGGGAGGGGAGGAGAGTATGTCAGTGCCTGGGACTCAAGACCGCCAGAGTCAAGCCACCTCTGGGGAACAAGTGGAAAGACCTGACCACTGGGGCATTAGCGGCAGAGGGGAGGGGACAGGGGCCTTTCCCACCAGTGAGCAGAACATTTCACAAAACAAAAGGCTGTGGCGATTTGACGAGCTTTGCTTTTCCATGACTGACAACAACCCTTCCACCACGAGCATCTGTTTCTACTCCACATGCTGAGATGGCAGAGTTTTATCAGCGCTGGCTCAAGGAGAAGTGACTGTGGTTAGACTTATTAGAGCCAAAGGCAGTAGACAACCAAAACACAGGTTGTGCATCAGGCATTACGCAATGACTGGCACTTGGGGCCCTCACCGATTCCTTTTAGGGAAGCTGCCTACAAATACAGAATCACGGGTCCCTTTATGCGTTCCCAGGTGGGCTCCTGCTTTAACTGCCCAGAATAAGGCTGAGCCTCTGTGATCCTGGGAGAAGACACCTGCTCACTGACACCCGTGTCACCGAGGGCTCACGAAGGGAAAGGACTGATGGGGAGGGGGCAGCGCGGATTCCTGACCCACATTCTCAGGAAGAGAAATCTCAGCAGGGGTCCTACCATCTCATCCTGGGTGGGGTCATTGTCAAAGATCTTCATGGGCGGGGGGAGAGGTGTGTGTGACTCTTCATCTGGCTCGTCTTCTCCCCAACCTTTCTTGCTCTTCTAGAATAAAAGAACACCATTAGGTACTGCTACACCAACAAAAGACGCCAATACGTCAGCACTTGACAGTAAAAATAATTCTTAAGGAGAAATACTCAGGAAGGGAGAAGGTTGCAAGTTTTTTAAAACTAATTTTTCCCTTCCCTTTCCAACCCCCACTCCTTCCTTCCCTTCCCCTCAGGGTCCAGGCTAGCCTTGAACTCATGATTCTTATGTCTGACTCTTGGGTGCTGGAATTACAGGAAAGTATGTGTCACCACACCACGCCTAACTTCGAATTTTTCTGAAGGCCTGTTAAACTACCATCCAAATCTCACCAGGCTTTTATGCCATCTCTAACTTGAGAAATGACAGATGGAACAAAATTACAAGGCAGAGTCTGGTTCTGCATCAGAAAGGCTTTCCCAGCTTCACCAGTCATTGAAGTAGGCTAGTTAGGCAGATAACATGGGCATTCTTAGTCCCCAAGCCTAAAAAAATGCACCCCTATGTTTTTATTCTTGAATCTCAGCTCTCCAAGAACCCAGCCTAACTTCTTGGCTCGAACCCAGTTTTCTGTGACTAACAGGAGGTCAGAAGGTCTCATAGGGGCTCATTTTATCGTCACAGCTGTCTCTAAAGTTCCGCAGTGTGCTGAAGTCTTGTCCACTGCGACATTCGTGTATTCTTCACAGCTATCCCTCTGCAGCTCCCTTATTTATTTATTTGAGACAAGGTCCCAGTGTGCAGCCCCAGCTTGCCTAGAGCTCAGTATGTAGAACATGCTGGCCCCAAATTCAGAGATCGACTACCTCTGCCTCCTGAGTGCTGGGACCGAGGGAGGCCACTACCACTGCCTGCCAATCGCAGCACCCTGCACAGGTGACACCTGACTGCAGCTCAGCCTCCGGTTTTTGGAGTGACATCGTCTCCAGCCTTGCATTCTCACTCTGTGTCTGGCTCAGTAGAGGCAGGGGATTGACTGCCTCCTTTCTGGCCAGAGATTCCTATCTCTGAATCTGGTAAATCTTTGTTCCTGTCTACTCGATGGTCGTAGTACTTGTCAGTCTGTGAATGGGGCACAAATCAATGCAAAGACTCAAGAATGGGAAGTTCGAGATGACATAGTACTAGAGATGGCAGACCTGCTTGATTACAAGGCTGGGAGGGAAGCATGCCAGAGGTCTCTTGTGGCGGAAGCGAGCAGGCCCTCCCGCCAAGTACCTCATCAGCGCTGTCTCCCTGAGGGGTCGTCTCGTCCCCTGGCTTGGGTGAGCCCAGGTCGAAGCTCTTCCGCCCATCCCGTACTTTCTTCTGCTTTTTGATGTTTCCGTCTGCTTTCCCGCTGTTGAGCCGGCGCACAGGGCTCGTCAGCCACTTCTTAAGGGTGTTGGTGGAGCGCTTGGGACCAGGGGAACTGTGGATGGAGTTCAGGGAGGGCTGAGACTGCAGGTTGGCCACGGACTCAGACTTGCCTCCATTCTCACCGGAGGAATGAGAGTATGAATCTGAGGAGGAAGGACAGACAGAAACATCATGTCGGAACCTGTTAAGGCAGGCTTTTGAACTGCTGAGTAAGACAGCTTCACCCTCAGGGAGGTACGTCGTAAGGCAAAAGGTACATGAAGTCCTGCTGTAGACCCAGGCAAGAGACAGCGGTAACAGTTGACACTGATTCAAATGTTCACAAGTGATACGCCATTCCAGGTTTCATAGAAACACAAACTCACAGGAGACAAAGGCTCCTTCTTCCATGGAGGTTACATTCTGATGGAACATACAATAGACCATGATAACACCAAAATACACAAAGGTAGTGAGAAGAGCTATATTAAAAAATAAGGTTGGGCTGAGCTGTGGTGGTGCAGGCCTTTAATCCCAGCACTCAGGAGGCAGAGCAGGCAAATCTCCATGAATTAGAGGCCAGCCTGGTCTACAGAGTGAGTTTTAGGATAGCCAGGGCTATAGAGAGAAACCCTGTTTTGGAAAAAAAAATTAGTGAGGAGATGGTGATGGTGATGATAGTGAGCATGGTGATGGTGATGGTGACGGTGATAAGATGGTGACAGTGATGGTGATGGTGATGGTGACAGTGATGAGGGTGATGCTGGGAAAGGCAGTGGGGAGCAGAGGATGCAAATGAACAGCAGCCGAGGCAAAGCATCATGACTTGATGTCTGAGCGTAGTCCCAATGGCGGTGAGAGACAAGCCATGCGGCCATGTGACAAAGAGCAATGCAGGCAGATGTTCCAAGGTCGGATGTGGGGTGTGCTGGTGGCATCAGTGCAGTGAGCAAGGGGAACAGAGTGGGGGTCACTGAAAGTAAAAGGGACTGGACCACCTGGACTGGGTGCCAACAGTATGACACCTTTGTTTTTACCTACAGGGAAAATTCTCAGAAGATGGATACCATCTGTCATACATGCTAAGATGTCATTCTTCTAATTGAGGACAGTGGAAACAGACTGCCTAGGAGGCCGCCATACTCCTTTCGGCTGAGGGAGGCTGGCGGCCATCAGAGGGGATCAGACTCTGGATATGTTTTGACAGCAGGACAAAGGATAAAGTTTCCGGGGCAGGCAGAGTATGGGAAGAGCGGCTTTGAGGGTAGACGGAAGGGAGGTCAGTTGTAGGCTTCCCGGAGATGCTCTTAGCTAGATGCTAGCAGACAAGCTGAGGAGTTGCAAGCCTGGAGCTCGGGGAGAAAGTGCTTGTAAGCTGACCGAGGGTTGTCAGGGAAGAGATGATGCTGGAAGCCATGAGTGAAAACACCAAGAGGCATGGATGTGGGGGACGGAGAAGTCTGGAGACTCAGCAAGAAGCGGGAGAATGAGAAAGCAAAGGAAGTGTCAGAGAGGAAGTGGGAAAGGAGAGCAGGAGCTGGCCAGGAGGCTGCAGGCGGACAAGCATTTGCATGGAGGATGGAGGTGTCAGCTGTGTCAGCTGCTCCTTGATAGGTCAAGAGTACTGACCAAGGAAACCTTCGACTGAGTTACGCAGACGTCACCAGTGATTCTGCAAAACAGCAGCTGTAGTGTGATGGGGGGACAGGGGCTCATTACACAGGATGGGAGAGGGGAAGGGACAGAGTGCACGGACGACTTCCGTTTTGTTTTAAAGGGGCGATGATTGGAGATCAAGAGAGTCTGTTTTGTTCTTTCAAATAGAAGAAATCAGCGTATTGTCTGTAAGAAGCTATGCCACGTGCTGACTCTCTCAGTGCTTAATGAGCTTACAATAGCCTCAGTATTTCACGAGGACCATCTCCTTTCATTCTCTGGCAACACAGTGGGCTTGTCCGGGTGGAGGGTTGTCTAATTATCTTCATCTTACGGAAGAGGAAGCTGCCCATTTAGAGACATCAATCAGTTTGCCCAAGGACACACAGCTCCTAGGGACAGGGTGAGATCCATTCAGTCAGACTTGAGCAATAAATCCTGCTACTGGGCCTTCACACCTGTCCATGCCCTGTACCTCAGTCCCCACTGACCAGGCAAAGCAAACCATACTGTTGGGGTGGGATGGCTAGAGAAAGCACAGCACCGGAGAAGTGTGGAAGACAACCCTTGTTTAACTCCTTCAGTCCTGACATCTGAACACTTGCGAGTCTTTGAGGAGACCAGCATCACATGTGCAGTTTAGCCTCTAGCACACCCGACTAATCCAAAGACAGGACTTTAAAATCAGCTTCAGGTGCTGTTCTAGCTCTAACTGTCAGTGATGGTGTTTCTGGTTCCACCCACACTGAGAAAACTAGGGTCCCCGGACTTCTAGAGATCACACGGTGACACCAGTGTATTGGCACCCAAGCCGAGTGCCAAGCAAGACTCACTGACCAGTAACGACGTCACAAAGAGCGTAGTAGAGAGAGAGTTGTAAGAATGTAAGACCCAGGCTCCATTCTCACTGAGCTCTGGTCTAGCTGCCCGCACAGCCACATGCACAACAACAGAGAGAAGTCGGGAGGGAGAGGACAGAACCGGACGGTAAGACAGAGCATAGGAGGTCTCTCACATGCAGGCGCTGGCTTGTGGGGAAGGCCGTCCTGTGACTCCTGGACGAGGGAGAGGGATGGCCATGGCTTTCGGGAGGAAGTGGGGATCCTGGAGCAAGTGTCAGAGCTTTATAGATCCACCGAGATAACCTTCATGTTAGCAAAAAGCTAAACTTTGTGTTTTGTTTTTGTTTTTAAATAGGGCTGATTTCATTTATGGGATTGGTCACTGACATGGCTTGCTAGCTAATCCCGTCTCCTTGGCTACAGTCACGCCTCAGCACTGGGGACCTAACATGCTTGAGATATTCACCACATCATACTTAGGGTTTCTTCAGTGACTATTCAATAATGCTATACATTTTTATAAGGTTAGATTGTTTGTTTGAAAACATCTGCTTACATTCCAAATCCCAATAAACTTGTATTGGTATTGGTAACAGGTCAAAAAAACCAAAAAAGATATCCTCACAAGGCCATGTGTGATTAATTGCCAGCAGGCCGGCATGGACAAACTCTCCCGATACGTGAGCAGAGTTCAGAGGAGGGTCATAACTGTGTAGGAGAGACTGGCCTGGAAAAGTTTAAGGGAAGAGATGTTTGCGGGAGGGCTGCTGCTCCCAAATGGTAGGATAGCAAGACCAAATGCAGAGTCAGGGGCACGAAGTTTTCCAGTTCAAAGTTGGTCCTTTCTAGGAAATACGATCAGTGGGGTACAATCCAGACAGAAGGGAACGTTTGGGAAGATGTTAGATAATAAACTAGACGGTGTTAGATAATAAACTTCATTTTGAGATTCTGCTGGGAAGTGACAGAAAAAGAGTAGTTTTTTGTTTTGTTTTTGTTGTTTTTCAAATTAATCTGGCAATTCTATGCAACTGTCTTGGGAAGAAGGGATTGGATTCCAGTTGGTCCTGGGAGGGCTGTGCCCAGCCTAGAGAACATGATACTGTTAGTGTTTGGAAGACAAATTAAAGGTGAATGCTCATTCCTACATGGTCCTGAGGCAGCTGACCTCCACCCCAGCCCTGGTTTACACACTGGCATTTAAACCAAGTAAATGGCTGGGTATCTAAATGGCATTCTAGTGGCTTTCATTACCTACTCAGAGACTGAATCACATTTTCCCATGTGATTCTGCCTTAGACTTGGACAAGAGATCTCACCTAGCCTTGGAAACCCTCAGAGTAGAAAAGAAAAATCCCGAAATGAAGTAAACAAGTGTATTTGCCAAGAGAGAGCTGTCCCCAGAATCTCCCAGGAGCTCCTGAGCTCCATACTGGGGCTTGCTGGGCCTTGGCCCTGCTGGGGCACTTCTCCGGGATGCTTAGGGCCTTGTGCAAACTTTGGAAAGCAAAGGCAGAAGCACAAACACAGAGCTCCTAAAGTATGAAGGAGAATCTACAGGGCTGCTCTGCTTGGGGACCATCTGGGGATTCACTGGTATCTCTTTAAGGATAAAGGTGTAATCTTATCTCAGAAAATTCCTCTCGGGCTGTGGTCTGGTGTGTTGACATTCCTTCTCGAGTGTTTGGTACGGGTGATAAGCATCTGCAGTAGCTGATAGAAACAGGGCCTCCCTGCAGATAAGCAGTGGGCTCTCCTCATTCACTAGACCTCAGGGATGCAACGGACCCCACGTTTTCTCGAAGCCTAGAAGTATAGCATATGCTGTGTCAGCAAAGCAACGGTCTCAACTGCGTTAACCGTGCCTCAGTTACCAAGGGAAACAGATGATGTTCCGGGGTCAACCGGGGCCCGGCTTTGGCATTCCCACGTGCTCGTTAGGAATGGCCGTTCCTCTTCCCAGCTGCTATTGATGTCTGCTCTTTATGCCTTCTGTATAAAGTGACGGCAAACATGCGAGAGGGGAAAAGGAAACCTCCAGAACACTCTCAGTGTTGCCTCGTTCGTTTTAGGCAAGCAACTGGAGTCATTTAACGGTGGGCTAGGCAGTGGAAATCCGAGTCAGAAGCAATGTACGATCGATTCATCATCTAGCCAGTGTCCTACCATAAGGCAGCCATTTTTTTTCTTTCTTTCTTTTTTTTTTTTTTGGAGCTGGGGACCGAACCCAGGGCCTTGCGCTTGCTAGGCAAGCGCTCTACCCCTGAGCTAAATCCCCAACCCTAAGGCAGCCATTTTCAAATCACATTTTTGGGGAGAAAGAGATAGGGTTGGGGGAGACAGGGTCTTAACATGTAGCCTTGCCCTCGCTCGGAACTTGTTCTGTAGACCAGGCTGGCCTCAAACTCTTAGAGCTCTACCTGCTTCTGCCTACCGAGCACTGGGATTAAAGGCCTGCACCATCTGCCTGGCCTAAATTACTTAAAATGCCCAGTTGTAAAAGAATGTGAAATTACTCAGAGAAGAACTAGCTGTCTGGTTAGCTGCCTCTTCAGGGTTACTGTGCCCGCACCATCTCTGTAAAATGGCCACAGTAGTGAAATGTGTTCCCAGTGATAGGTCAGTTCCGTGGTTAATTCATATCAACTACGACGATAACCCTGTCTCTCACCCAGTCTTTGTAGTTGAGGAAGGTCGCACGAATTACGATTCCCGTGTTAGGAAATAGAGAAAGGAGAGGGTTTCAGCAAACCAAGGCCTGTAGTCAGTGCAGAATCAAAAACCAAAATCCAGGCTTGGCTATGCAGCCGCACCTTTAGCCTTATTTCTCCTTAGATGCTCAGCTCACGGAATCCTTAGCCTCCGTGATTATGGTACAAGGTACAGTTGCTGTCTATTCAACGTTTTAATATAAACTTACCTGTGCATTGTATCAATGATAAGGTTTCCATGCTGAAAGCCATCTTCAAATTTACCTGATCATTGTGCCGGTCAAGCAACAGAGCCATAGTCACAAACTAGTAACAAAGCTGGCACCAGAACCTGGCATCCCCTTGACTGCTCAGGCTACTGGACCGACAAATGCTCTTCACTCTGAGGTGAGGGACTGTCTGAGAACCGGTTTCAAGTATGGGAGCTGTGGACACCATACTTAGGTGAGACTCCCTTATCTGCAACTTGTTTACAAGATTAAAAATAACAGTGAATTTCCTGAGGCAAATTTTTTTTTACTATGAAATCGTTTCGCATCTTTGGTTTTTCCAAGTCAGGGTTTCACTTTGTAGCCCTGGCTATCCTAGAATTTACTGTACAGACCAGGCTGGCCTTAAACTCACAGAGATCCATCTGCCCCTACCTCCCTAGTGCTGGGATTAAAGGTGTGTGCCACTACCCCCTGGAAAAATATTTTTAAATAAAGAAAAATACAAGGGAAATAAATTATTTAGTTATCGAAACATACACATTTTGACATTATCTGCTTCCGCTGTTTTTTAAAAATGAAAGGTTTCAGATATGGCTGAAGGAAGCTACTTTTTTTTTTTTTTTTTTTACAAATCTCACACCTTCCTCCCATCCCAGAGAGAAAGGCAGTAATGAGATTGGTATGCCTGGTTCACATCCACGCCTGTTGACTTTACATGCGAATACGGTCCTACTTGTATCTTATATAATCATTATATAGGTATCACTTTGCAAGGTGCGAGTTCTCCGTGGCTCAGTCCACGGAAGTTTTAACACGAGGGTCATTCCCAAGCAATGACAAGTACCTCCTCTGTGTCTCCCTCCCAGCAGGAGCTTCCAATGGATTCAGGATAGGGCAGGCGAACAACCTGAGGCCAGTCAGGGTCTCCGATGGTTAATCAGTTAGATTAACCAGCCCCTGTGGTCAGTGTCCCCCTGGGGCCAGGACTCTGTCATTCCAGGTGTTTTAGTCATGGTGCAGCCCGAGTCCAGCAGCTCAGACGTGAGTGCTGTCTGCTGCCTTGAAGATGAAATCTGGGGAAAGCCAGGACAGTGTGCTCGCTGCAAGCATCCTAACAATCCCCTGTCCTCACGAACACCATCTTTTCCAAGCAGAACAGAAGATTCTGAAGAGAATATGGGCAGAATAAGGGAGAGGTGTGTTACATCTAAGATGGCCATTTTGAAACTCAGCGTCCCACGGACGATATTTCTGTTTCACACTTCTAATTTTTTATGTTATATCTGGAGAAAAAGTTCTGCTTTCGTTGGCCTGCTGTGAAGGTTGTAGACTTCTGAAGGTGGCTATCCGGTGCTAGGCATCTCGGTCTGTTCAAGTGTCTCAGGCTGTACCCACAGCACGGCCGTCTCTGATTTTCCAAGTGCAAAGCCCTGATGTAGCTTCGTTTCAGTTCCCTTCAATGGCAGGTAAAGGACTACATCTCCTCGTCAGAAAGAGAAGAACGTCCTACTAGCTGTGGGTTTTCTCTCCCCAAGGACCCAAACAGAGGATTGGAAGAGCTAGCCTGCAACCCAGGGATCACGAGAGCAAACAAAATCCGCTTCTCTCTATTCCCAAGATGCCTCTCACACCAGACACATATGGTTGTTTCTTACGCACCAAGCCAGCAGTCAGTTAGGTGTCAGCTCTGGCACTGCCAGCCTGGAGAAGGCATTAGATCCCACAGGTCGACGGCTCAGTCCCCAGTTCTGTCACCTCAGATGCCAGTTACAAGCCCCCAGTTGTTTTTCCTATGCTCCACTGACTGGACACAAACTTAGGTTCCCACAGGCCTCCCCTCCCCACTTTTTTTTTTTTTTTTTTTTTTTTAAAGATTTATTTATTTTTAAATTGCATTTTTTTTTCAAGATGAGCCACCATGGGTTTCTTTGCCATCTCCAGCCCCCTCCCCCTTTTTAAATTGTTTTTTTTCAAGATAGGGTTTCTTTGTGTAGCCCTGGTTGTCTTGGAACTCACTCTGTAGACCGGGCTGGTCTCAAACTCAGGGGCCTCTGCATTTTTTTTTTTTAATTAACTTGAATATTTCTTATATACATTTTAGTGTTATTCCCTTTCCCAGTTTCCGGCAAACATCCCCTTCCCCCCCCTTCCTTATGGGTGTTCCCTCCCACCCTCCCCCATTGCCGCCCTCCCCGACAGTCTAGTTCACTGGGGTTCAGTCTTAGCAGGACCCAGGGCTTCCCCTTCCACTGGTGCTCTTACTAGGATATTCATTGCTACCTATGAGGTCAGAGTCCAGGGTCAGTCCATGTATAGTCTTTAGGTAGTGGCTTAGTCCCTGGAAGCTCTGGTTAGGGCCTCTGCATCTTAAATGCTGGGGTTAATGGCGTGCACCACCACTGCCCAGCCCGCAGCCTCCCTTTTAGTGCCCACGGTCTCCTGTTCCAGCTTGACTAATGCACTCTACTATCTCTCAAAACTCAGGGAAACAATGCTTACTGGTTTATTATGAAAGATCTATCAAACGGCACAGATGAAGGGATTCTAGGGCACTAACCGTGGCCCCTCTATGCCCTCTTCAGATGTACTATCTCTCAGGCGCCTGCTTGAATTGGGCTGCCCAAAGGTTCTAAACTCTGATCTCTTGGAGATTCTAGGGAAGCTTTATTACATAGACACAGTCAACTAAATTGCTGGCCAACTTAACCTTCAGCCCCTCTACTTTCCCCTAAAGTTGTGGGGGTGAAGCTGAAAATACCAGGAGGAGCTGCCAGCCTTCATCCGATCATTAGCACACTAAGAATCACTACTTTGGTGATTCCAGTGATTTTAGGAGTAGTTTGTGGAGAAAGAGAATAACGCCAAATATGCATCAGAGTCTGTGTATGTGTAACGTGACTCCCAAAGGATTTTCTATGTCACCCTGAGCGGTGCCTGTCAAGACTGGAAAACTCATTCTCAATCCATTCTTCTATAGTCCTGTAATTGTATTCTATGATGCTAACGTGTTTTCATCTGAAGCATCAGGTCGTTGCTAAAACACACAAGATAGAGTTGTTGTTGTTTTTTAGATAGGGTCTTAGGGTGTTGTTTTGGCTGGCCTGGAATTCACCGTGCAGAACAAGATGGCTTCAAACTTGTGGAGGCCCACCTGCCTCTGTCTCTCGAGTGCTTGGAGTTAAAGGTGTGCACCACCACACATGAGTGGCTGCTCAATATTAACCTTTACATCGCTGAACTAGATCAGAGGTTTTCAACCTGTGGGTCATGACACCTATGGGGTTGAAGAACCCTTTCACGGGATCACAAAACACCATAACCCCACCCCCACGGATATTTACATTATGATTCATAACAGTAGCACAATTAGAGTTATGAGGTAACAAAAATAATTTTATGGTTGGGGGGGTCACTACAACATGAGGAACTGTATGGAAGGGTCGCAGCATTAGGAAGGTTGAGAACCACTGGTTTAAATGGTCATTAGGTCTGTAAGCGTTACTCTGGTATTTATCCTAATAATGTATGGGAAACATTTGACTCCAATCGCTAAAATAGAAAACTGCAAAGATGCCTAACATCATGACATGTTCACAGAAAGGTCCTTTAACCCCAGTGATACAGAAAGAGTTGTGACTCTAGCCTATTGCTTTCTACGCCTTGAGCTGTTAGGCCAGTATGTCTATACATTTGGCTACCAAAACTATGTACACAGATATCCCCACTTTCTCTGTCTTTCTAAAAGGAACTTTTTTCTCTCCTTAGTATTTTTCATACTGGAATGTACATCCGGAGAAGGCTATATTAAATGATGGACAGAATAATAAGAATTCTCTCGAGAAATATATATGCAGGTTAATAAACTTTACAAATGTGTCCCATGTGGCCTAGGATAATGAGCCCGTCAGGTCTTTTAGGGAGAATGTCAATTGCATATTCAGTGAGGTCCAGAGGCTGTGTACCACCAGTGTCTGGTGTGGCTGACTTCCCAGCAGACCACCAGGTCGGCATCATGGTGCCTAGGCTGCTTGGTGCTGGAGAATGAAGGAAGCTTCCACAGAGTCAGCAGTGGGCACTGAAGCCGAGGGACTAAGAGGGAAACTCTGGCTTCGTAATTATGGGCTCTTGCCGGCATTTCAGTTACTCCCTCTGCATTTTAACCTACACTTGGCAAGCTCAGTGTGGCACAGGATAGTCTTTCTCTCCCTCCGCAGTCATTCTCAAGTCTCAGACACACCATGCAAGGCCCTGCTCCTGCTGGTTGCACCAAGGTTCTTGTGCCAGCTTCAAGACTCTCTTCTTGCTCATTGGTGATGGCGCACCCTTTAATCTCAGCACTCGGGAGGCAGAAGCAGGCGGATCTCTGAGTTTAAGGACAGCCTGGTCTACAGAGTGGGCTCCGGATAGGCAGGGCTACATAGAGAAACCCTGTCTCAAAAAACAAAAACAAAACCTCTTCTCCAGTGAGTCCTCGACCAGCCTTTCACTCTTTACAGAGACTCAGCATCTTTTTTTTTTTAAAAAGATTTATTTATTTATTTTATGTATGTGAGTACACTGTAGCTGTCTTCAGACACACAAGAAGAGGACGCCAGATCCCATTACAGATGGTTGTGAGCCACCATGTGGTTGCTGGGATTTGAACTCAGGACCTCTGGAAGAGCAGTCGGTGCTGTTAACCTCTGAGCCATCTCTCCAGCCCTCAGCATCTTTATAAATGGTGAATTTCTCTACACAACTCTGGTGTCTGATTTTTCTCATTGAAGTACAAATTCACTGTGAACCTTTGGTCCTGGGCTCTGTCTTAGTTCATTTAGTTCACTTCCACTCAGTGATCCCGTTCTTTGCTCCATTCCTTTGCTGACGTTCTTGGCCTGTAGAACGCAGATCCAAGCCACAGAGCTGATTGCTAGGCAGTGGCAGCCACACAGGACAGGGATGCTCCTACCTCCACCGCTCTTCATACAACAGTCTTTGCCAACGGTCTTCACAGAAAGGAAGAGTCACTACCTCTGGCTCTGTCTCCATGGGAGTCTCAGTCCTGACTCAGTCCAGGTTCCCCTCTGCTGCTGTGTCTGTCCACCACTTTAACCTTCACACCGCGCTTCAGCTCATTCCAAGACGCCCCCAGAAACAGAAGATAAAGTTCCTAATTGATTGTCTTCGGGGTCTCCTCAGCCTCAGTTCCTTAATCATTTCTGAGTCAGGAGTGGAGAGAGGAATGTCCATAAAGGGGACTGAGTCCCGTCCTTCTCCAGATACGTATGTCCCAAAAGTTCAGGCTCCATGACGTGCTCCTTTTGCTCTATCAGTACCTTTCATTGCAACGCCATGCAGCTGCCTTTGTAAACTGAGGCCTGGAACACCCAGTCTCTACTGACCAATGGTGGATTTAGAAGCCTGGCCCGCCCATCTTACCAGGTAGAAGCCAGTGAACACAGTTGAGCCACTCTCCAAAGGTAACCATTCTAGACATCGCTTCGACCTCTGTGCCTATGTCATTCTCCTGGATCACACACTCTGGGGAGGGAACATGCAGTCCTTGCAGACTGTCTCAAAGTCTTACCAACGGTTCAAGGGAGCCAATAAATGAACCCTGCCCAGCTTCGCTAATTCTAACCTCAGAATAAAACAAAAATGCAGAGCTTTTCTTTTTTAAAAAAAAAGTTTCTCCTTCCTCTGGAATACCAAAGGGAATCAGATCACAACCTTATATACACATCTGTATCCCCACGTTCCTCCTGAAAATCTTTATAGTAATCAAGGTAGGGAAACTGGGTTTTCTGACACATGTAGAAAGCATGCACACATTATGTATGTATTTATATAACATTATTCAGTCTTTAGGCAGAGTCCTAACACCAGCTTATAACTGCCTCCACACTTGTAACCACTGAAAGTCGCTCTTGACTGGTGAAGGCCTTGCTTGCTGCTGCTGCTGCTGCTGCTGCTGCTGCTGCTGCTGCTGCTGCTTCTTCTTCCTCTTCCTCTTCCTCCTCCTCCCCTTCCCCTTCTTCTTCTTCTTCTTCTTCTTCTTCTTCTTCTTCTTCTTCTTCTTCTTCTTCTTCTTCTTCTTCTTCTTCTTCTTCTTCTTCTTCTTCTTCTTCTTCTCTTCTTCCTCCTCCTCTTCTTCCCCCTCCTCCCCCCTCCTCCCCCTCTTCCTCTTCTTCCTCCAATGTTTATTTATTATTTATTAATTTATTTATTTTATGTATCTGAGTATACCATTGCTCTCTTCAGATACACCAGAAGAGGGCATTGGATCTCATCACAGATGGTTGTGAGCCACCATGTGGTTGCTGGGAATTGAACTCAGGACCTCTGGAAGAGCAGTCAGTGCTCTTAACCGCTGAGCCACCTCTCCAGACCCCATCATTCAGTCTTTGAAAAGGAGATTTCTCCTATTTGTCACACATGGATGAATGTGAAGGACATTAGATTAAATGAAACAAGCCAGATTTAGAAAATAATTATATGACATTACTTAAATGTTAAATCTTTAAAAAGATGTGTGTTGGGGTCGGAGGGGGGAAGGGTGTCAAATATATTAGAGAGAGAGAATAAACAGTGGCTGCCTGGTGCAGGGAGTGAGACTGAGGTAAGGAAAGAGATATAGGCCAGGGATATGAACTGACAGATACATGGCCCAACAAGTCTAGAGGCCTAATGCACTACATGAAGATTAGAATTAATAAGTTTGCTACGGAATTGGGGTTGTACTTGCCATAAAAGAAGGGGTAACTCTGAGATGATGGCTATGTTACTCTGTTTCACCGTAGTAACCATTTACACAGTAACAATTTGTGTGTCCCACACACCATGCCCTACATCTTAAAACTGTACAAAAATTATTTAAAAACAAAACAATGGCTTGTCTTTGCAGGTTACTGAAGGACAATAGGAATTGTAGATAAATCTGTACTTATCTCTAAAGGGCGTAAGGGGGGTCATCCCATCATGACACAGGGTACCAGCCACGCTGCAAGGCTGGGGTGCACCCTGTCAGGGTTCTTCCCTCCGTGAGTGCCTTTCTAAGCTGCACTCCTGACAGGGGCTTATCTCCCTGGCAAAATAGGGTTGCTCCTGAGTCCAGGGTGCATCGGAAGCTTTCACACAAACCAGGAAATCAGTTCAACAAGCTCTCCAAAGCATTGCTTGTCCTACTGACTCACACCGCATCACCGTTGTTCCTTCTCCTTCACAGAGGGTGTGCCCAAGTTTAACACTGTTGCATCACGTGCTACAAACGACTGCACTTCGCAGCTCCTCACGGCTGACTCCGTCTCCTACACGGGCTCTTCACATTCACACAGATTGCTACACTAGCATCTCCCTTCCACTCTCTCTGTCACTGCCCTGCTTCTGATCATTCAGTCCACTTGGGTCAACTCCACGACAGCCTCCGGACTGGCCTCTGTGCATCCACTGCCAACTCTGCTACTATGGCAACCACACCACCTTCTTCAGCCGCTCTTCCAAACCTGATCACCGAGACTCACTTGGTCAGGCTAGAGGGCAGCCTTATGGCCCCTTGAGCACCCACCCGGGCAGTGGGTGGGAATAGTGAGATTCTCAAACCGTGGTCTTTAGGCAAGTTGCATCCGTACCACCTAGGGATGGAGCGGAGACGAAAGCTCTCAGGTCCTGTTCCAGAGCCTGTCAGTCAGAATCTATGGGGGTGGCTTGCCATGGGATTTGGGGATGTCTCAAGTTGGAAAGTCACCATTCCACACGAAGCCTCCACTCTGGTCTAATTGCTCAGGCCGAGGTACCAACCATGTTCCATTTCTCCCGGATTGCCTTACCCTCTAGCTTTTTGAAGCTGGTCCAGGATTCTTGAACAATTAAACCTAGCTGTAGTCCTTTTCCTCTAATAGCGTGTACGCGCCATTCCTCGGGCAGTGAAAAATGCCAGTTTACACATTTCACCTTGCCGAGGAGCACCCTTCTGGGCAGGGGTATTGTCCATCTTTGTGTCCCGGGCACAAATTCTTTAGTCATTGCATGGCCAGTGATGGAGAGTGAAGGGCAAAGGCAGAGAAAGCATTGGAGTGTTGGGTATTTTTAGGACTAAAGAGCTCTAAGAAAAAGTCATTGTCAGTGAGGCCCCTGACTCTTGGACTTAGCAATGCAGCTATCAACACAGACTTCTGTTTCCTGTGTTCCTTAAGATGTCCAAGGTATCGCCCTTTTAAAGACAACCTAAATTAAGTCACTCACTTCTTTACTGTGGGACTTCTCGGGACCTTGAATACCTGGGTGTAAGTGCTGACTCCAGAGGGAATGTAGCATTTAGCAAATTACTATTAATCTGTCCTTGGACTCAGTGTGGCTGGCATGGGTCTTAGCTATGACGCCATTCGAGTCTAGAATACAGACGTGACTCAGACTCCTGAGCATGGGGTCCTGACATCAGAGTTGCTGGTCAAATTCAAACCCTGCTGCAAAGGCCCGAGCAGGAGCTAAGTTACAGTCCAGTTATTTTAAGCTGATGTGCTATCGTGAGTGCCTACCCAGAAGCCAGTGGGAAGCTGGCCTGGATTCAGGTGACAATGTAACCTTTGCAATAACCTTGCTCAAAGTAACTTCCAGAGGCTTCTCTGCAGGGGCAGGGGGAGGAGTTATGAAGGGTGACTGGAAAGCTTAAGACTGTCATTAAGTGCTGCTTAACGGAAATGCACTGAAAAGTGGAAATTCTCCTAGGAAACCGAGAGACAAGGAAGAGGAAACTGGCTACTTGGAAGAGACTGTAGCTGTTGAAGGTTAAACAACTTGTTTTTAGTGTGTGTGTGTGTGTGAGTGTGTGTGAGTGTGTGTGAGTGTGTGTGTGTGTGTGTGTGTGTGTGTGTGTGTGTGTGTGTGTGTGTGTGTGTGTGTGTGTGTGTGTGTGTGTGTGTGAGTGGGTGTGGGTGTGTGTGTGTGTGTGTGGGGTGTGTATGTGTGGTGTGTGTGTGTCTGTGTGTGTCTGTGTGTATGTGTCTGGTGTGTGTGTGTGTGTGTGTGTGTGTGGTGTGTGTGTGTGTGTGTGTGTGTGTGTGTGTGTGTGTGTGTGTGTGTGTCTGTGTGTGTGTGTGTGTGTGTGTGTGTGTGTGTGTATGTGTGTGTGTGTGTGTGTGTGTGTGTGTGTGTGTGTGTGTGTGTGTGTGTCTATGTGTGTGTGTGTGTTGTGTGTGTATGTGTGTGTGTGTGTGTGTCTGTGTGTGTGTGTGTCTATGTGTATGTGTGTGTCTGTGTGTAGGGTGTGTGTCTGTGTGTCTGTGTGTGTGTGTGTGTGTGTGTGGTATGTGTAGGGTCTGTGTGTCTGTGTGTGTGTGTGTGTGTGTGTGTGTGTGTGTGTGTCTAAGTCTAAGCAGAGACAGGAAACGTAAAGGCTCAGACTCTCCTGGCTTCACCGAATAGGAGATTCTGCTTCTCTTCCTTTTTGCCATGCTTCTCAAGTCTTCGGCTGGCCTCCGGGGAAGTTTCTGAAAGCTAGACTACGAGTTTACAACCAAACCACAGACAGCCTCTTCTGCAGATCTTCAGACTGACACTGAAAATGGTGTTGGGTTAGCTGGGCTGTGGTGGCGCACGCCTGCAGTCCTCCTGCTGGGAGGCAGAAGCAGGCAGATCTCTCTGTGTACAGAGAGAGTTCTAGGGCTACACAGGGAACCCTGTCTCCACAAGAAAAAGAGAGAAGGAAGGAAGGAAGGAAGGAAGGAAGGAAGGAAGGAAGGAAGGAAGGAAAACGATGGAACTTTTGTGGAGAGACGTGAAGTTCTGGCTAGATCAGTTAGCTACTCCTGTTACTAATAGACACAGGAAGATCCCCTTGATAAGGAGCAGAGGTTCCTCTGGAGTCTGGAGCAGAACAAACTCACTGAAAACACCGTAGGCTGAACAGCAAGGGAGCAATCATTGCAAGATACTAGCAGGCATTGGCTCGTTTCTGTTCTCCCAGGTTGAATTTAAATGTTAAAGGCAGGAGAAATGGCTAGGACAAGTGAGAGGACAGACTGGCAAGGGCCTTAAAGGCTCCGAGCTTGCGTGCAGACAACAATGAACTGTTGCCTAATTGTCCTAGCAAACAGTCAGCCTTGGCACGAGGAACGCCGAGCTTTGACTGGGAAGACACAGGCAGACTCTGGGAAGGCCGCTTCCCAGGTATACTTAGGACTAGACAGTGACCTATCAGGCATCTACTGTCCTTGGGACAGGTGAGACAAGTTGACACCTTGTGCTCTAACCAAGAGCCGGTTTCCAAGATTTGTGAACATTTCCTAATCAGGAAAAACATCCACGGTACCCAGTGAGCTGCACAGAATTAGGGCCCTTATTTACTTAGGGCAAAGGTCAGAACTCAGGCATCTTTAGGGATCGATAGGTGAGGCATGCAGGAGAAACTGGACGCTGCGGTACAATAGGGGGTGGAAGACATTCTGATTCACGAATTTTCCCAAAAAGATCCCTAAGCCAGACCATCAAACACCAAGTGTCTTGGGCCACAGTGTACAGCTTTGTTAATTCTGCCCAGCAGTGACCTGGTGGAGTATGGTGACCCTTCTGGTGACCCTGCAGAGGCAATACACAGCTAGACCACCCCCTTACGAGCATCCCTTTCCCAGAAGCTAAGGGTCTGCACAGCCTAGGCTCTGCCCACCTGTGATGGTTCTATGAAGTAGATGCTGGCTCTGGTAACAAGTTACCCTTATGTGTGAGGGTGTCACATTGTTATCAGCTCATTTAGCAACTGTTCGAGTGTCTTCTGTGTGCCATCCTGACACAGGCTGTAATTGTGCAGTAGACAAAACCCCCAGGGACGTTCAGGGGTCCAGATGGAGTTAGATAGTAAATGAGTAAGTGGCTCAGGAAACCTTCCGATCGGGAACAGTATCTAGCGAGTTTAAATGGGTAGGTAAGGGCTTGGATGGTTCCTATAGACTGAGAAGCTGGTGATGGTCTCTCTGAGAAGTGATCTTTAACCAGAAGACAGGAAAGAGCCAGCTATGTGAAGAGAGGGGTGAGGCCTCCTGTTAAGGGGACAGTTTAAGTCCCTTGAAGGAAGTCCTGGTGGCTGGCACAGTCGCTCACAAAGAAACATGAAATGAAGCTGGACAGAGAGGTAGAGACTGGACCTAGACCTTCGTGAGCCATGCCAGGGCACTAGAAATTCATCTTAAGGGCACCAAGAAGCCAACTGTGTGGTTGGAAGGCAGTCACTATCGACACAGGCACGAAGAGATGATTTATTTGAATTGATAATGTTGAATTCATATACGGCCAGTTTAACTTCTCTTGGATCGGAATCACTTTTCCACTAAGAATCACCTTTTCTTCTGGCAAAGGCTAAAGAAGATATTGCTCACAGTTCCCACGAGGAGGAGCAGGTCATATGGGGGCCGTGGGAAAAAGGCTGTATAGGCGGAGAAGGAAGGAGAGAGCTGAAGTCTATTAGGGGCAAGGCAAGAAAAGCAGGTTTTGATCGTGTGAATAATTTCAGCGGGCATTAGAGTGTTAAGAGGCTGTCCCTATCTATCTGGTACCTGGCCCTGGGGTGACTCATGGAGGTGGACAGTAGTCTAGGGAAGTAATATCTTACTAAATATGGATGAATAAGAATGACCAGGACAGGGGCTGGGGATTTAGCTCAGTGGTAGAGCGCTTACCTAGGAAGCACAAGGCCCTGGGTTCGGTCCCCAGCTTCAAAAAAAAGAACAAAAAAAAAAAAAAAAAAAAAGAATGACCAGGACATGCAAATCAGGTATCAGGACAAAACACTCTATATAGAAAACACAACACAACACACACACACACACACACACACACACACACACACACACACACACACACACACACACACAGCCTTCCCTTCCCTCCTACGCATCTGTGTCTGATATCTGTGTCTGCCACCTGCTCTCTTTCGTCCTGCCATGGTTGGTAGCATTGGGTGGGATTACCAATGAGCTATGCTCTGGTCTTGCTTATCCCCGGTTTAGAGAGCTCTTCGACAGACCCACACAACTCAGTCTGCCTTCCTTTGAGTAGTTACTGAAACACATTCTTCTCAGGACACTTCCTTTGCCATGCCACCTTCCAGGCCACGGTTTCCTGTCACTCACCCTACAGGACTGAGTGCTGTCCAGCCAGCTGTATTAATAGTATCTCGTTATTTCTCAAATATTTGTTCTTCCCTTTGATACCCAGTGCCTTGTTGACCCAGCAGGGGGTTGCTCTCAGAGCTAGCTAATTCCTCGAGACAGCCAGTGACAGTCAGCAAAGTCACCTTTTCCAGGTGCAGGTCCAGAGCTCTTTTATCAGCCTTCCGTCCCTAGACTACCCTCCACCTCCCTGAGTCACCCCAGGCAGGTACCAGACGGATAGGGACAGTCAATTCGAAACCTGCTCTTCCTGCCTTGCCCCTAATAGACTTCAACTCTCTCCTTCCTTCTCCTGTGAATATTCAGTGAGGTCAAAGGGAGCAGGGGGTGGGGCTGTGTGCCTATGGGTGTGCATGGGTGAAACCTGAAGCCAGTTGGGAGGTGAGATGATTCTGTGACTTGAGATCTGGCTTCTCCTCTTACTCTTTATGAACCCTGCTTCCCTCATCTGTGAAGTGAGACTTGTTATCTACCTCCGAGATGACAATATTTACAGCAATAGAGAAAGGGTGTTGTAGAACAATAAACAGGAACAATAATGGCACCTAATGTGTTGCAATGTAGCACGGGCCTTGGGCCCACAAGACAGCTTTGTCCACACCACAAGCACAAGCTGTGCCCTCTGCTGCCTGCTGGGATGGGTTCCCCTTGCTTCTCCTCACAACGGAAGTTTCAGGAGGAGGAACTCTCTTCCCCACTGTTAGCTGTTCCTTATTCCTTTCAGAACCCCCTGGTCCCAGTTGGTCCCAGATGCAGAAGCTGAACCTGGCTACTGCAAACAGACAGACTCCTAAGGGTGACGAGTGTGATGAGTTTCCCTGGGTGGCCAAACTGGGAAACTTGGGAAGGAGTTTCTCTGGCTCCTAACATTTCCCACCCATTTCTGACTTCAGGAATACTTCACAAACACAACAAATAAAAATCCTTAAATGAAATAGGAGAGTGTAAAGGGTGGGGGTGGGGAGGGGGCGCTGTAGAAGCTACATGTAGTCATTACAGGAAAAAAATAGAAGAAAATTCAGTTTTTGTAACCCACCCTTTACTACTTCACAACATTCATTTCACCTCCATTCTGTAGCGTGTGTGTGTGTGTGTGTGTGTGTGTGTGTGTGTGTGTGTACGGGTGCACACGTGTGGAACGGTGTAATTATGGAGTCAGTGACCTACATCTTGAGCCTAAATATAGATGACCTTCTTCACCTATGGACACTCATAGCTAAGTCTCTGGCCTTGGGTGACCCAAGCATTGCTTTTCCTGGGCTTTACAGGGCAGCCATGGGCCAGGCTCCCAACCCCTAATAGAAGGAGTAACAGCTCTGCCACAGGAGCCTGGATACCAAGAGCCCAGATGTGGTTGCGTGCCTCCTTGCCCCTGTGGCATGATCTTAGGTTAGCATAAACCCTACTGGGTTTCAGTTCACTAATATACTCAACAGAACTACCGTAGATTATCTCTGCCCCCAACAGAACCACCATAGATTATCTCTGCCCCCAACAGAACCACCATAGATTATCTCTGCCAGTCCTTTTACCATAAGCCTCATGGACAGATGATTAAAATGCAGTTATAGGCAGGCTTCTGTGTGCCGTTACTGATCAGGGGGGTGACCACTTCAGATCCTGCCCTTCTGGGCAACTCTTGCAGGCTCACAGAGGGGAACTCAGCTCCCCAGGGAACCTGAGCTAACTGGGTGGCAGAAAGGGAGGCAGGCACAGCATGGGTTCCATTCACTTTTAGCAAGTCACTGCTGAATTCCTAACTGAATGCATAAACCCAGGCCTGAATGCATAAACCCAGGCGACCCTTCTTCCGCCCCAGGAACACAGACAAAGAGAGCTTCTTCAGGATTACAGACCAAGTCGGGGTACTGAGGGGCCAGGAAACATCTCTCCCTCCCCTGTCTCTCTTCCTGCACCTGCTCTGGGGAGTGAGCCCGCAGTCTCTGTGCAATCCAGACCTCCATGTTTGAACTAACTCAGCTTCTATATATTTTGTCACATGGCCTTCTAAAACATTTGAGAGCAATGATTTCAATTCATACTCCTACCAGCATAAAGGTGAAAAATAACCTTTGTTTTATTCGCCCTCTTCTGATTACTATTTATACCGTCTTTTCAAAAACTTATTGTCAGGGCTGGAGAGAAGTTGAGAGCGCTGGCTGCTCTGTTAAAGGACCAGAGCTTGATTCCCAGCACCCACATGGCTGCTTGCAACTGTCTCTACCTTTAGATCCAGGGGATCTGACGCCCTCTTCTGGCTTCCATGGGCACTGCACACATGTACGTGCAGGTAAGCATACTTTTAAAACATTTTTAATAAAACCTTTTAAAGTTAAGTGTCGCCTTTCATGTTGCAGGTGGAACCCAGGTCCTCACACACGCCATGTAAATCCTGTCAGAGAAATTCATCTCCAGTGGTTTATTTCCCTTTTAAAGTCTTACTCCATAAATTTTGCTGAGTTTTTTCTTACTGGATATCTAACTTATTTTCTTACTGATTTAGAAGAATTCTATGCATTTTAGATATTAATCTTTTATCTGTCATACAGGTCATAAGCATTTTTCCTAGCCTATATTAGTTTTAACTTCCTTTCTACAGTGTCTATCGCATTTGCCTGGAATTCGTCTGGAATTTCTTATGCATGATGTGGTTTGGAAATACAATTTACCTCACTTGAAATGCTAGGAAAAATATTTTCCAGTAGGAATATCAAAGAATTTTTCAGCTTCATCTTTTACCGGCTACGTTTTCGTAATGTTTAAGAGACAAGGCCACAGAACAACTAAGGAAGAAGACGCCTCGGCACGCACCTCACTGTGTGTTCTATTCCATGACTAAATCACACTCATGGCAGTGCGAGACGAGATCTTGCAGGTTTGGCTTTTAGGTGGATCTTGTGTTTCTTATGGCCACCAACGAGGACCCCACCAGTCTAATCATTTGTGGTCAAAGCTTAAGGACCCAGGAATGCCCTAAGCAAGAACAGTACATTCATTGATTAATTGATTGCCTTCTGCACAAACTGCAACCAATGTGATTTGTTTCTGTGTATTTTCTATGATCATGAATTCAAGTTTCATTACATTTAGGTTCCATAATAGATGCTGGACCAATGCATGAATGCACTGTCTAACTTCTAAGCCACTGCGGATAGGGATAACTGGGAGGAGTTGGTGAGGGACTGAGACAATAGGAGGGTTCTCAGAGATAGGTTTTCTAGTAAAGCCCTGGGAGAGCTAGAAACAGTGGCAAGGATATCATTGTGAGTATGCACCTTGTGTATGTGCACCTGAGTATGTATGTGTGCATGTACACCTGTGTATATGTGTGTGTGTGCATGTATGTGTACCTGTGTATATGTGTGTGCGTGTATATGCACCTGTGTATGTGTGTGTGCATGTATGTGCACCTGAGTATATGTGTGTGTGCATGTACATATACTTGTGTATGTGTGTGTGCACATATGTGCACCTGACCATGTATGTATGCATGTATATATATATGTGTGTGTGTGTGTGTATGTACGTACACCTGTGTATATGTGTGTGCATGTATGTGTACCTGTGTATGTGTGTGCACCTGTCTTGAAGGCTGAAGAGAATGCACCTGTGTGTAAAGGGAGGGGTGGGAAGAGAGGCAGATCCATCTGCTGTGGCCACCACTTTGCTCTCAAGTATTTTAACGGATTCCATCCTGGGTGAATAACAGGGCTTATTAAATTAAAAGGGCCTGTGGGGGCTGGAGATGGCTCAGCAGTTAAGAGCACTTGCTGCTTTTACAGAAAGATCTGAGTTAGTTCAACTCTCAGGACCTACATCGGGCAGCTCACTTCCACCTGGGACTTCAGATCCAAGCTCTGTACCTTCTGGTCTCTCTGGGAACCCCCAAACGTGTGCATACACTCACACAAATATACAAACTACACATGCACACACATAGATACATACATATATATATAGACATTCACAAAACAAATTTTAAAAAATCTTAAGCTCCTTGAGTACATAAGTTCTGACAAGTGCGCAACACCTAGAGTTACCAAAACTCGGTACCATGTAAAGCACGGCATGACACCTTAAGTCTTAGGAAAGTGGGCCTGAAGGAACTGCCTGTAATGTCCCCAGTGTAGCAGCTATGACACACAAATGACTAAGGGCACAGCTAGTTCAGGACCAGGGCAGGGAGGGGCTGCACTTGTGATGTGCATCTCTCTGGGCCCTGTGAGAGATGCGCATGGGAGAGGCGCACACGGGAGAGGCGCACATGGGAGATGCTCGTTCCAGCTCATGGAGAAGGACAGAGCCTTGAAGCTGCCTCGAAGTGTGGGGCTCTGTTCTTGTTTATGACATCTTTACACTCTTAACCACTAAAGCTTTAACTTTGCCATTTCTTTTTAGTTATAAATGCAATCTTTATTGCAGGGATTTTAGAAAACCAGAAAAGTTTAATGAAACATATATAAACATATATATATCTATATATATATATATATATATTTATATCTATATCTATATCTATCAGTCAGGCTCAGGGGGGCAAGGTGTTTGTCGTGCAAGCTCAAGGACTGGAATTCGGGTCCTCAGATCCGCAAGTCAGAGGCTCACAGAACAGAGAGGCTGGCGTGCATGATGAACAGAAGAGAGCCTGTCTCAAACACGATGGCGGGTGAGGATGAACACGTGAGACTGTTCTCTGACCTCCAGACACATTGCAACACTGCAGTGTGGGAATTACATGCGTGTGTGTGCATGTGCACAGAGGGGGGGGTGGAGAGGGAGAGGGAGAGGGAGAGAGAGACAGAGACAGAGACAGAGACAGAGAGACAGAAAACAAGCACCCTCTCCCCACACACATACACACTTAAAATCCACTGACTTGGCTTCTCTGGTCAAACTCCTTCTCATTTATTTATATGTTAATAGACTACTTTAACAAACTGCCTTTTAAAGTCTCCCTTCTTCATAATGCTCATAGATCTACTTACTCTAGGGGATTTTGTTATTTTAAACCATAGTAAGATACACATACCTTAAAAACCACCATTTAAAACTATACATAATTTGGTGGCATTGAAACATCTTCACAATGTCGCAACCCTCACTGCCATCTCTGTGAGCTCTCATGTTGTCCTGTGCTGAGAACATACAACACACAGACGTGCTGGGCACCTCGGGGCCTTCTTGCTTCACATCAACAATTCTCTGTGGGCACAGGTGCTGGTGTTTGCCCATTTAACCACTGAGACCAGCGTGAAGAGGTTAAGTTCCTTAGGGTGGATCACGGGGTCTGCAAATGTCAGGGTCAATTCCCGAGGCGTGTCTCTAGGCCGTCAATGTCTATGCCTTAGGTGGTCTGGGGCTCCATTCAGATCACGGAGCACAGGGGAAGGAAGGTATCCTAATGTACCCAGGATCTCTACATAGAGAAGGAACTTAAAAATACCTCGATGAAACTTTGAATTAGGAAGCGGTCTCAAAAGTTTTCAAGCCCAATAGAATGGAAATTGCACAGAACTTTCCCCTCTTTATTTAATGGAATAATTCGTTTTAAGAATCACGAAACAGTATTTATAGGGCTTTCATGAGCTCATCTGAAACCTTCCTCTCCCAGACCTATTTTCCACCATTAGGCACCTCAACTTTAAAATCTTCTATCACAAGGTTACGCAGAAACAGCCTTTGTGGTCGGGGAACAGAAATAGCTCAACAGTGGCACCAGGAAAGGCTGCTTCCGGGGCTCAGAGGCCAGTGACTTCCACAGTCCATTCTAGAGCACCCCAGCCACAATGAAGCCCGATACACTGAAGAAGGCAGTGCTGGCTGTTACTCATTTCGGGCTTTTAACTGGGGCTTTTAGTCTGCCACCCCGATTTTTAAAAAGGGAGCTCAATATGGAATTCAAACCTAAGGCACAGAACACAGAGCCACAAATACCCATGTCCTGATAGAGGCTTAGAGATCTCAACTACTGCTACTGTACTCTTTGATCATGTATTGTTGGGCTTGGCAGGGGTGCAGACGGGCCCTATTTCCTTCCCTTTAGCTTTATTAAGTTCACAGCTAAAACATAGTGAATTGAGCTGAAGAGATGGCTCAGTGGGGGAAGTGCCGGCTGCACAAGCACGAGGATCCGAGTTCAAATCCCAACAACCCTTATAAAGCCAAGCACGATGACAAGCATCTGTCACTGCAGCGAGGGCGAGGCTCGGGGGCAGCTAGCCTGGTACGCATAGTGGCAAACACAAAGACCCCCGCCTTACACAAGGTGGGGAATCAAGGACAGATATCTGAGGTTACCCTCTGACTTTGAGATGTGTGCTGTGGTACATGAGTACACACACAAACACGAACATGCATCCTGCACATAAATACATAAAAAAAAATATGTGGCGATTTTAATTTAAAGTGAAGGATCCAACAGACTAACACAAATTTGGACTGCTCTGTTTTGTTTTGCTGTACTGGGGATTGAGCTCAGGGCATGGTGCGTGCTAGGCAAGTTCACTACTTTACTGCTTTACTAGGGAGCTATATCCTCAGCCACACATATCGTTAATATCCATGCTGGTAAGGAGTGACGGGGGGAGGGGGGAGAACCCATGCTTTAAAAAAAAGACTTTTGCCGGCCTGTAAACACACATACACGCACACATGGGTTAGGTCTGGAAGAAACAGATCATGGCTGAGGGAGACAGGTAGACCAGGCAGGGCTCTGGCTAGGCTGTGACAGCTTGGAGCTGACTCCTCAAGAGACTCAAATACTATTTTAAGAGATAAACAAGTGTGACTGCGGTTAAAGATAATCACAGTCAGATGTTGGCAGAGCAGACAAACATTTCTAGGCCTGTGCTATTTAGGGTATGAGTGTGTGTGTGTGTGTGTGTGTGTGTGTGTGTGTGTGTGTGTGTGTGTGTGTGTGCGTGTGCATGCTCGCACCAGGCAATGCTTATGTTTAGAGCCTTGGTGACACACATTTACAGATACAAATAAAACTAACACCCTACGGAAAGGCTGCTTCTGGGAGTGCTACCCCCCTCCTAGGGCTAAAAGAAGACAATAGGGAGCTGTATTAATGTATTATATGACTCCACTGTGGTAATAAAAACCTCGTCACCCAGGGGTGGAATTCAGCCGGGCAGCAGGGTAATTCCAGAGAAAGGAGGCTTCGGAGAAGCCAGGCCTCCACTCGTTGAGCCGCCTGCTCTGGGAAGAATGGTTTCATGTCCGTGGGCCTCAGTGTTCACATCTGGGAAATGAGTCGGCTGAACCGGGAAGCCGCAAGGCAGCAGACACTGCGGTGTACACCATATGCATCATTGTCTGTCTGTCTGTCTGCCCTTGCTAGGGAAGCTCCTTCCTTACCCAGGCCTCCATGCCTTTTCTGCTATGTTCTTGGCATGGTTTCGTAGCTAAAGAACGCCAGCCCGGACCCTCCGAGACCCAGGCCCTTCGTCATGATGCCTCGGTGAAGAGTTTTCACCCTCTACGTGGCCTGTCCTTCTGTCCTTTGAGCACCAGGAAGGATGGATGTGTTTTCAGTAGTTCTTAAACCATCCCTGTTTCCCATCAGACCCAGGTTGACAGTCGCTGAGGAGGGCATCTGTTGGCTGCCTCCCAGCATGTCTGCTCTTCCCTCCAGACTTCCTGGCTTTGAGAGGTGAAACCCTCGGTGCTCAGTCTCTAGCCCAGCAGTGCAATAACACAGATATTTCATTCTCTGAACTAGAAGGATGAACACAAGGAGGACATGACACAAATTAGGTGGGCCCAAGAAATTCAGGACGTCTTCTTCTCCACTACCCATAAAGTTGTAAGTGAACTCCAAAAAGAGTGGTGTCGCCTGCCTTTAACCTCAGCACTCAGGAGACAAAGGCAGGCGGATCTCTGTGAGCTCGAGACTGGCTTGGACTACGGAAAAGAGTTCCAGACCAGTGTCAGTGCTACATAATAAAACCTTGTCAAAAAAAAAAAAAAAAAATTAACCAATAGTATGTTCATACAAAGAGTCAGGTTTCTTTCCTTTTTTTGTGTGTAAAGTGAGAAATGTAGTTATTAAATATAATAAGCTCTAGTTGGCTGATCTAGTTCTGATGACAGGGCAGAAATTAAATAGATGTAGATGGCAGGTGAGACATTTCCCAGAGCCAAGCAGATAACTACAGTAATTAAAAGAACGCGCCTAAGAGGATCTGAATTGAACATGAACGCAGAGTAATGGCACTCGATGAACAGATGTGAAACCCCTTAGTAGTGGCTTGTCCAAAAAAACCCAAAACCCAAAAACCAAAACAAAACCCTGCTTAACGAATCCAACGCAGAGCTGGGAGACGGCTCAGGTTAAACACTCTGCCTTGGAAGCATGGGGACTGGAGTCTGGATCTCCAGAACACACACAAAAGCCACATGGTCACGGCAGCCCAGCACAAGACAGAGACGGGATCCTCAGAGCAAGCTACCTAGTGAGACGAACGGTATTAGCAAGCTCTGGGTTAGACTGAGAGATCGCGTCCTTAAAGATCATGGTGGAGAGCCACGTAGGCAGAGAGTCCTGACGTCAAATTTGGGCTTCCATTCAAACATGCATATGCACGTATATCCATACACAAGTGAACATACAAACGCATGCCCTCGTAGACCATAAAGACAAACATGTGAAAAGAAAAATAAAAACTGGGTTTGAGAGGAGACTGTTCTTAGGAGAACCATCACCTTGAACCAGCCCAAGATCCACAGATCAACAGTGGAGAGGCTCCTATGGCCCAAAGATTAGGCAAAAGGCTCAAACAGGAGGCCCGTGTCCCATGACTGTCTCCTTGGAAGCAGTGCTCACTTGTCCACCCCATCCCACTTAGGAGTTTGGAATGAAGGCCATGTAAAGACTTAAAAAAAAAAAAAAAAAAAAAAAAAACCCGGCGATGGGGAAGTTGGGGGAGGGGAGCATTACTGTGCACCGGAGCCAGGAACTAAGTACTTTCACCTGAATCCTCCCAGCCACCCATATTCTCTAAAGCTGACTGTGGGAGGAACTGGCCTATGGAAGTCAGGTTACCAGGCACACTTAGGGAGCGCTGGTCCAAAGGGAAGAAACTCAGCTCGATCCTCTCGGTTCCCAGAGACTTGAGCTAAAAGAACTGCTCATGGTTAGGAGATCTTTTACTTAAAAAGAAAAAGAAAGAGAAGAGATGAGAAGAGACAGATGGAGCCCCGGAGAGCTGGCTGACCTACATTCCCGCCCCGTCCAGTCCACGTGTGATACTAACCAGGCATCCTCCTCACAAAAGGTTTGTGCTCCTTTTTGCCTCTTAACTTCCAGTGCAAGTACTTTGTAAAGACACAGGAACTCGACACAGCTTCTTCAGCTTGTCTTAGGACTCTGCTCGCTAAGCATCTGTCAGGGATCATAGGGAAACACGGAGATGATGCCATTGAATCATGACCTGACCCCACTCTAGAAGCACTCACGCCTCCTATGGTACGGAGTGCTGAAGGCGACCGTGCTTACGAATGGGAAGTGTGGCTAAATCCTAAGGAGGCAGACTTACTGCCGAAATTGCCTCCAGTGCTCTGCGGCTACGTGTTTTTTCAGTGCCCGGCTTGGCAAAGCCATCCTACAAACAGGACTGCAGACACCGGTCCTGCCCCGTCTCTGCCATCTGTACCCGCTGATACAGAATAGAGACTCGAGCCGGCAAGCTATCAACACAGCACAGGGAGCAGGTTGTACCTCATTAACCCGGGACCAGTTGTCTCTGGATTAGGAGACAAAGGTGACACACAATTGTGGCATAATGTTTGGCAGGTAGCCATGGCGATTACAAGTCCACCAAGTGATGTCACGGTCACTTTTACAATGGGAGGAATCTGAGAGGGTGGGGCGTGTGAGGGACTTTCTCTAAGGGACTCAGCCAAGCTAGGATAAAGGCCAATAGTGATACCTGTGGTCCTCCCCCACCCTGACCTCCTCCTCGTCTTCTCCCAGGCCTGGTTAGGCTCTTGAAAAGGCTCATCCACCTCCCCTTCCACCACCCACACATACGCGCACCCTGGGAACCGTCCAGCTCTGGTTTTGCTCTCACAGCTCTGGCTTGCCTCGCTGGCAGAAGGGTCAGAGTTAAATTTAGACCTGACCACCTCCCTGGGACTGAGCTGGATCACTAGCTGTGTGAGGAGAGAGGGGGTCACTAGAGTAGGGCTGGCTGCTGACGCTTTCAAATGTGAGGGATTGGGGGGGAGAGGGACAGAATTCCTAAACCGAATCACAAAAAAACTAGGAGATTTAAAAATTAGAAAGGCTGAAACGAACCTTACAAGGGTTGCCGAGGTTTCTGTCCCTGGCAGAACACAACAAGCAAGCACGGTTATCGCTGCCTCCTTTTCTATTTTATATTTTTAACCTTTGTTGTTACTATTTATGTGCATGGGTGCTATGCCTGCAGGCATGTCTGTGTATTGCACGCATGCAGTGCCTGTGGAGGCCAAAAGAGGGCGTCAGATACCCTAGAATTGGAGTTACAGGTTATTGTAACTGCCAAGTGGGTGCTGGATCTCAAACCCAAGTCTTCTTGGACTTAACCGGTAAGCCATGTTTCCTGCCCTATCTCTAGCTGCTAAAACCCTGTATGGACTAGGAACTGGGCAAGAGCTCAGAAGTGACTTAGAACAATGGCCCACAAGCAGGTCTACAATTTACCCAGAGAGGGAGGGGTATGTAGACACACCCGTGACTAGTAGAAGTGGTGGGTTCTGGGAGAGGCAGGAAGACTTCAAAACCTCAGGACGAGAGCTGAACCCCCACTGATGGGTGAGTGGGGTAGGTGGGTGCTCAGGAAGGGTGGGAAGGGCCAAGGTGAGAGACACACTCTGGGAACCCAGACCTTGCTAGGCCTATGTGGACTTCACAGACCCCAGTTTGACTGGACCGCACTAGGTATCTACACCTGGCTTCAGATTAGAACTGATCTTCCCTTCCATCTGGCCTGGAGGGGTCACAGGAAGCCCCTTGGAAGTCTTAAAAAGGCTTCTCAATCTGCTTGAATACTTGCTGAGCAGACTCTAGTAAAATAAGACCAGCCGGACCTAGCTCTTGGTTCTTGGCTCAAGTCGTGGTTTTAGAAGGACTTGGGTCCGCTGAGTGGTAGAGGGTCCCCAGAACCCCAGTAGCCATCTGTGAACACCAGATGTAAGTGGCTCTCATGGGGAGGGGTTTGGGTCAAGGCATAGTTTCAGGAACCTGGGAGGAAATTCCAGTTGTCCTAGTTTTTTTGTTTTTTGTTTTTTTTCCAAAGAGCTGGGCTCCCTGCTGGCCAGATCCAGTCCATCAACTGCACTCTCTCTCCCAAATAGGCAGGTGCGGTCTGCTTTCACTACCCTCCTTCAAAGGCCAAGTCATCTGCTAAAGTTAGTATGATGTCATCTCCCCAATTTCCACCAAAAAACAGAAAGAGGCAACAAGTACTTGCAGAATGGTAGCTCCACTCTAACACAGAGCCAATTAAAACAATTGAAGCACTCCACATTCTTTCTTTTTTTTTTTTTTTTTTGGTTCTTTTTTTTCGGAGCTGGGGACCGAACCCAGGGTCTTGCGCTTACTAGGTAAGCACTCTACCACTGAGCTAAATCCCCAGCCCATTCTTTCTTTTTTGATACTGTGTCTTTGAAACCTGGGGTGTACAGCAGAGGGGCATCTCAGGTTGAACTAGCTTCACCTCAAGCCCTCAGAAGCCCATGTATTAAACAGATCGGGCAGCGCGGCTCTTAAGGCCGCTCTAACCTGCTTTCTCTGTGGTCCTCTGAATGTTTCTGCTCCTTTATTTACATGGAATCCCAGTCCTTTAAAAGCCCTCACCTGTCTTCTGTGCCTTGGGAGGCCTCCCAGATGACCCCATTAGTGGCTGCTTAATTACATTAATTAGCAATCAGACAGGAACTTGGAATGGCAGCCTTCTTGTTCTTGGTGACTAATTCGTCCCTTTCTTGTTGGTCTGCTCTAAGTGTCTCACACCTATGGATCAGTTCCCAAGCTGGACATATTCCGGGGGCATGAATCTAGCTAGTATCATCTAGAATTTTCTGTGAGCACTAGTCCCAAATTTACTCAACACAACAGTACTTGCAGAATATTATTATCTCCACTCTAACAAGCAACCAGTTAAAACAATTGAAGCACTCCACTTTTCTTTTTTAATTAAAAAAAAAATTTTTTTTGATACTGTGTCTTTGAAACCTGGTGAATTTTGGAGTGACAGTGTGTGCCTTAACCTCCCACATGATAAAGGAACTGCTGAAATCATTTGAACATGACCCTTGGGACTTCTGGATGTTCCATAACAACCGAACACTTCCCTAGCGCTTACAGCAAACCAGCCTGAGTGGTGTATATATATCAACTCATTTATGCTTTGCCAAAATCTCCATGAATAGATCCCACAGTCATTTCTATTTTCCAGAAAAAAAAAACCCAAACAAAGAAGACAAATTTATTATATGTAAGTTGTCCGAGGTCGCAGAGGGACGTAGTGGACCGGGCATTGGCATTCACCGGGGCTCTAGCTCCGACCTCTCACCACAGCAATCTATTTCCTTGCAATACAGAACCACGAAATGCAGCTCTATTTTTAGACTCTGTATATTAGTACATAGCCCAAGAATCAAAGGTATTAGTTTGTTGTACTCCGAGCCAGGGCATTTTTCTCACATAAAAGAATTAAGTTAATTCAGAAAATGTAAACAGAGGTAAACAGTTGGGCAGCCATGAAATTCCAAGGTCCCGAGGGCGCTTTTCAGAATCCTAAACACAGTCCAGCACACGGCTCCTTCCAAAGGGTACGAAGCTACTGGCAGCAGAAGAAGCTCCTCTCTGGGAATCTGTGCTTAGGATGCAGGTATGGGCGGGTGTCATTATAATATTGTTTGGAGCAAAAAACGAGAAATCATTTCAAGTAAGGAAGTTGAGTGAGTGAGAACGGTTCACACTGACACGATTCAAACGCATCTGGTGGTACTGTTAGGTCTCAAACCCGGGACCAGTGGCCTACAGAGGTGCCTACTTACCCTAGCAGCAGACCTGGGGTTTAGCACCAGACGAATGGGAGAGAGAAATGAAAGGAGGACATGACTGTTCCTAGGTGTGGTGGAGATTTACTGCAGATACGAGGGAGAGCAGAGCCAGAGGCAGAAACATCTGGGAGTGAATGGGGAGGGCAGCCCTGTGACAGGTGGGGATCGAGGGAAGCTAGGAGAGCCTGGTGGCCAGGTCTGCTATGTTAAATATGAACTCCGTTTGCTGTTGGCCCCAGGTTCGAGACTGAACAGTATTCAAATCAAATAGAGACAACCAATGTGTTCCTCCCTAGAAGGAACGAGTGTGATCCGATCTCAAGCTACCAACGGTCAGTAATCTGTTCTCAGAGTCTAGAATACTTTGTAACCCCTGTCAATGTACACACACACACACACACACACACACACACACACACACACACACACACACACACACCCACGTTCCCAATCTGTGGGTTACAACCATTAGAAAGCACCTGTTTCTGTTCCAATGGTGTTAGGGACTGAGACACTGTTATGGTTGGGGGTCAGCACACCATGAGGAACTGTATTAAAGGGTCACAGCATTAGGAAGGTTGAGAACCACTGCTCTAGCTGTTGTTATGTTTAGGGGATGGAATTGTATCTTCATTTTGCCTAAATTTAATCTTTTCCCATTTACCTAATTTTTTTTTTCTAGAAGGAAAAGAAACCGACCCTTCCTACTCATTTACATGGATTTAATGGCCTAGATTAAGGAATGTCTTGAAGGACAGAAAACAAAACTCTGGAACCTGTTTTTTGAGATTAATCACATGACTGAGGAGAGGAGGGAGGGTCAGTCCTGAAGCTTCATAGGTCTCCTGAGGGGACAGGTCTTTGTCGGGGAAAATCCACCTCTGCAGAAAAGGGAGGTGTGGAAGGGAGACAAACTCCAGGCCAAGCATTAGTGTGTCCACATGTGATCTCAGAAACATCTGCGTCCTAACCGACAACCCTCCCTCACGGCTTCCCACAAGCCTCAAACAGCTACACAAAACTCACACCAACAGTTTTCAAGCTCACGTCTGTTTACGGAGCAGCACCTTGGCTGCCCAAACATCCTGGAGGGCTGGGGACAGAGATTACCGACAGTACCCTTGCCCAGCATGTAAAAGTTTCTGGGTGCCAGCACCACCACTGGGGGAAAAAAATCCTGCTGGGTAGGGGTAAGCAGTACTCAGGAGGCAGAAACAGGCAGATCTCTTGAGTTCCAAGCCTGGACAACAACAAAATCAAACCAAAACGAATTCCTAATGTCCACCTGGAAGATGTTCACACGGTGAAATAAAAGCAAGTTCTAAAACATTATGTAAATTACGAGATAATTTGTATAGAAAGAGGTGAATCGAGTTGCAGCCAAGTTTTTCTGGTCTAACACTTGGTTTTGTTGTGACCACAGTAAGGAAGAGAAACATAGTTCTTACTGAGTAGGAAGATACCCTCACCTTCTTACTGGACTCTCACCCCACGTGCTCAGGAAGCTCCCAGAGTGCAGAATACTCCTGGTTCCTCATTCCCTGTCCCACCCAGCCCCCAGCCCAGCGACAGTGAAGGCCACGGAGGCCTCTTGGACTTCCCAAAACAAGAATTCCCCAGGGGAGAGGTGGCCTTTTCATACAGAATGCTTTTTCTTTCAGGAGCTGGGGGAGGGAGGAGATAGAGGATGAAGAGGAGAGAGAGAGAGAGAGAGAGAGAGAAAGAGAAAGAATGAATATATATATATATATATATATATATATAACCAGAAGAGGTGTCAGGGGTACTAAGCCTTAGTGTCTCAGCCCGGGGTCTATGACCACCAGGGAGCTTGTTAAATCACAAGCTGTGTTAGAGTCTGGGGGCTGAGACTAGCATGTCTGCCACTATCCTGACTGACCGCACTAGGTCACTTCTGCTCCCAGGCATTCTGCCAGTGGAAGAGAGAGAATTCACAGCACTGGTGTGAGGCGGGGCTGTGCAAACTGGCCAGTATGGATTGTTTAGCACCGTTTCTAACAGTGAAGCTTGGGTCCCGTGTGGATGGAGACGATAACACCCCTTTATCCCTAACCGTATGCAGAGTCTGGTGCCGGAAGTGGAGAAACTAGGAATGTCCTGAGGTCTGGTGATACACTGGCTGCTCTGAGAGAGGAAACACATGCTAACAGACATAGATGCAAAGAAGGTAGCTAGCGGCTGCCTTAACCCAGGAACCGAAGGGGCTACCCTTCCCTTCAATTTGAGTTTCCTCATCACAGTCACCAGAGGGGTGGGAAGAATGTGGAAGAACCAGCTCGGAAAGTCTTCAGCTTTGCCCTTTTACAGGCAAGGCCATTGGCAGCCTCTCAGCCACTTCAGGGTGTAACCAGGGCTCCCCTCCTTCCAGGAAGTACCACACGGAAAGTGGTACTGCCTCCAGGAGTCGAGAGATGAATCCCATTAGTCACTGAAAGAGACCAGGCGGGGAGCCAAGGCACCCTGTCCCTTACCTGGGAAGGACCTAGGCAGCCTTGTCTAAACTGCAGCTGAGCACCAAGAACTTTGGGGTGAGGGGTGTAGCCACACACACCCTGCCCCCAATCCAGAAACAGTCTGGAGAAGCATCAAAGGATCTGCACACGCCGTAGCCGTATCATGGGGCGGGGGACGAGCATTTCTGTTAGATTGCTAGCCGAGGTCAAGAAGCAGGAGGAAAATGGCCTTTTCTTTTTAGAGAATGTGGGTTCTCAGGATCTAAGCTTCACAATGACGCAGTGCTGGGGTAGAGCGCTTGCCTAGCATAGGCGAGATCCTGGCTTCCATCCCCAGCAAAGACAAAACAATACCCATGTACCACACAGAAGAAGGACAACGAGGAGACACTTAGGTCTCTCGGTCCTTGGTTGGCTCTTCTGAAATAAAACGATGATGACACTAGTAGTATTCATAGGCTTAAAATTGACTTAAATTTTTCAAAAGAAAAAAAATTTTAAAAGAAGAATTTTTGTTCCCTACTTTGACAACTCCACGACACTGAACCACAGTGGTGACTGTCTGAGCTAAGACCATTAAATAGTTTAGAGAGCAGATTTACACCGTTATGACCCAAGGGCCAGAGTCTACGTCTAGCAGACTGCTGTCATTAACTGCAGGATTTAACTAGCGAGTCCCACGCCCGGTGCTATGCTGAGCCCTTGACAGACATCATCTTAACTGATCTTCACAGCTGCCTACTGTGTGTGGTAAGCCCCCCCATGTGTCCCATCCTCTCCCAGGTAGCTAGTGCAGGGCTAACATGCAGTCAGATCATAAACATTTGTTAAGTGAATTAAAACTTTATTACATAAAGCTGGGTGCAGTCAAAGATGGGATGAGAGGGGTGTATTTTGTGGGTTCATTTCCACCATGCATTTAAGGACATGTGTCTGTGGTTCTGGCTACTTGGACGGCTAAGGGAGGTGGATGAGGCAGGAGGATGGTTTGAGGCCAGGAGTTTGAAGCCAACCTGGACAACATAGTAAGTCTCTTATAAATAAATAACTCGGCAAGGAAAAGGGGTTTTCTTTGATGAAACTGAACCGGGGGTCAGAACAAACAACAGCGAAGTCACAGGATTGCTTACTGTGAATGATAAAGAACCACACTGACATACACTGTCATCTTGGATAGAGGAGTCTTTGGAGCGAACCAGGCAGATCTAATTCTAATGGCAGGCAGATGGTGCCATTACCCTTAGGAGCAGCCTATCCCACAGTCAACATCCGAGCTTTCCCTGGGGAGTGATCTGCGCAAGTCTCAGCGGTATCTCGGTATCTCGGTATCTCGGTGAAGAGATGCTACATTCCCAGGAGACAAAGGCTTCCTGGGAAGCCACTCTAGTTCTGCTATGAATGGCTGGGCTGGTCCTTTTCCTCGTCTAGAAGAGTGTGACGAATCGGGCTTCCTTCTTGTTCTAACCTCCATTTAGGTACTTCAGTTCGAGAAGCCCCCCAACTCCCACTCTCTCCCTCCTCCTGTCAGGTTTCAGCCCCTTGCCTCTCCAGGACTCCTTGGGAATGGCTGGACTGGGTCTGGGGGTTTATCTGAAGGAGAACGTACGGCCCACAACCACTGAAGAGGAGTAATGTTTTTAAGGGACAGGGCAAACCACACTGACTCTATTAATGAAGACATATTGGACATAGGACATGGAGAAATCAGATGGTACTGACCAGGAAGCTCCCCTGCCCCTACCCCGCTGGCTAGATTTCATAGTCCTGAAAGGCATTATGCAGCTGATGGAAGAAAACCCATCATTAATGCTCTTACCCAGCTGCAAACCCTGTGAGTTGCAATAATGGCCACTGGTGTGAGACATACGTGGTGTAGGAGTGGCCCTGATGTTATGAGGGTAACCAACTGCTTGAATTTCAGGTTTGTTCCACACGTGTCCAGTACTGCAAATCTGGCTAAGAAACCCATGTTTGTGAATCTCATAGGCTCTTGGGGTGAAACGACTACTAATATTCTGTCAAGTGGACACAGTATCAGACAGCCTCTGACTCTCTCTACCTGTAAGTTACTGCAGCTCTCGCACATCAGAAAAGTTTGTGCAGCGAATGGTGCTTAGTGCAAATACTCAAACAGGTCAAAGTGCACAGAGTAAGTGGCTATGGATGCTCAGACACAGTTAGGACATCAATCTCTCTGTCTCTCTGTCTCTCTGTCTCTCTGTCTCTCTCTCTCTCTCTCACACACACACACACACACACACACACACACACACACACACACACCCTTCCCAAGGCTCAGAGACCATCACAGAAGAAGGGGCAGAAAGATTCTAAGAGCCAGAGGCTGGGAAGGACAGGTGCAAACTGGACGAGACTAGACCATCACACACAGGAACTCATACTGCTGTGGTTGCCTGTGCAATATCAAACCAGTTAACAATCTAGCTTGGGGCAGGTAGGGGCTCAGGAGTCCATACCCCTAACTAAGGAACTATCGACAGTTGATGGATCCCATAGGAGGGAGAGTCAGTTTTTTTTTAAGGGTGTGGCTCTTCATAAGCCCACCATGCTCCAGGAGATGATCCCATACCCAGAACTATGCGAACATCACACATTGGAGATAATGGGTTATTAAATTTTTCTTTTCAGAAATTGGTTAAAAGTTCGGATGTGCAAGATGGGATATTGGGGGTGGATTCTGGATCTACTGTCTACTTCCTGTGTGACCTTAATGACCCCGTGACATAGCGTATATTTCTATACAGTTGGGATGATAAAATTCCTCATTTAAAAAAAGAAAAAGAGAGAGGGCAAAGAGAAATTTATGTTAAGGTTCCCAAAATGAACATCACGAAACAGAACATCAAGAACTCTGGGGTCAGGTGTGCACACAACATAATTGTATGGGCTTAGAATAGCCTCCAATGTTCATTTGCTTGTCAACTTTTAAATTACCTGCTGAAGATAACTAACTAACTAACAACTAACTAACTAACTAACTAACTAAACAAACAGACACAAGGACTGCATTTTAAACTTTCCATCCCAAAGTGGGATTTATCCCCTGGCAGCCACGACTGTTATCCAGGGAATAGTTGATATCCCATCACTTTCCCCCAGTTAGGAGATATAGGGAAGTCAGATATGGGAAGAGCACCATAGTGTTTGAGTTGGGAACAGTGCGTGTATTTGGTACATCTTCCCCAATTGGGGTATAGCCATGGGACTGAGGGGACCCAAGAAGTATATTGGGGAAGAAACAAATGCCAAAGGGTAAATTTAGTTTTCATGGTTGTGGTGGTTTGTATATGCTTGGCCCAGGGAGTGTCACTGGAGGTGTAGCCCTGTTGGAGTAGGTGTGTCACTGTGGGTGTGGGCTTTAAGACCCTCACTCTAGTCTCCTGGAAGCAAGTCCTCCACTAGTTGCCTTCAGATGAAGATGTAGACCTCTCAGCTCCTCTTGCACCATGTCTGCCTGGATGCTGCCTGTCTTGATGATACTGGACTGAACTTCTGAACCTGAGCCAGCCCCGATTAAATGTTGTCCTTATAAGAGTTGTCTTGGTCATGGTGTCTCTTCACAGCAGTAAAATCCTGACTAAGACAATCAATGCTTAAGGTAACTTCTAGAAGATGAAGAAAAAAATGTATGGTGTCACAAAGATTTTTGTCCCCTGTGTAGTGAATTACAGTGTCATAAGGTACCTTTTCCAGGTTATCAACACCACTAAGTGTCATGGTTTCACACATAAAACACAGTTTATAAAATGAGCTGTACCACATCAAGTCAGAAGGTTCCTGGTTAGGGAGTCCGGGAAAAGACAGAAAAGGGTAAGATAAATATAGATGAGGATGCCTTTGGATACCCTGCGACTCTCCAGAAACCGATCTATACCCTCGGATGTCAGAGCCTAGCAGGAACTAAGGGCTGTGTTCTGCAAGGACCATGGAAGGGTCACCCAACATCTCATGAATGGTTCTGTAAAGACCATAGAAGGGTCACCCACTACCTCATGAATGGTTCTGAGAGGACTGTGGAAGGGTGACCCAGCACCTCATGAATAAATTCATCCAGACTAAGTCACCACCACCCTCCCATCTTCCATGCTCAGCCTGCTGAAGGGTTTCAGTGTGAGTGGAAATGACAGCATCAGGTGTCAAATGCAAGGCCAGGGATACTACAATACACACATGTAAACGAGGCCCTGCACATGACAAGAAGGATGGGTGGTGGTGAGAAAAGGCTTGCCAGAAGGGATATTTGTCCACAGCGGCAAAGCCACAAGTTGACTGGGAAATTGAGGGTCCTAAAATGGCTTCCTTTGGGAAGGATCTGGGCTCCATGATCTAAGTCACAAAGATTCTGTGGGACATAGAGTCTTCAGGTGATTTGAATTCCTTTTTGTGACTCTGAAAGGACTTTGAATAATTTTTACTTTGTTTGTTTGTTTTGTTTCGTGTGAGACAGGGTTTCTCTGTGTGACAGCCCTGGCTGTCCTGGAACTCACTCTGTAGACCAGGCTGGCCTTGAACTCAGAGAACTGCCTGCCTCTCCCTCCCGAGTGCTGGAATTAAAGCCATGCACCACCACTGCCCAAGTTTAAACAATATTTATTTTTAGTTAAATGTATATATTTATTTGTTTATTTATCATAGTGGTGGGTGAGTGCATAACACAGGAGGTCAGAGGACAACGGGGAAAGAATCGGTCCTCTCTTCCCATCATGTAGGATACAGGGATCAAAGTCAGGTTGCCAGGCATGGCTGCAAGCACCTTTACCCACGGAGCAATCTTGCTAGCCCAGATGTCTTCTGTCTTGCTTTTTGTCTGTTTGGCTAGCCACAGCAGGGCCCAGTCCCCTCACAGCATGTGACAGTGATGATTTATGCCCCCTAGACACACACAGGCTGGCATTTCTCTCTTTTCTTTCTGTTTTGGGCGCTATTTCACTTCTGTTTGTTTTTGCTTTCAAAAAGGCAGCTGCAAATGTCTCATTTTTTTCCCTCTCCGCCTTATCTCTATTTCCTTGTAAGAAAGGGGGTAGGGTAAACCTTTTATTATTTTCCTTTAACTCTGAACATCGAGGTAGGAAAGAGAGCTCGCCTTTCCTCAAATCTTTGTAATATCCCTGCACTCAACAGAACCAAAATATGAACGAGCAAGCTAAAGAAGGGGAAACCCCATTTTTCCATGTCAAAGGATAAGCCCAACTAAGTGAGTACATTCTGTCTTCGAATGTGAAATCTACAGGTCGTAGACCGGCATATACTGAATGCCAGCTTTTTTTCTATTGACACTAAAGTCAAAAAGGTTTGCCCAGAGAAATTCAGTAAGGTCCCCTAGGCTTCAAGTAAAAGACTAGCACCTTCCACTTCACCATCTCTTTTACCTTGTGCTTCTTTGGTCTTAAGCCCCTCCTATTCTGAATGACTAGTGACCAGGTGACTAGTAACCAGGTGACTAGTAATCAGGTGACTAGTAACTAGGTGACTAGTAATCAGGTTGCCAAAGCCCACTGACCTAGGGAACCACAGCTATAGGCTCTGACCCCTGAGTTTCAGAGTCAAGCAGCAGGAGAGCAAATTCAGCATCAGGGAAAGAGACAACAAAATCGATGTGCTGTCTTATTTAAAAAAGGAAGTAGGGAGACTGCCTTTCAATGGTAGTAGGTCTGTAAGACCTGAGAAACTGGTTTCACTGAGCAGGCAGATAATTCCTGCCAGTGAACACCCTCCACTAGAACCTCTCCCTGTGTCCTTTCCTTCTGTAGTGGGGCATCTTCCCACAAAGTTCTGGGCTCCGGGCAATGAGACGCAGACGGCTTCAATGTGGACCTTATCTTCTCTGTCAGCCGCTGAATTGATGCCCTGGGGCTGAGTGGAGACTCCCTTCTCTCTCTGTCTGAGGGAGTGCAGAGATGTGCAATGTGCCTCAGATGCTATCTCACTCTGCCCAGCCCCTACAACTGAGGTCAGAGCTCAGCTTCCACCCTCACACCTTTGAAATCTAGTGAAGAGTAAGGAGTGGAAGCCTGAAAGGGGGTGGGGGTGGGGGCAGCTCTGTTAGCTGCTTTCATTGCCTCTCACCAACTTCAGCTGACTGCGCCAGCTCACTCCAGCAACATCCCCTTTCCCACGCCCCCCTCCTAGCCACAAAGCCTGCAGGTCCCAGCATTCCTCTACTCAGCAGTGGAGAGCCAGAGCAATTCACAAAACAGTACTGCCCCATGTGGATCCAGGAGGGCCAGCTGCAAGGGACAGAACCACTGCCCCAAAGCCCACATTAACTACCCTCCTCTTTGACAGGAAACGGACTCCCAAGAAATCTCGCCTGGAAACCCTTCACCCTGATGCAGGCAGCAGAGACTTGAGAGTAAACCTATCCGCTCAGATCCTACTGGCTGCTTCCGGCTTCCTCTCCTCGGTAACATTCCGTCCCTTCAGTTCCCAGCCACCGGTTTTCCAGTCTCTGAACGGTCCCTGCCTACTCCGACCCCTCCTCCCCAGGAAAGCTGCGACTGGAGCGGAACACAGCTCCGTGTTAGGCTGTTTGAATTAATGAAGACACGGAGAGAATCTGTTGCTGGAATTATGAGCCTTGACGCCGTGGACAAGGTCCTTGGGATTTCATTAGTCTCCGTAGCCACACATCTGTTTCGGGCTGGGAACCTGTCAAGCTTGTGAGGACGGATCACTGGGTACCTCCCTGTGAAGGTGGTATGGGTGCTGCTGAGATCACAAGTCTTAGACTGAGGCTCTGTAAATAGGACTGGAGGCCAAAGCCTGAGAGGTGAAAAAAAATGGGGGCGGGGGGGCCGCCTGGTCTTTTGTCTCTATATAAACATACCCCCAACCCCCGCCTTCCCGGATGAAATGGTAATGTGACATGAACAGCTTAGGGTCTCACCTCTCTCTCTCTCTCTCTCTCTCTCTGTCTCTGTCTCTTTCTGTGTGTCTTTGTCTCTCTGTGTGTCTCTGTCTCTGTCTCTGCCTCTCTCTCTCTGTGTCTCTGTCTCTCTGTCTCTTTCTGTGTGTCCTTGTCTCTCTGTGTCTTTGTCTCTCTGTGTGTCTCTCTGTCTCTGTCTCTCTGGGTCTCTCTGTCTCTCTGTCTCTATCTCTCTGTCTCTTTCTGTGTCTCTTTGTCTCTCTGTGTGTCTCTCTGTCTCTGTCTCTCTGGGTCTCTCTGTCTCTCTGTCTCTATCTCTCTGTCTCTTTCTGTGTCTCTTTGTCTCTCTGTGTGTCTCTCTGTCTCTGTCTCTCTGGGTCTCTCTGTCTCTGTCTCTCTGTCTCTGTCTCTCTGGGTCCCTCTGTCTCTGTCTCTCTGTGTGTCTCTCTGTCTCTGTCTCTCTGGGTCTCTCTGTCTCTGTCTCTCTGGGTCTCTCTGTCTCTGTCTCTCTGGGTCTCTCTGTGTCTTTGTCTCTCTGTGTGTCTCTCTGTCTCTGCCTCTCTGTCTCTGTCTATCTCTCTGTCTCTTTCTGTGTGTCTTTGTCTCTCTGTATGTTCCGGTCTCTGATCCCCCCCACCCCCAATTCACAACCCATAACCCTCCCTCTGAGATCCTTCTCACCCTGTTTTGCAAACTGCTTTGGGGAAACTGGTTGCTTCCTGCCAGTCTCTTCAATGACATTAAAATTAGCAGAATAATTAAATACAGTCCTAATTAGGTCCACAAAAGAGTTCTTGGTTAATTAATGAGCCAACGTCTGGCCCAAAGCTGTAAATCCAAGTTGGTCTGTGAATGCCCGAGCAGAGAAAAGTGATCGCCAGTCCCATAAGAAAATCGTCACTTAGGAAAAACAGTGTCAAAGACCTTCCTCCAGCCAGCAGCCAGTTCATCTCGGAGTTGAGATCCATATGTAAATGAGTACCGAATTGTGCTCCTTTCACCAAGTCCCTCTTCTTACTCCATACCCGCACCTCCCAAGTCCAAACTCGCTGGGAAGTAACCGTGTCCCCAAACTGCAACTCGGCATCCCTCGGCGCGATCTCCTGCCCGGGAAACTGAGCTCAAGGAGGTTCACAGCACACCCTCTCTCCAGAGCCCTCACCCCACTCCCTTCCCAGTCCCGCCAGCCTGGTTAAAATGCCACTCACCTCTACAAGGGAAGCAACAGCAGCACTTAGCAAAGAGCCAGCCCAAAGAGGGACCTCGGGTGTAAGCCTGATCGCCACCCTTCATGCTGCAGCGCGTCCCCAGTGCTCCGGCATGGCACGAACGCCGGCCGGGGTGAAAGCGCGGCGGTAGGAAACTTCGGTGCCACCAGCCAGCCAGGTCCCGTTCCCGCCCGCCTTCCTCCTCCCGCACCCCGGCGGTGCTGGGACTTACTGGGAGTTGGGCTACCTTAGGGAGGAGGGAGGGGCCAGGCGGCGAGGGAGGGACCAAGGGGGCGGAGTTCCAAGGTCCAGCTGTTGGTTGGGGACGCGGCCGGCAGCGTCCCTGAGCCTTATGAAACAGGCAAACATGCCTGTGTGGTTGTGGGTGTCCAGCAAGCACTGAGAGCCGGGTTACCTAGATCCCCTGCCGCAAAACATACTTATGTGAGACTTCTAAAGGCCACCACAATCAGCGTTAGCTTAAAATAAGGAACTAGATGAGGCCAAAGAGGTGGAAGAGAGGTAGACCCAAAAACAACATTGTCCCTGTCAGAGTCCCTCATCTCCTCTCACTGAAAATCCCTTATCTCTTTCCTTTTAAAAAAAAATGTGTACAACTAATAAGGGCAGAGATCCCTCACTTCCTCATTGGCTTCCTTATTAAAATGATGTGCAAAAGCTTTCTGGCATCATAAAAACTACAGTTCAAAGCTCACTTTCGCCACTGACGAACTGTCTGACCTTGGGCTAGACAATTCGCTTTTCTCCAACCTCAGCTTTCTCTTTAAAATAAAACAAAACGAACACAGATGGGTGGGGTGTTGTATCACCAGGGAGACTGAGGCTGCAGGTTCAGGAGTTAGCGATGGGCCAGGGCTGCACAGCAAGACCCTGCCTAGAATTTATAAGACACCCACAGAGGTGCTATTTAATAGTCCTGATAAGTGAATATGCCTGCAGACGAAAGCCAGGCACCCCACCTACCTACTGAGAGGGCTCCCACTATCTCCTCCCTTCTATAATCCATGAATGCATCATTCTTTTTCCTTCATCCCTGTACTTTTATGTCTTCTTCATGGTTCAAGGCCAAGCTTTGGTGTCCACCAGCATCCTTGGAGTTCAACAGCATCGACTGGACCTTGGATCACTGATCAAATCCCTCCCGGCATATGGTCCTCACTAGGGTTTGCCCAGCTTCAGGGGAAGGGCTTGTGGGAAGATTGAAACATTCATAAAGCATGTCCATCCCTTAGAGGGTAAGATGGGACATGGCCTGGAGACATAGCTCAGGAGTGGAGGGTTAGTCCTAAGGGCCTGGGTTTAGGAGTTTGCACTGGAGCTGGATGTGGTGGCTCACACCTTTAGTGCCTGCACTAGGAAGGAGGAGGCAAGTGGATCTCTGTGTGTTCAAGGCCAGCTTGGCCTACATAATAAGGTCCAGGACAACAAGAGCTACATAGAGAGACCCTGTCTGGAAAAAAACAAAACCAAACGTAAAAGTTTACATTGGGAAAAGGAAAGAAAGAAAACAAAGACAAAGAAAAGGTGGCGACTGGGGGGACGTCGATGAGAAGAATCATCCAGGGAAACAATTTCTACCAGAAAGAAAGACCGGTGAGGGACAGGCTCGTAGGAGTTTCCAGGATGTGGGGCATCCAGCGTGAACCACGCTCAGGCCTAATTCGGGTACTAAGATCAATATTTTGTCTAAATCCCCAATCCACTTCTTTCAATACCCTGGAGCATTCTTTTTCTTTTGAAATTACTCTTTAAGTTGACACTGAAATTATCTCTATCTTTGGGCTACCCTGTGGTATTTTGATATGCGACATCTTGATAGGAATTGAAAGATGTTTCAAAAGGGTTTGGTGAGGGCCTAGACAAAAACTCAATGATCAGACTTGTGTTGCATGTGTGAAGCCTTTGACTTATCACCAGCACAACTTTAATAATAATAATAATAATAATAATAACAATAAATAATAATAATAATACTCTTGGCAAGTGCCAGGTTCTTTAAGTTCCCATAAGTCTTTGTGTTAGGTGGTACTGGATCATTTCCTGCTGCACTATTTTGTCAAAGGCTGCTGACATCATCTTATAGAAACAGGCTTGTCTTAGAAAGAGGTCAGCTCTCACTTCAGCCGTTCGAGTATTAACAGGCCCTCCAGAAGTCCTGTAAATGCAAAATAGGCCCATCACATGGGCTTCCCCTGGCCACTTCTATTCCCCGTGTGAAGCTGGGTGGTGGGTAGCACACACCTTTAACCCCAACCCTTGGGAGGCAGAGGGGATCTCTGTGAGTTAGAGGCCTGGTCTACAGAGGGAGGTCCGGGACAGCCAGGGCTATACTGAGAAACCCTGCTTCAGAAAAAAAACAAACAAACAAACAAACAAATCAACCCAAAACCTCCTGCTGAAGATTCAATATCAATTACTCAAGAGTCTCTCTATTGTGATCAGTGGCTTCCTAGAACAAGACCAGCCAGGGTCTGCAGCCCAGCAGAGATGACTTGAGCACCAACAGGGCGCTCACTAACTCAGCAACTCTTCATTCAGTGCTCATTGTGCTCCAGGCTCTTTCCCAGCCACTGGGTCCGTCTGAGTGAACAAAACCAATTTATGACTTTGGAAAGTGAACAACAGTAGAACAGCCTCACCAAGAACACGACTTACTTAGACACCTAACCTATGTTAGGGATTTAAGAAAATAGTGGCCCAACTTGAGGAAGTCAGCATAAGGAACTGTTTAGCAAACTCCACTTGGTTTGAACTATGCACGCGACTTTCTTCTACTACTGCGCCTGACAACTCAGGGCCTTACGGGCATGTACTATGCACACGCACCCCTCTCAAGTAAGTCACTTAGCAACTCGGAACGCCCACCTTCACTGAGCTAAATGCATATCTTGCTCCAAACAGTGTAGTAAGTTCCTCCTCCCCTTAACAATGATCAAATTTAGACAAACCCCACTCAATTTTTTTCTTGTTGGGTTATACCCAGACACAAGGGTAGGAGCCCTGCTCCAACCCAGAGTAGTTTTGGGTGGCCCCTTGGTAAACTTTTAAGGAGATCCCTTTATTTACTGTCTCATGCCTAGTCATCATCGGGCATACATGCGATTAAATTCAATGCATTGTGGGAAGGGACATGCCAATAGAAAAGAGGTAATATAATTCACATCTGCTGGTCAAAATAGGGAAGAATGCGAAACATGCTCCTTCCTTTAGTCTCTGTCAAAAGAACTCCTCTACCCTCGCTCTACGTGAGCTCATGTCCTACCTCTTGGCAGAACAGTTCTCTCTGATATGTACGGTTACTTTGTACAAGGTTTCCTTGTTACTTTGTAAATCTGCCTGAGCCTCCATTTCACTGCCTTGACTAGGAGGCTGGAAACATCTGGCCTAGACCCTGGCGACCTGCAGCAAGACTGTCTAGCCCGCATCTAGATGTGCTACGGTTTCAAGGTAACTTAGAAGGGATGATGACAGCTGTCAATACCTACCACTAGAGAGCTTTACAAACCCTAGGCGCTTCTTCAGGCTCCCAGGGAGGTTACAAGATTGGAGGAAGACTGAGAACCGTTCATTAATGGCCAAGTGTCTCCCGTCTAGAGTCACTGACCCTGAGTGCACCTGGGCATCGGGAGGTTTAAACGTTTCCCCCAGGCTTGTAATGTGCTGCACCGCTGTAGAGCCACTGGCGAGCTATGATGTGGATCAGAATAACCCAGAGGGCGTGCTAAAGCACGAATTCCTGCTCCAGTCTGGTTTCTGATTAAGTGTGTGTGTGGAATGGACTTCAGAATTTGCCTTGTTGCCAGTTCGCAGGTGACGCTGTTTTGGTACAGAGATTACAGTGTGAGAACCACTCAGGTTGTGATTATATCCCTCACCTGTTTGCCAGCCATGCTTCTTTCTGTACTAACTCCTTTATCTTTTTCTCTTTCTCTTTCTCTTTCTTTTTCTTTTTCTTTTTCTTTTTGAGGAGGCCATCATCCTTCCTTCACAAGGTTGGGAATTGGTTCTGTTTACCCTGGACCCAGTGTTTAGAACAGGGTCTGCCACAGAGCATGTTTTTGGATATGGCTGACCTCTTCTTCCTGCCCATCCACCACTCCAAAGATGCGCCCAAGCAAGACCTGGGATTGCATGTCAGTCACAGGGTCCAATTGAGATTTATGCAACAAGCGTAAACCTTATAGCTTAGCGCGAACTAGCGAGGAAGCAGCAATCTCTTTGCGCGAGACTTTAAAGTTGGTATAATGCCAGCCTAAGGCACCTGAGGGTCGTCTTTCTCTAACCAGAGAAGAAGTTGCATTGGAATGAAACCAACAGATAAAGGGGAAAACAGGGAGCGGGAAGGGAAGATAGACAGAGATGGATGGGTGTACGGACAGACAGACAGACTAACTTATTTCAGACATTTTTTGAAAAAGTTACTGGCTTACTTCCAAAGTTCTGGCTAAAAAGCCCTGAGCTGTGGCAGTATCTTTAGATTGTTCTTGACTTCTGCAGGTGGCCAGGTCTCATATTTCTTGGCATTGTCTTCAGTGACGATGGCAGTCTAAGTCAATTAGGCTATCTGCCTACCTACCTACCTACCTACCTACTTACTACTAGTTCATTTCATGCTTCAACCCAGTGGCATGCAAGAGGAAATCCTGAAGGATTCTGGGTCCTGGCCTGCAGATGCCCTGAACCAGGGATTCCTCAGTGCTGGTCTGGCATGGGGCACTAGCATGACTACTATTTCTTGCAGATTAGCTACTGCCTTGAGTCACACTGGGCCATGATCACAGGTACCTACTTGTCCTGTCTATCAATATACAGATGTCCCACTTCTTACTGCAGGAATGGTTTTCAGGTACACGGGGTGTAGGTTTTCTAGATCACAGTATTTCTCCATATTTCTTAGTGACAGCCCAGGTCACTAAGAGTATAAGGGACAGCAACACTGCCCTAACTCAGGCCTAGAATTCTTTGAGAACCTTTGTTCTGTGTCAAGTACATTCAGAACACCCATTCCCCCCAGCTACCTGTGATGCTCCCAGGCTCAGGGAGGCTGAACGCATGGATCTTAGTGAGCCCAGAGGACCGGCCCCACTTTTCCCATCTCCACTGTAGTGACTATCGATAGATTCCAAAAGCTTGGCAAAGGATTCCTATGTGAAGCCAGGGCAGAGACGCTTAGCCCTAGACTCCACTCTCCAGGAAAGGTCTAGCTGTGCTTGCCGTTTAGAAATCACCTAACCATGAGCACCTTTGCTTTCTCCAACTCTGACATCTGGTTCCCTCCCCCATCCTTCTGTCCCTGTCGTTGTTATCATTATTATTTGAAAATGGGAGTCTCACTGTGTTGCCCAGGCTGATCTGGAACCTTTGAACTTAGACGAATAATCTCATGTCAGCCTCATAAACAGCTGGGATGACCATGTGGGCACCATGCCTGACATCCATCCCTCTTGTGCTCTGTGGCTGCTTAGTCACTGTTCTTTTCATTATCATTCTCCCTGTGTTGATTTCTGACCTCTGATCTGTCTGACTGCTGATACCGGGATGGCTCATAACTTTCCTCAAGTAACTCAGTCCTGGCTTCCCTTGGTGGCCATGGCCACCACCATAAAATTCTTGCTGAGTATTGAGCCCTCGTTGTACAGGTAACCTGGCCTTTGAACAGCCCGTTTTCCTCAGTCAGAGCTCCTGGTTCTATGACCTGATACCCGGCTCCAGTTCTTAGGCCACTCCTGCCAAGGTTTAGACCGGCAGAGCAGGGTATAAACGGGAATCTACGTTGGAAGCACAAACTTAATCAAACCTGTTCCCCGATCGAAGACAAAGAAGATCTGGGTGAATTCTGGAAGCAGTGGATTTTGTTTTCCACGATGGACTAAGAAACTGGAGATAGACCCAAGCCTAGTCACGATACACGGGTTTCTCCTTTAAGGGGAGACAACAGTTACCCTCGCAGAAACTCGAGGAAGACGAGGAAGGAGGTGTGATGTGTATGTTGATTCTGAATTCAACTTTTAGAGCTTCAGGTATGTCTTTTTCAGAACTGTGGATTATCCATGGGTGTGACTCGTCCCAGATGAGACCTCATTTGAATGGTGGTAAATATGGAGGAAGGACGGCTGCCAGGGTTATACACAGGGATCCCTTCTAGTCGTCTTTGTTTGGCGTGGTTTAGCCATTGCTAACCTTGCGGGTACATTATCTATTTTGTGGCTAACTACAGGACTCCAGAAATACAACCATTGTGAGCAACTGCCCTGTAAATGTGTTACTCTGCTCCTGCCCGTCGGGCAGCTTCCTGCTTCTTGTTGGCTTTCGAGCTTATCCTGAAAGGAGTTAAACACTAACAACGTCACCCTGTCTAACACACTCCTTTCTTCAATATAGGACCTCAGATTCCCACTCTGGTTTGGGTCAGGTAAGTTGGTGGAGAACGTATGCTAGCATGGAGGACCTGGTGTCTCTCCAGAATGGCCGGTGTTCATATTCTTCTGTGGGACTGTGGACAGAGCTGTTGGTGCAAGGACAGATTCCTGGAGATCCATGCCGAGCAGCAATGGAGCTGAGCTCAGAGGAGGGAGCCATTTATCAAAGGGAAAGGTGGCAGCAGCTAGAGTTGCTAAAAACAACCACTCCAGGTTCTATTCATTTCCAAAAATGCTCATTTGTAAGTAGGTCAAAGTGTTCCTAAGAGAGAGGTGCAAGTCTATTGCTTTGGCTGAGGTCCAATTAGGTAGGCAGATACTTGCTGAGTGTCCACTACGAGGTTGGACATTTAATTCTGACTGTCAGAGCCACATCTTCTCCCACAGGCAGAAGAGGCCCACTTCTTCCCTGGGGTCCTACTGCACTGCTCTAGGTATCAGGCAGGAATTCAGTTTTGCAAGGGTGCAACTCAAGTCAGTTTATTCAAGGTTTCCATTCACGGTCACGTTTGAGGACCTCGCCTCATAGTTCATTCTAAGTAAATGAGTGATGCTTAGTTTCATGTTCCTAGACATGGGCCAGCCTGAGACATCATTTCATGCTTCCGTCCTTGGGCCTTCCTGCTAAGGCTTGAGCTTGTTCCCTCCACACGCTGAGCCTGGCCATTTCTGCACAAGGGTCCTCAGTGTATGTTTCCCTTTCCTTCCTGAAAACATTTACTGAGAAATTACATGTCAGGCACAGGGCCAGGTGTTGGGGATCAAGCAATGATCAAAACAGACAAAATCCCTACATCTGTGGGAGGAGTTTACAGGAAGGGGCAGAGGAGAAAAAGTTGATACACACTGATGGGCATGTCTGGTATGGATAAAGGAAAGGGAGGAAAGTCAGGTAGGGAAGGAGGCACACTGTGAGATGGGAGGATGGGAGGAGACAAATGTCCACATAGGTCAGGCACAAGCAGACGTGAGGGCAGTAAGGCTTAAGCCATCAGATATGCGGGAATCTGGGTGTGATGGTTTAAATATGTTTGGCCCAGGGAGTGGCACTATTTGGAGGTGTGGCCTTGTTGGAATACGTGTGGCCTTGGAGTAGCTGTGTCATTTTGGGCGTGGGCTTTAAGACCCTTGACCTAGCTGCCTGGAAGCCAGTTTTCTGTCTGCCTTCAGATGAAGATGTAGAACTCTCAGCTCTTCCTGCACCAGGCCTGCCTGGATGCTGCCATACTTCCACCTTGATGATAATGGACTGAACCTCTGCACCTGTAAGCCGGCCCCAATTAAATGTTGTCCTTATGAGAGACACCTTGGTCATGGTGTCTGTTCACAGCAGTAAAACCATAACTAAGACACTGGGGAAGTTGTGTGTTTCAGGAGGAAGACCAAAGTGCCTGGGCCCCTGAGGTTGAACATGTCTGACTTCTGGTGAGTAGCTTGGTCAGGCTGGTCAGGGAGTGGTATGATGAGGTAGGCAGAATATCGACTTTGCCAAGTGGCACCCTAATACCCAGAACCCATTCATCTGCCACCTCACAAGATGAAGGGCTTGGCTGACACGACCCAGTTAAGGATTTTGACATAGGGAGGTTGTCCTGGGTTCTCTGGGGAGTCACAATGTAGTTGCAGACATCCTTAAAGGCAGAAGACCTATGGAGAAGTGACAAGATTGGGCCAGAGGCATGTGACACTGAGCATTGGAGATGTAGGGAGAGAACACAAGCTAAGGGAGTGCCCGGGGCTACAGAAGCTAGAACAGCAGAAACAACTTCTTTCATGGAGCTTCTAAGAAGATGGCCCTCCTCACACATCAACTTTAGCCCAGTGTAGCTCATGCAGGATTTCTAATCTGCAGAATAGCAGGCTGATAAACCTGTGCTGTGTGAAGAAACGAAGTTTGTAACATGAACCAGCAGTAACAGGGAATCCAGCACACAGTCTCCTGGGCTGTCTCTATAGATGGGAAGGACTTCGTTTCCTATTCAGATGAGACAGAGAAATACTTAGAGCCCAGAAGGGCCTTCAGCCCCGCCTCTGTGCACTGTCACCTCCTGGTCTGCTGTGTACAAGGCTGTCTACTCAGGTTTCCTGTGGCCTACAGGGCTGTGTGGAAACTAAGGTGAGTGCATGCAGTATCAGAAACAGTTCCTTGAAGTAGCCACGGACCACACTGAGAAAAGTAGACAACCCAGTCCTGCAGCAATGGCGTAGGTAAGGACATCCTAGCACCAAATCTTCAGATGTAGCTCTTAGCCCCCGACAAAGATGCTTCTCTTTGCAGCAGAGAGAAACCATCACTTCTGGTCCAAATGCAGAGAGCTATTGATGGCTGGAGTGCCTATACATCGAAAATACAACTCCTGTCTCTTAAGGCTCTGAGAACATCCCAGAAGAGAGCAGAGTCAGAGGCCAGGAAGCCTCTAGTAAGATTGGTGTCTCCTACATCCATGATATCACGAAGATATGGCCACCTAAACGATGACTGAACAATAACAACACTAACTAACACATATGCTAATGTAAAGAGGGAGATCTCAAGGAGCCACATCTGGAAACAAAAACTACAGGTTATCTAAGGACTCCTGAGAAAGGGAGCACTGTCTTCCACAATACCAAGTGGTCAGACTTTGTAGTGTTTATATATTTATTTGTGCATATACACTATTTAACAATAACATGAAAGAAAGAGGCCATGAATTAGATAAGAAATAAGGGAAGGGAATAAAGGAGTTAGAGGGAGGGGACATGGGAGGAGATGGAGGGGGGAAGAAGAAGAGGAATAATGTAATTATAACTTAATTAAAATAAAGATTATTATAAGAAAATTACCACAGCTGACAACATTTTATGCATGTTTTCTTAGGGCTAGGCTAAGGTTCAATGAGGAGTTGTTCCCAAGGGTCAGGTGACAAGGGCAGGCAGTGAGTAGGATCCTAACCACTCTGTCCTTCGAGGAAGCATCAGTCTCACTGCCTAGATCTCTCCAAGCTGCTATAAAAAGGCCTAGAGGCCTGGGATGCTCTTGCCTTCCCTGAGCAGCGAGGGCAGACTTATCCCTGGCTGCCCAAGCTACGGCACACATTTTCTTCTCTTTGAGCCATCATCATGGCATTCCTGGATCCCCACTTCAGCTAGATCCAGGTAAGGGGTGACTGTGCTGTTTCCTCTCTGCGCAACATTGTTGGCTACCCCTTCCCTACCAGCTCGAGCTTCTGGTAGGCTTTCTTCTCCAGGGCCAAATCTCTGGTATTCACTGCCACGCTGAGCTCACCAGCTGTCGCAGGAGGCCACACACATCATACCCACACCTCCCTGCCACTTCCCCTCTGGACAGTAGGGGTCTCGCCATCACCATGCGTCTGTCCTGGATTTATTGATGTTAGGGGCAGTAGGTACTTAATTAGCCCAAGGCAGAACGCAATCATGGTAGGTAGATATGTCACAGTAGGCAGACAGGATGAGGGAAACCTCTTGATGTCCTTGGGGGTTGCCAAGAAGAGAAGTCTTTTCCTTGGACAGCCCTGTGCCTCCTGATGTGCGCAGAACATACTGAAGCCCATGAAGCTAGGGTAGCTGGGAAGGGTACCGTAGGCCCGCTTAGCTGTGTATTCTGGGTCATACATCCCACTTGTGGCTACCATCCCTGCGATCTTATATAGAACACAAAGGGCTTAGACTGTAGGCATTGGAGAGACTGTATCAGGTCAAGGCCCTTCCTACATAGGACAAGGACTTCTCATAGACCAGACACAGAGGTAGGAAGAGTGTACTGATTCATGTACTATTGAAAATCTTTAGTGTAAAACCAGAAACAGTACCCTGGCTCCTCAGACAGTCCCAAAGAGGGTTCATGCTGAAACTGGCTTGGCCTAATAGAGGTCAGAGAAGGCACAGAGGCAGGAGGGAAATGAGTTGTAACAGTCTGCTTCTAGTGCGGCGTGCACGATGACAACGCTACTGTTGTCATGACATGAACACTGATACCGCAGGCAGTGTCGGGGGCAGGGCCCTGACTATTATTGTTTACCAAGGTTCTCAGCTACCCAGCACATCCCATCATCCCTTCTCATTGCCTTTCACACATCATGGGGAAGCCTCTGGTCACTTCATTTTATTCTAAAGAGAGAGCCTGTGCATACACCAGAAAGACCAGGCTCACAGCTGGAAAGGAACTGCTGCTCCACACTGCTTTCCCAACTACTTCAGGAGTCCAGGAGCCATTTTTACCAGCTTCATGGACGCAACAGAGCCCAAGAAAACTATCAGTGGACTTTCCGCTCAAGACAAGCGCCTTCTCCTTGCATAGTCTGTCCTTTTGGAGTCCACTGAGGGTTATGGGTGCCCTTTAAAGGACAAGACAGGTGGATTAGGCATGCATTATAAACAGTGGTGTGTGCTCGTAATCCCAGTACTTGGCGGGGGTGAGGGTGTAGAAGCAGGAGGATAAGGAGTTCAAGGTCAGCCTCTACAACAGGATAAATCTGAGACTAGCCTAGGCTAATAAGATCTTGTCTCAAAAGACAAAAACAAAACCAGAAACACACAAAACATGTTTTTACAAAACCGGCAATCACTTTTGACTATAAAAGTGGTAAGTTTGGGTTGGAGAGATGGCTCAGTGGTTAAGAGCACTGGCTGCTCTTCCAGAGGTCCTGAGTTCAATTCCCAGCAGCCACATGGTGGTTCGCAACCATCTGTAATGGGATCTGATGACCTCTTCCGGTACATCTTAAGACAATGACAGTGTACAGTGTACTTACACAAAACAGATAAATAAATCTTTAAAAAAAAGTGGAAAGTTTATGTGGTTTATCTGATAGACTGTACCTCCCTCAGAGTGAAGATATTTGTTCTGTGTGTGGCACAGTTAAAGTAAGTAATTTAGGCTAACTACTTCAGATCACCGCGGGCGCTTATCTAGTTTGGAGAAAGAAAACAGACATCTTTTTTAGAATCCCTAGAGGCAACTCGGGAAGACCGAAGAAGGTAATAAAAACGATGACTTCAGTCCAAACAGCAGTATGGAGGACTGCCTGCTGGGAGTAGGTACTCAGGTCTGAGCAGCCTGCAGACGTTCAGAATGGAAGGTCCTTGCTCTGAAGCCTTTGTCAGAGAACGCCAGGCCAGCGGTCTGTAAACAGGAGTCCAGCCCACATCCAGATTGAGGCTGGGCTGCGGGGTTCCCATCCCAAGGATATCAAACAGGACCATCAACTCATGGACACAAATAACCACTTTAAAGAAGTTAGGAGTGCTGGGTTTGGTATGTTGTATTTGAAGCATTTAATAAATGCCTGCGGTAATCTGATGTAGCCTAAACGTTAGGGAGAAAGTGCTAGGTTCTTATGCCTTACGAGAGGAGAATTCAGCATTTCAGAACTATTTTATGTATATGGGTGTTTTGCCTGCACATAAGCATGTGTACCACATGTGTGCCTATGGAGTTCAGAAGAGGGTGTCAGACCCTCTGGGCGTGAAGTTACAGGTGGTGATGAGCTACTATGTGGTTGCTGGGAACCAGATTTGGGTCCTCTGGAAGAGCAGTCAGCATTCTTAACTGCTGAGCCGTCTCTCCAGCCCCCTAACTTCTAACATTTTATATGTAACGCACAGCACTTCATTCCAGATAAGGATTAGAAGTAGGCAGTGGACAGGGAGTGAGAAGAGATGAGTGGGGATGGGAAAAGAGAACTTAGCAGGGCTGGGCAGGAAGCAAGAATCTCGATTTGAGAGCTAAGTATGAGGCACTTCCTAGTGTTGGCACTACTCAAGTCCAACCCCAGTTTCTGAGGCTTTTCCTGTCCTGCTTGGCTCACTCCCTGTCAGGGACTCTGAAGAAGGAGTTATCTTTATTAGGAGAGAGGTGAATCTTCTGCAATTCTAGGATTCTAGAAGCCCAAGGAGTCCAAATTTCCCAGGTGAAGTTAAACATAACCAAGAGTAGTTCCTTTTATCCTATTTAAAAAGGAAACGTTTCAATTCTAACTGCTTTATTATTATTTTTTTTTCAGAGATGGGGTTTCTCTGTGTGACCCTGGAATTCCAGCTCTGAGTGTTGGAATTAAAGGCCTATGCCACTACTGCCTGGCTGCAATTCTAACTTTTTATGCTGAAAAATAACCAGGAAATTCTTTCAGAATCCCTAGCAATACATGATTACTGCTTTTTTTTTTTTTTTTTTTTTTGAGACAGGGTTTCTCTGCATAGCCCTGGCTACCTTGGAACATACTCTGTAGACCAGGCTGGCCTGGAACTCAGAGATCTGCCTGCCTCTGCCTCTCAGTGCTGGGATTAAAGGCCTGTGCAACCATATCCGAGTCAATTACAATATTCTTATTCAGTGATCTGTTTCAGGTGCCAACGGTACTGTGGTTTGTTTGGGAAAGACTCTCAGATAGCCCTGACTAGCTTGAACTCGCTATGTAGCCGAGACTGCCCAGGGGTTCTGATCTTCCTGTTTCACCTCCTAAGAGCTGCTACCACAGTGCGAGCCATCTTACCCAACAGACCGTGACTGGAACCACTTTACTGTTTTTCCTTGCAGGTATAGTACAAAGGCAGTGTTGTTGTGGAATGAGATTGTATGGGTAGTGCAGGAACCCACGTCCTCCGGTTCACCCGAGATTCCAGGAGGCATTGGGCTCTAAATTTACATATAACTTGTACAGACAAAGAGGACTGCGCAACAGCTTGTTGCAGTTTGTAACCGGCTGCTTCATGCCCCAAAGGAAACTGTTTTGAGACTATTTATCCTTTATGCCTTTTTAGTTTCTTATGGTTTTAGGGATGGCAGAGTAATCTGAAACCCACGGTTATTGCTCTTAAAGTAGAATTATACCAAAGCGTGTGTGTGTGTGTGTGTGTGTGTGTGTGTGTGTGTATGTTTGTGTGTGTGTGAGTGTGTATGTGTATGTGTGTGTGCGTGTGTGTGTGTGTGTGTATGTGGGTGTGTGTATATGAGTGTGTGTGTGTGAGTGTGTGTGTGTGTATGTGTGTGTGCGCGTGCATGTGTGTGTGTGTGTGTATGTGTGTGTGTGAGTGTGTGTGAGTGTGTGTGTGAGTGTGTGTGTGTGTGTGTGTGTGTGTGTGTGTGTGTGTGTGTGTGTGTGTGTGTGTGTGTGTGTGTGTGTGTGTGGATGTGTGTATGTGTGTATGTGGTGTGTGTGTGTGTGTGTGTGTGTGTGTGTGTGTGTGTGTGTGTGTGTGTGTGTGTGTGTGTGTGTGTGTGTGTGTGTGTGTGTGTGTGTGTGTGTGTGTGTGTGTGTGTGTGTGTGTGTGTATGTGTGTGTGAGTGTGTGTATGTGTGAGTGTGTGTGTGTGTGTGTGTGTGTGTGTGTGTGTGTGTGTGTGTGTGTTTGTGATGAGGACTTTAGAGGATGCTCCTGTCTGGGAGGGTCATCTCACATTTGGTTAATGGAGGTGGGAAGACTGTGGACAGCTATTTCATTGCTGGGATTCAGGACTAAAGAAAAAGGACAGAACCATTAACTCTCTGGATGGGATAGCACCAGGACCAGGAGAGAGACCCTGAATTTTTGGGGGTTTGGCATTTTGGAACTCAGCAGTAGAATGAATGCACTGTCTGTTGGACAGGCTGAAGCAGCTTCAACGCTAGGCTGGCCCCTGTCAGAGGCAGTTAAGTTCTGCCCCGAGACTTCACAGTAGATCTAGTCCTCGGTGATACTTAATACCGATGTCAACTGGATGGGTTGTAGTATCACCAAGGAAACCAGCCTGGGTCCTGTCTGCGAGGGGCCATCTCCCATTAGGTAAAGGAGGTGGGAGGACCGCCCTAACAGTGGACAGCTTTGATGTACTGGGTCCTGCACTCAAAGAAAAAGAGAGAGCCAGCTGAGCACCAGCGTGTGTCCCTCGACAGTGTCCCTGACAGTGTCCCTCGTGCTTGCTACCCAGACTTCCCCACGTGACAGACAGGAAAGCTGCTTTTGTCAGGCAAACACAGTGTTGGCATTTTGTCTAGGCTCTGCACCACAGTTGCTTGGCAACAGCCAGGTGTGCCTGACTCACTATAAAGGGGCTGCTTGCCCCCTCTGCTCTCTCTTGCCTTCTTTTCCTCACTCTGTCCTCTTGCCCCTTACCCCTCCTCTTGCCATTCCCCTCCCCCCTCTCAGAATGCTCACTGCCCGCCTCTACACTCCCTGTCTCTTTCTCTACACTGTCTCTGTCTCTGTCTGTCTGTCTCCCTCTCTGACTTTTTCTGTCTTACTACCCTCTCAACTCCCCTCCCCATGCCCTGAATAAACTCAGGGGGAAGGTGTGGGGGAAGCATGGGCCCCCACACCTGACTGCACATCCACCAAACCTATTCTTTCTCTCCTTATCTTTTTATAAAACATAACACATAGGACAAAATCTGTCTCTGGGAAGAATCTAGCACCAGAAGTGAGGGGGGAGTCGGAAATGGTTTTGTTTTGTTTTGTCCTGTTTGGAGGCAGGGGTTCACTCTAGCCCAGGCTAGCCTCGCATGTGTGGTGAGCTTCCTCTTTGCCTCCTGAGTGCCAGGATTACAAGCCTGGGCCACCATGTCTTGCTGGTGTGGCTTCTGTGAGCCAGTGTTCTCCACATCCTTATCCAAGTTCCCTGTTCAACTCAGGGAGCCTCAGATGGACGCTCACTAAAGTACCCATTCTGATGCCTTCAGCCTTGGGAGGATGCTGAGTGGAACGGAAGGCCAGGCCCTGGGAACAGAGGGCCTTCAAACAAATCCAAGTGTACCATCTGGGAGCTAAGCAACCCGAGCAAGTCACCTGCTCTCTCCAAGACAGTTTCCTTGTCTATAAAATGAACAAAATACCATTTATTGCCATTAAAGCATTAGCCCTAAAACTAGCCCAGAGTAACTCAACAAAATGAATACTTTGTTGTTGTTTTCAAGTGGATGAAGATTCACACTGTGATGTCAATTCTCACAGCTTTGTTCACTGTGCCTGGGCCATCTGGGGTATTTACCCATAGCCCAGGTGAGTGTCCCTGAGGTCAGTTAGGTCATGACAGTGGAAACTGTCAGGTAAGTACAAGAGATAGAATTGCCTGTGTCCAGCCAGGGCCACTGCGGCCACCAGGGCTACTGCCCTTTGATCCAGGCTTCCTGGACACCCAGGGAGGTGTTTTACTACACTGCTTCAGAATTCCAGACTTAGCCAGAAGAAGGCACCCAGGGACACAAACACACACACACACACACACACACACACACACACACACACACACACACACACACCATGTATCAGAATAGAGACGAACCTAGATGCCTGGGCCCAAGAATCCAGGGCTAACTTTACACAATCTTCATTGTTTTTAAGCATTCACCCCCATGCCATAAGGCATGATTGACTTTAAAAGGTGTTTAACCTTAGGAAAATGAGTGCACTCAGTGCGCCGTACAACCAAGGCGGCCCCAGAAGCTCCCCAACGGGAGAAACTGAAACTGCACCCACGGAACAGTTAACTGCCCATCACTCCTTCCCCGGTCCTGGAAACCACCATCCTGCCTCTTGCCTATGCAAAGTTGACTATTCAAAGTATGCAGCATACGTGGAATAATAGAGTATTTGTCTCTGTGACTGGGTCATTTGACTTAGCATAATGTCCCCAAGGTCTGTCCCTGATGTAAGCTGGTGTCAGATTCCCTTCCTTTTTCAGTGTACATGCGGCATACTTTGTGCATTAATTGTCCTGTAGCTGCTGTGAACACTGTTATGAACATGGGTGTGTAGACAGACATGTTTGTGTCTTGCCTTCCGTTCATTTCAAAATGCTTCCAGAAGTGGTACTACTTGTTGGGTCATAAGTTTACATATATAATTTATATATTATATATACTATAATTTATATATCAGTCATATATAATAATTTATATTTTATATTACAATAATACATTATATATGGCATTTATATACATTTATTGAGACTTCATATGTATTGAGACTTCCTACAGTGTTTTCCATAGCTATGGGGACATTTTAAATCCCAACGAGCCATCCAGCCATGTTACATCTTTCTCTACGTCTTTACAGACACTTGTTATTTTCTGAGGTGTGTCCATAACTAAGGGCTATTTTAATGGATCTAAAGTGCGTCCCATTGAAGCATTGATTTGCATTTCCCTGGTGAGCAGAGATATTGACTCCCTTCAGTGCTCACTGGCACCTGTGGGCTTATCTGGTGAAGTGTCTGTCTGAGACCTTTGTCCGCGTGTTAGTCTAACTGCTTTGTCCTTCCTTGCTAAGTTCTATGCCTTGATAAACCCTGATGGAATGCCAAACGCATTTCAGTATCCTAAGCCCACATCTTGGGGTGCTACGCCCATAACCCACGGAGCATCAGAATCATCAAAGAGGTTTCATATTGAGACACATGCCTGAATTTTGGTCTACGGTAGAGTACGTTATTAAAAGCCAAAACAAAATACTTCCAGACTTCAGGAGCTGGAAATCACTATAGTCTTTGTCTTTTGTGGGGCGTTGCCCACAAAACTACCTGCTGCTGAGACAGTGAGAGGAAGCTGAGGAGAGAAGATCAGATCTCAGAAAGCCCAACTCTGAAGAGGATCTGAGAGACCAGGGAGAGGAAAGGACTGTCGAAGGCAGGCCCGCCCCAATTCTGTTACAAAGTCTGGATGTTTCTCGACAATCCCGTGAGTCAACATCATGCACGTATTGGAACAGCCCTCTCCTGCCCTAGAGGAGGTCCAGGAAAGGAGGGGCAGAAGAACCCTAGAGCCATCTAGAAGCCTGAAGGCTAAGTGTGCAGAGAGTCAGGGTAGGGGTGGGATCCTGGTCGGCCTGGCTCCCTGTGGCTTGGGAGACAGGTGCTGTGCCTTCCTGTGGCCCAGAATCTCTGGAAGATGGAAGCCTGGGCTAGTGCAGAGGTTCTCAACCCAGGCTAACCTTAGATTCACTTCTCTTGCCTCATAGAGGGATTCTGGGTCCAGCTGTTCTGGGTCCTGCCACTCTGGAAGGCTTGTGCCCTACTCTAATGTACACACTGGGTGAAGACCTGTTCTAGGCTCCCAGAGTTCCCTTCCTGATGGGTAGTCCTTATGCTCCTGTTTCTGGCCCAATGATCCATACAGCATTTAGGGTATCACCAATAGTCTGGACCTCATGCAGCCTGTGAGGTACCAACTTGTACCAACCCACAAACGTTAACAGGCCTAGTTCCCTTTTCCTGGGAACTGAAGAAGAAATCAATCTGACCTCCGTGTTCCCAGATGTGGCTGACCTCTCCTGTTCCACAACGCCGGAGGAATGCATTCTGGGTAATTTCCGGTGCGGAGTGCCCACTGAATAAAATCAACAGCTGGTAGAAGGAAAAGCCAGGTTGCGAGTAGGCGGCCAGCTAGGATGCAAGCATTGTCAGTTCACTGGGTCTCCGCTGCTCCCAAACGTGGTCTTTCACTCAGGGTACAAGGGCGCCCAGAGCATCCTGTGTCCTGAGTGCGGGGAGCAGAGCATGCCCATGCTCATGCCTAGATTCACAGCCCCCTCCCCCAGCCCCCGTCTCACTCTGTTGCCTAGGCAATTCTGAGTTTGTGGCAAGCTTCCCGTCTCTAGCTGGGAATATAGGTGTAAGCTGCCAGGCTTGGATGGGTACCCCTGTTTTCTAGCTCGGCTGGGAATGGGAGTGGCTTCACAGTTTACAGGCCCAACCAGCCAGCCTACTCTTGGAAAGAGAGGCCAATCTTCCACTAAAGATCCACTCAAATGCCTGACGTGGACTGGCGGTCACTTTGGGAAGCCATTGTGGTTGGTGTAGCTAGCTAGGGAGGCCTGCAGCTGCTTGTCTGGGTCCTCAGCTCCCACTGGGTTATATCTCAGCGGCGGCTCACAGTTAGCTGTAGCTCTCCTAGTCTGTCCCGTGAGATTTCCGGATTCCTCCACCTCTAAACGCTCTCACTGCCTTCTGACTCTCCATCTTTGCTCTGATGCTCACCACCTGCACATGGAGTGAGCCCAGCTAGGACAGCATGCGCGTATCATCCAGTCACGGGCTGGAAAGGGGGCGGGGACTCCTCAGTGAAAACGACCTGGGATCTGTGAGAAGTCAGCTTTCCTGGTCTTTCTTTTTCTCTCCTTTACTGTCGGTACTCCAAGGTCTCTGGCTGGGTTTGTGGGAGTTTGTTGGCATTTACTTTGCTAGACAGTAAAAGTGTGTGCTAAGTGCCAGGACTGGTGAGTGTGTGTTGTGTATGCGTGATCGGGTGTGAGCATGCATGTGTGTGAGCATGCATGTGTGTGAGCATACGTGTGAGTGTGCCATGTGTGCGTGTGTATGAGAGTGTATGTGAGTGTGTGTGTGTGTGTGTGTGTGTGTGTGTGTGTGTGTGAGAGAGAGAGAGAGAGAGAGGACACGAGAGAGCTGTCTCATTTTATACCCACAACGATCTGCCCTCCATGGGCCCCACTTTTCCTCACCTAACTCAAAACAGAGGCACACTCTAATCCTCTACACGACGGATGTCAGAGGGGTGCAGGCATTGGTTTCTTCCAAGGAACCTGCCATTACAAATCCCACACAGCTTCCCTGTAGTGTCTCCAAGGTCCTCAAAGGAAAGAGGGGAGGAAGAAGATAGTGGCTCAACTAAGGTGTGGGGTGTGTGGTTCTGTGGCCCGTGGTCTGTCTGTCTGTCTGTCTGTCACTCTGTCTCTCTCTGTCTCTCTGTCTCTCTGTCTCTCTGTCTCTCTCTCTCTCTCTCTTGCTCTCTCTCTCTCTGTCTGTCTCTCTCTCTCTCTCTCTCCCTCTCTCTCTCTCTCTCTCTCTCTCTCTCTCTCTCTCTCTCTCTCTCTCTCTCTCTCTCTCTCTCTCTCTCTCTCTCTGTCTCTCTCTCTCTCTCTCTCTGAGTGTGTGTGTGTGTGTGTGTAGCAGGAATCAAGGTTTTAGTTTGCATTTCTGATGGAACCTCCCGGAGCCTGAAGAGCTGGGCACTACAGCCATGGTGGTCCACCATCTCCATCTAGTGGTCAGAAGCAGAAATTCATGGTTCCAGCCTTGCATGTATCAGGCACCCTGCCCTGGGTCTCATGTATAGATGAGATCCCCACGCTTATATCTGACCATTTACACAACTCAGATGCAGACTAAGCCTTGGTTCTCTGTCATTTTCTGGGCCTCAGTTTCTTCAATGCGAGATGCATGAGTTCCAGGCCACAGTGACTTCGGAAGCCCGTGTTCTCAGACTCCACTGTGAATGAGCCTGCTGAAGAGCAAGCTGGTGTGGTCACCCACTAAGCAGGTAGATGGAGTCTGAGCATCCCCACTGCCAACAGGCTCACAGGAGCTGCTATGACGGAGACCACTCGGGGAGAGCCATTGGAATCCCTGGCATCAGAACATAAGCGGCATGTGGGGGAGCACGGGGCACACAGAGAACAGACCAGGGCCTGGATAACTGTGACCAGTGGCTATTCTCGATCGTCGCTTTGGCTGCATTTGGAATGAACTAAAACCCACAAGTGGAGGGCACACCTGGGAGAGATTATTTGCTTAATCTGAAGTAGAAAGATTCGCTTCTAATCTGGATCTTCGAGGTGGGAAGATGCACCTTTAATCCAGATCTTTTTGAGGTAGGAAAAGCACCCTTCTGCTGGAAGCCTAGATAAGGACATGGAGGAAGGAAGCTCCACTCTTTGCCCGCTTGCTGTAGCCTTGCTGGAAGGTCCATTCCTTCCCTGGCATTAGAGCCAACTTCCTCAGGATCCTACCGCCTACTGAAGACCAGCTGAGACATCCAGCCCTGTGGACTGAAGAGCTACTGGATTCTTGGACTTTCTATTCATAGCCAGCCATTGCAGGATTAGCTGGACCACAACCTGTGAATCATCCTAATAAATCCTTTTTATATAATGGGGATTGTTATATATAAATATATATCACATATGTTCATTCTATAAGTTCTGTTACTCTAGAAAGCCCTGGCTAATACATTGAGTGCATCAAAGGAGAAAAAGTGGCAGGGTGACCTCTGACCCTGAGCAGAGAGGATAGCCAAGCCCTACCCCACTGTGGCTGGTTGCTGGGGTTGCTCCGTCATCCTGTCAGGGTGAAAACTCAAGTCTAGATGTAACATTGTGCATAGGGAAGGCTGGGAGAGCGCTTACAGGTCAGCGCTTCAATGAGACGGACCCGGAAAGGCTGGACGACTTTCACCAAGACACACAGACACAAGTAGCTTTTACTTCCGGCTCTCCACACACCCTCTCTTCACTTCCAGATCTCAAGAGAAACCCGGCTCAATCAAAGTGGACTCTCAGGCCAGTTCTACCGTGCTCAGCCGACGCTTGCCACCCCCACCGCCTCAATTGTCCCTACCTTTCACCAGGGGGAAGAAGCAGTCCATTTCCACGCTGCTTCGCGAGTGTGAGATGCACAGGGTGCTGCTGGGGACCAGGCCTTCCTGTGGGGGCTCCGCTCTGTGGTGCGGACCAGACACCAGCCGGGTCTCTCACTGGGTCGTTCCAACAGCTCCACAGTCTGCCCCACCTGGATGCTCAGCTCACTGCTGTGGGCCGCGCTGAAGTCCTGGAGGACCACGGTCAGCTCACATCCACCTGAGAGCTTTGGTGGTGGCAGTAGGGGTAGAGGGGAGGAGTGTGTGTGTGTGTGTGTGTGTGTGTGTGTGTGTGTGTGTGTGTATGCAAGAGGGAAGAAGGCAAAGAATGCGTGAGTGCAGAGGGGAGGAGAAAGAAGGAGGAAGGATGGGAGAGGGTGGAAAATGTTAGGAACAAACAGGAAGGAAAAAGAAAAGAAGAAGAAAGGTAATTAGTGTTATTGGCCACTCAGACCATAGCTGCTCTGGAGCCTGGCCAGAGCCAGGGTTTTCATTCAATTTCCGGCCTCCTTAGAGTCTCTTCTATTGCTTCTTTGCCAAACTTTCTGCCAACTGTGCCTTCCAACCCCTTCCCTGTGTGCCCTGTTCTCCCTTCCATACCCTGTCCTGGTCCCCACCGGTACCCCTCAGACACAGATAGGCTGGTGTTTGTTTCTAACTCACTCTCACTGGACTCTAGGTGATGTCTGGGAATAACTCAAGACATAATCTCTTTTTATTCTAACCCACAGAACATCCTTCATCTGTACCCCGCCCTGGAGCCATAATCCTAAAACAGGCTATGATAACACAAGAAAGAATGGGGCTTTGCTCATAGGCATCTGCCTGGCCCCCAGGGACCAGGCAGTGGGATGAGCCGAGAGATGAGGAGCCATGCCTTATTTAGGAGCAAACAGTACTGTACTCTACGCTTAAGTGACCTACATTTCCCTAGTGCAAGGGTGGGGGTGCAGGAGCATAGAACAGGGGAGAAACCCTGGGGAACAGGCCTTTCTAGCTGCACCCTGAAGTGGCTCACTCTTCACCGAGTTTGTATGCCTTCCCCCCTTACCATGGCCTCACATCCGTGAGGAACACTTAGTTTTGTATCATGCTCACAGAATGGAGCACAGAGCCACAGGCTGGGAATAGTGGCTGTATTAAGAGTCCTGAGAAAGGCAGGCAACAGAAGGGATGAGGCAAGAGGCCCAGCCTGTCAGCCTGCTGCCCTCCAAGGTTCAATCTAATGTCCATTTAGAGGGAATTCTCATATCGCCTCTGGAGAACTCAGCTTTAGTCTGTGAAGCTCTGATCAAGGGATTTGAACCGTCTGCAGCGGCAGCCATACCAACATGGCCATCCAGGAAGCAGCAGCCATACCAACATGGCCATCCAGGCAGCGGCACACCCATCCAGTTCATATTTGTTCCAGGGGACACTTCTGCTGGAGGGAGGGTAGGTATCATCAGAAGATTGGGGGATTAACCGTCTGGACAGAGCAAAGCCTTAGCTACTGAAGGGATTTGAACGTCAGAACATTGGGACTGAGCAGATGGCTCAGTGGGTAGGGTGCTTGCCACGCGACACGGGGACTTGAGGCTGGGTGCCCAGCATCCACAGAAGAAGCCAGCTAAGGTGATGCATTCCTGTAATCCTAGAGCTAAGAGGCAGAGACAAGAGGATGCTGCGGGCCTTGCTGAATAGCCACACTAGTTAACTGGGTAACTAAAGTTCAGTCAGAGGCCCTAAAGTTCAGTCAGAGGCCGTGTCTCAGAAAATAAGGTGAAGATGGCTGACACTGACCTTTGACCTCCAGACGTCACATGTGGATGGGGCATTCTCTCTTATATTGCACACACACACACACACACACACACATAAGAGACACAGACACACACACAGACACACACACAGACATAAAGACAGACAGACACACATACACAGAGACACACACATGCATGCACACACACATGCATACACACAAACACACAGACAGACACACACGTATGCACACACACGTATGCACATACACACACAGACACACAGACACACACACAGACACACAGACAGACAGACACACACAAAGAGACACACCACACACACACGCACACACAAACACACAGACAGACACACATACACACACGCACACGCACACTCACATACACAGAGTCATCAGACCAAGGCTGGCTGGCAGTTGGCATCACATCACCCCTATCTAAAGAGCAGAGATACTGTGTTGAACACATGCACGGGTGGGCAAGGCACTGCCACCAGCCCAGACCAGGAGGGGAACCTGTAGGGCAGAGGTGGACAGGGAAAGAAACAGGAAATCATGGTCGCTGGCTCATCTTCTCTACCTAACTTCTTTGGCCTCAACAAATGAGCACATAGCCTCTTCCCCACTTTCCTGGTGTTCTCTTCCCAGGGACGGTCAGTGAAGGTTTCGCGGGGGGGGAAATAGCTCACATCAGGGTCTGAAAGTACACACAGGAGCCATCCCCTGGCTCAGATGCCTGTACGTGTAAGCCCAGGGACGCCCAGACCTTAGGCTATGAATGGGAGCTCATGAGATGCAGACTCCTGGGCCGTGCCTCCCTTGACCAAGTCCCAACCATGAATTATAACTGAGTAGGCTGGGGCTAGGAATCCAAAGGTGTGTGTTTTCACAGGGTCATCCTCCCGCTGAGATTATGAAAAGTAGGTTTCTGGAACACTGAGGAACAATTGCTGGAGGGTTTTCTACCTGATACCGTGCTGAACTTGAACCCAGACCTCCAGTATGAATCCCACGCACCTTACAACTTTGCAACACCGGGCACACTTATTTTGGGGGATGTGCCCATACTTGGCAGTAGCGAGGCACTGACCTAGGCCCCTCATTTGGGGGCAGCCAATAATGATCCCATCCTGCTAGATTTTAGAATTCTCTATAGTAAGTGTTCACCGCTGTCCTCTACATCATGCAAGCACAGTTACAGCCCGATAACGGATTCCTTCTCTCACAGATGGACTCTTTACAGAGCCTTGTCTAGATGACAAGGGAAACTCTTGTATTCTGAAGAGTTTCTATGGCTGAGCCTCAGTGGAGGGGCTTCTCGTTTATTCCTGGGGCCATATACACATATGTGGGAGACGAACCTTGCAGCCTTTAAACTGTACAACTAAGCCAAGGGGAGAGCTGTAAGCCCTTTTGCAGGCTGTCAAGGCACAGCAGAGAAACCCAAGGCTAGGGCTGCAAATAGCTGGTAGTTTACAATTTTCTAGGGCAAGTTACAAGCCCTATTGGGTAGCGGGGAAGGGTAGGATTTCCAAAGGGGAGGACGGGACACAGAGCCTGGGTCTGTGTCTAGAGCTCAAGATCCCAAACCAGGATTCGATGCCTGAAGAAGAGCGCCACTAGGTGGCGATGTTGTTCCCAAAGGCTTCCCGGCTGCCACACTCAGGAGAGTGGGAGAGAGGCTCAAGACTCCGTGTCTTCACAGCACAAACCTAACTGTAGCCCAGCAAAGACAAACCAATATGGCTCAAATGTCCATGCACACCTCGCCTCGATGGCCAGATCAGAAAGATTTACCATACCAGGTCTCAACCTATGGCAAGAACAGAAACGCAGGGTCTGCAGGGGATTGGGCTGGGAGAATTGCATAAGCCATACTGGGCAGAGCTGACCCTTAAATGGTGTGACCCAGCTCACACCTGAGCAGCACTGTGTAGGAATCCAGTCAGGAGCAGAGCGGACGAGAGATCTTGGCACACCCACGGTCCTTACACATGATCCACTCATGATTCCTTGACCGTGAGACTCACACCCGATAGAAGTTACTCTCAAGAGCGCATGACTCATTAACCAATGAAACCGACTCCCCTCGCCAGGGCTGCCATATTTCTTAGACATGTTTGTATGTGCACGATGTGTGTGGAGGCCAGAGGACGACGCAGTGAAGTTGGTCCTCTCCTTCCACCTTCTGGGGTCTGGAGTCAGCTTCCTGTGGCAGTACCTTTATCTGCTGAGCATATCCCCACCCTGACACTTTCTCTGTCCAGACTGCTTTCCTGTCTCTGACTGGATTGGTCTTGTGCATCAGCAGGTTTCCCTTAAGGAGGCCCAGGGAGCCTCAGGTTCCTGTTGTTTCTCCTTTCTGTCAGTAGGATTGGGGTGTGGCTCTCCACTACACACTCTCCTTGCTGCTTCACCTCCCGGCTCTCCACCGCCAACCCCCATCTCATCTGGAAAGTTCTCACACACTCTCTCTCTTTTTTCTTTTAAATTGGGTATTTCTTATTTACATTTCAAATGTTATTCCCTTTCCCAGTTTCCTGTCCATAAACTCCTTAGCCCCTCTCCCTCCCCTTATAATATAAGGGTGCTCCCCTTCCCCCTACACTGGGGGTCCAACTTTGGCAGGACCAAGGGCTTCTCCTTCCATTGGTGCCCAGCAAGGACATCCTTTGCTACATATGCAGTTGGAGCCATGGGTCAGTCCATGTGTAGTCTTTGGGTAATGGTTTGATGCTTCAGTCCTTCTTAAAAAGGGGAACAAAAAAATATCCATAGGAGGGGCTAGGGAGGCAAAGTTTAGAGCAGAGACTGAAGGAACGGCCATTCAGTGCCTTCCCCACATTTGTCCCATATATATGGCCACCACAACTAGATAAAATGGATGAAGCTAAGAAGTGCTCGCTGACAGGAACCGGATATAAAACTCTATTGGGAGACACAGCCAGAACATGTCAAATACAGAGGCGAACGCTAGCAGCAAACCACTGAACTGAGAACGGGACCCACATTGGAGGAATTAGAGAAAGGACTGAAGGAGCTGAAGGGGCTTGCAACCCCATAAGAACAACAATGCCAACCAACCAGAGCTTCCGGGGACTAAGCCACTACCCAAAGTTCTCACTCTCTTAACGTAATCTCTGCTCTCAGGAGCATGAGTCAGCTTTATGCACGCTGTAGAAATTGTTGCAAGTAGCAAGCCCATTTTAATCCTTTCCTTTCCCATAGCCTACACACACACACACACACACACACACACACACACACACACACACACACACACACACACACACACACACACACACACGTGAGTACACTGTAGCTGTCTTCAGACACACCAGAAGAGGGCATCAGATCCATTACAGATGGTTGTGAGCCACCATGTGGTTGCTGGGAATTGAACTCAGGACCTCTGGAAGAGCAGTTGGTGCTCTTAACCGCTGAGCCATCTCTCCAGTGCCCCCTCCCCACCCCAGCCTCTTAAGAACTATTTTAATGCTGACGTTGGTCTTTACTCTGTGTTTCTTTGGTATTTGTTCTCTCCCGTCCCCTCTTAAGGGACGAAGTGAATGTCCCTTGTATTTGGCATGTTTTCAGTTTTTCTGTTCAGAGATGATCCCTTAGTGTCTTCTGGTTTTTCTTTTCCTCTGACAGCTTTCTTTCCTTCGATGTGTCTGCTGCTGCACAGAGCTTGCCTTCTGCTTTTCTTCTCTTGACTCATTAACCACCAAGATGTAGACAGCCAGCCGCGAGAGCCACCCACTTCTTCTTGCTTGCCCACCACCTCTGTCTTTTGCTCACCTAACCGTTCCCATGGGTACTTGGCAAAGTTTCAAGGGCACTCAATCCCATCAGGCCCTGCCCAAAGGCTTTCTCCAAACTTCCTGCTAAGCCACCTGGATCCCACCAGCAGAGGGCAGAAGCATTTAGTTAGGCAATGCCTCTACCAGAAATGCCTCAAAGCAAGTCCCTTCCAGTGGCACATGTGTACATTTAGCCATCACTGAAGTAACATGCCAGTGCACTTCTGTGACTCTGAGTGTGAAGATATGTACATCAGCAACCTTCCAAAAGAGTAACACAAACAGTATCCTTAAAACTAAAACGTAAGAGTTCAAGAAGAGAATGGGTAAGTCGTTATGATACATCCAGTGAGTGAATGATGAATTAAGCGGCCATTATATTATATATCTACTATTTATTTATTTATCTATTTATTTATTTTTGCTTTATGAATGTTGATTGGTGTTTTGCCTACATATATGTCTGTGTGAGGGTATTAGAGCCCATGGAATTGGAGTTATAGATGGTTATGAGCCTTCATGTGGGTGCTGGGGATTAAACCCAGGTCCCCTTAACTGCTGAGCCATCTCTCCAGCCCCCTATTTTCATGGCAGGGTTTCTCTGTGTAGCTGTCCTGGAACTCGCTCTGTAGACTGTGCTGCCCTTGAACTCACAGAGATCCTCCTGTCTCTGCCTCCCAGGTGCTGTGATCAAAGGCACGTGCTAGCATTGCCCAGCTCCAGCCATTAGATTTTTAAAAGTTTTAATTAAAAATGTGTTTTATTTTATGTGTATGAATGCTTTGCTTACATGTATGCCTGTGTCATGTGCTTCTGGGTTACTAGAGTTATGGATGGTTGTGAACCACCTTGTGGGGGCTCGGAATTAAGCCTGGGTTCTCTGCAAGAACAATAAGTACTCTTAACTGGTGAGCCAGGTCTCAGCCAACAATAAATTTGGGTGTTTTGTTCAAGAGACAGGGTGTCGCTGTGTAGCTCTGGCTGCTCTGGAATTTGCTATATAGACCAGGCTGGACTTGTACTCACAGAGATCTGCCTGACTCTGCCTCCTGAGTGCTGGTATTACAGGTATGTGCCACCACACTGGTCTCAGCCATCAGATACTTAGAAAGCTTTGGAATAGCATCAAAACTGTGTATCTTACATAAGTACAAACAAACCAACAACAGTATCTAAAGTTGCACATACGATTAAGGGACGAACATCAGCGGATGAAAGTGTTAGCCTTGGCTTTGCAGAGCATAGCCCTGAGGTAATTTCCCATCTGCTTCCCTTTTCTTCCAGTCCTGTCCAGTGTTTCTCACCTACCCATTAGTTTTGAAACAAAAGTAACGATAGCTCGGGAAAACAAACCAACGAGTGTAACTAGGAGGAAAAACTGCAGCTACTCTAAGAAGGAATACTAGTTGTTGGGAAAAGGGGAGTGGGTGGGCAGCCCCCCACCAGAAGCTTTGGGGGGCATGTAAGCACTATCATAGGCCTCCACATGGTGGTTTCAGAATGCCGCTAAACCCAGGAGCTGCGATACCCGGAAACTCAGATGAGCTCTTCGGAAATGAAGTCATTTTACAATTTATTGCTGTGGTTTATCTTGAGTTGGTTATAATGTCAAGCAAATGGGAAAGGCAGCATTAGGACTTAGGAATATTATCACACAGCTCTGGGATTTGCATGGTTGCCCAGGGAGATGCCAGGTCCAATTAAGAGTCTATAATTCGTGATGTGCTTACTCTGTGTGCTTCACTGCGTGATGGAAGGAGCTTTGTCATCTCACCGTTTTCTACAGGGCTTAAGGGGCTTCATGGCCTCGAAGGCCTCACGGACCACAAGGTAATTAATAGTTGGAAGAACATGGGAAGGGGAATTGGGAGGCCTCAGAACTGTACAGGGCTCGTTCTACATGACACAGCCTCTCTCCTTTTCCTTCTCCAGATCCGAATCTTCATTCTTAGGAGAAGAAGTTGGACTCAGGGCCCACTAGCTTTAGCATTCCCCGAGTAGACTGCTTCTGCATTCATGGTGGAAAACAGTCCTGTTTAATCACTGTGAGCACTTTTCATTAATGTGCTGTATCATTCGCCACCTACACCTGCATCATCAAGTTGAGTCGGAGTCATCTGCACTTAAATTTGTCCATCTCCTGAGTCTAGAGTGATGCCTGGCATGAAACGTATTCTGAATGAATATCTATTGAGCACGAATGTGTCTGTGAATGAATTGATGCCTGATATGTAGCAAAGCAGAGTGGCTGCAGTGGTGAGTGCTCCCGCTGGCTGCAGTGCTAAGTGCTCCCACTGGCTGCAGTGCTGAGTGCTCCCACTGGCTGCAGTGCTTAGTGCTCCCACTGGCTACAATGCTGAGTGCTCCCGCTGGCTGCCTGTCTGTTTCCACCACTGTCTCCTTTGCCATGAGACCCTTCTCCTTATAAATCATCTCACCTTTTCTGATTTGTCTATAACTCTGCTAACCTGTAAACTTGACAAAAATTACATAAGGGTGATTACCTATAAGAATAAAGAGAATAGGAGATCATAAAGGTGACCATGTTTAAGAGAGGCCAACCTGTTTTCATCATGTTTTACTTTCTGAATGGCAGAAAGCAGATAGAATGGGACTATCTGATGTGGTAGAACAGAAAGATGAAATACAGGTTCCTGCCAATCAGTTAGCTTTGCATAGCCCCCGACAGGCTTAGCAAGTAGAAGCACCAGGCAGCATTGTGTATGTGTGCATATGTGGGCGTGTGTGAGCATGAATACGTGAGGATATGTATACACATGGAGGTAAGGCAGGCGGATGGGTTAAAAGTCTGTAGAGATCCTTAGACCTGCTTTCTATCTTGCTCACCTTGTTCTGGAAAGTTGAAATTCAATGCAGGTCTACATACAGAAGTGGAGAATGGCTACTACTGTTTTCCTCTCAGCTCCCAGAATACCAGCAGCCAAACAGACACATTTGGGTAGATCTGGCAATTGTTTATTGAAGAAGCCAGAGGACTTAGAGATGTGCAAATACTGACATCGAGAGAGTCTCCACCAAAGCACATCACAATGACACTGCAGACAACAGTCCTGCTCCTTAATACAAACCTGGTGTACCTCATGTACACGAACACTCAGCTTCAGAGATGCCCAACAGAGACTAAAACAGGCAAATATGGAGGACCTGGAACACACACGAAGCCACATATAAGCAGGACCCACTACAGCATGGTTCTTGCCTGGGAGAGTTAAAAGAGGGTACCGTGTCCATGGAAATAGACTATCCCAGGGGAAATGAAGCAGCCCATAATGTGCTAGAATTCTGACAATGCCAAGGACGGGTTCTGAGATGGTAGGAGAAGGACATAAAGGATGGAAAACAGAAGATTTAAAATATGAGAGAAATGATCAAACCAGTTCTAGAGACTTCTTATATAGAAGATTATTTCCCGCAGTTGAAGGGCAAGAACTGTTAAACTGACCCGATGTTTCAAGAGGCTGACAGGAAGACTTAAAAACCCACCCTGGAGCACAGCACTAGGAAATATTTTACAAAAGACCATCCCAAAGCCTTCTGTGCCCAAAAGAGGAGGAGTCAGGTGAGATACAACAAATCAAGCTCTCCAGGGAAGCAGATTTCAAAAGCTACAATAAAATGAAGACAAGGGTGAACTCCTCCAAAATTCGGAGGGAGACTCATTCTGCTCCTGGGCATCCAGGGCCAGATCAGAGCTTTCCACAGGCGTCTTCAAAGTGGCCTGGTCTCATGTCTGTGTGTCCCTCACTCACAAGTGTTCAATACATTTTTTTTTCTTTTTGCTTTTTTGCTTGTTTGTTTGTTTTCTTGACACGGGGTTTCTGTGTGGCCCTGGCTGACCTGGAACTCACTCTGTTGATCAGGCTGGCCTCAAACTCAGATCCATCTGCCTCTGCCTCCCTAGTGCTGGAATTAAAGGCGTGTGCCACCACTGACTGACTTATTCTCTATCTTTAAAAATATTTATTATTTTTATGTGCACCTACTGTTTGTTCTTTATCTCCGCCTCTCCCAGGCTTCAGAGAGCACAGACCTGACGTTTAGTACGAGTGTTAAGGGGAGGGGCTCCTACTCCCCATTTCCTTCTGAACTTCTTTGCCTCTGGAGAGCCCACACAAGTTATCAACAGAGATAGGGCCCAGGTGGGCCAAGCAGGCAGAGCCTTCACCCATGGAGTGACAATCCTGTCAGGAGAGAGGACATCCCAGCAAGCCTTGAACTTGAACAAGGCTGCCTACGCCACGGCTCTGATTGTCTCTGGGGGAGGAAATTTCCCGCATCACAGGAAAGAGGAAAGACTATGAAGACTCCTGCTGGCCTTCAGAGGAGGGAGCAGGGGTGGGTGGGAGAAACCTGAGATTAGAGAGAAGGACGAAAGCTGTGAGTTTCTCTGAATGCCTCTAGACAACCATGCAAAGTCTACTGTCACAGGATGCTAGAAAGCTGAACGTCAGAGGAAACCAGGCCGAAGACCGGAAGTAATTGTTTTCAAGGGGCAGACTGTGATCAAGCCTCAGATGTTCAGATGTGGGCTCGAGAGATGACCCTTTCTGATCACCATCTCCCCTCCTGTTCCACTCTGCATGTACAGTCGCACTCCCTCCAGACACCCTTGGCTACTGCTCCCCGGTCTGCATGCCTGTAAAGTGAAGCTCCACCTTCCCCTCCCCGCCTTACTATGTGGACCTTCTTGGCAGGCACTGTTGGCCGCTAGAGAGCAGCAACAGCTAGGAGTTAGAAAAGGAAACCACAAACTCAGCTTAAGGCAGGCTCTGAAAAGAGTCCTCGGAGTACACCTCTAGTCTAGGCAGAAACCACAAGGAAGGCATTGTGTATCACAGCTGGTATGTACTGTTTCTTGGAAGGAATTCCTAATTAGGAAACGAGCAACCAGAGACTAAGGCAACTTGTAGGGTCTGGTTAGAACCCTAGCAGGCGTGATCCAGGATTCCTGGTTCTTGCCTGTGTGCCCGCCCAGCACAGTGTGCACCAGGGGGTGGTGGTGGTGGTGGTGGTGGTGGTGGTCCTCCTTCCTCCTCCTCCTCCTCCTCCTCCTCCTCCTCCTCCTCCTCCTCCTCCTCCTCCTCCTCCTCTTCCTTCCTTCTCCTCCTCCTCTTCCTCCTCCTCCTCTTCCCCCTTCCCCTCCTCCTCTTCCTCATCCTCCTCCTTTCTCTCCTCCCCATGATGATGTCCTACATGTCCCCTATGGCTTATCCTGGATTAACCACCTACCCACCCAGATCTCAAAATACATTTGGACAAACTATTTGAGATAGTTATATATGATATGACAACATTGTAAATTACTAAAACTCTTTCTTCTGTCTGCCGGCCAGCCGCGTGCTAACCTTAGTCCTCACAGCCAACTGAAGCCTTTCTGTAGGTTCCGCTTTGTGGGCTGCTATGTCTCCTCATTTCAGAATGTACAGTCACATTACATGTGGCCCCTGGTCTGTCAGCACATCCTGGAATCCTGGATTTCTTTACACTCCCAACTTGTTTGGCTTCTACCTCTCCAAATGTTTTCTCTACTTGGTTTCTGGATGATGCCTTGTATAGGTCTTGGTCATTTCTGCTCCTGGACTCGATGATGGCACCATCCCACCTGAGATCGTTTTCCACTCCTCCTTTCTCCTGGAGGTCATGGGTCCTATATCCTCACATGTCTACATGCTTTGACAGACATCTTGACGGGGGGTTTGCACTTCCACAGACTTCAACACTTAAGACACAGGACACGCCCACATTTTAGATGATTTGTGCATGTATGTATACCATAAGACTATATTCTGACTCAGCTACTGAACTATCATTTTTATGGTGGATATTTTTTTGTTTGTTTTTTATTTTGTTAAAGACAGGGCCTCTCTCTATGGCCTAGACTTTGGCTGTCCTGGAACTCACTATGTAGACAAAGCCTTGAACTCTCAGAGATCCACTTGCTTCTGCTTCCCAAGTGCTGGGATTAAAGGTGTGTACGATTATGCCTAGTTTCATAGTGATTATTAACTTTTCGATTTCATCCCTTTCTACGGTGCTATTTAAACAATGGAACATCCTACAGCTCCATGGTTTGATATCATTAAAAAGAACTGTAGCTCTCTCTCTGTGTGTGTGTGTGTGTGTGTGTGTGTGTGTGTGTGCATGCACATGTGTGTGTGTGCATGCATGCCTGTGTGTGCATACACATTACAGCATATACTAAGAGCTAAGGGCTCTAACTGTCTCCTTACAATTTTCGGTGTTTTGGGCTTTTCTTGCTATAAGGTAAGTCAGCATTTCTATCCCACATGCAGTGTATCTGCCGGTGGTAGTGGTGGCCATGGGAATTGGTCAGGGTAAGAGCCTTCAAGATAACATGGTGATTGAGAATCTGGGTTTGATCTCAGCAGCTCTGGGTCTGAACTGAAGTTCTGCTACAGCCTGGCTGTATCATCTGGGAAATGTTAGTAGTATATATGTGGCTTCCCTCCAAGATTCAGCTCCCCCTCACTGAATAGGCCTCACTCAAATATGAAGTGACAGATTAATGGGGGGGGTGTTCATTGAAGGACAGTGTGTGGGAGCAGTTGGAGGTTCCATGAGTGGCATGGCTGGTTGAGCCTCTGAGGTTGCATGTGATGTTCCAGCCAGTACTTGGTCCTGCTAAACAGCTCAGTGGTATTGAGAAGCTAGGGCTAAAAACTGTAGGACTTTGCCTCCCTTCCTCCTGACAACCATGGCTGGGTAGTGATCATGATGGTGGTGGTGGTGAGGTATTACAGAAGAAGAGTAAGATGTAGCCCCCAGCAGAACACTTAAGCTAGAAGTAAGACTTAACACCTTTGGCAATGGGTAAAGTCAGGAGTGTATACCCTCCAAGAACCAGGGCTGGGGGAGTGTATTCACTTTTAAATACGAGGCAATTAGATCAAACAGGATTGAGAACAGACAGATCATTCAGGGAGGAAAGGGAAAATCGAATTTGGACATATTTATGATGTTATTGTTTGTTTCTTTCCTGTGCTGCTTCCCCTGCATTTTAAACTGCAGTAGTTAGAGTGGACCAACTTGGTTGGAAACATGTCCTGGATGGAATGATACGTCAGGGAGAGGGTTTGGTGATGGGAATCCCGGGCTCTGGGAACACTCATGCTGCAGCTGAGTTCTAAGGTAGTTCTTAGGAGAGCAGACTCTCTTCTATCTTTGGGGAAAACCAGAACCTGTGGGAGTAGCGGGAGGGAGAGCTTGGAACTGCACCTTTGGGGATGCTCGGGGCCTCCTTTCAGCTTCTGGGAGGCAGAAGAAACTCTTACTGAGGGATGGCCAGTGGCCTCAGCTTCAGACTTTCTCTAGTATCGTGTCAGTGAGGAAAGGAGTGTCCAGATGGAGCCCGGAGCTGGCAAACCAGAGAGAGCCTGTCTACCGTGGGCACCACTGGGGTAGAGCCTTTCAGAGAGACTGGACTTCAGGATGGCAAAGGGGGCTCCCTCAGGGTGAGAGGAGGGGCATGTGGACAAGCCTTGGTTGGTTCCCAGACCTGTCTTGATGGCACAGGTGAGCAGGGACTAGTGGCACATAGATGATAAAGACGGCGCCATCTTTGAAGCAGATGCAGCTCTGCCTTCTCTCTCAGCCTCTTCAGGGAACTCAGGCCAGGGCAGAGACAGAAGTTCTCATCCACTGGGCTTTTACAACACTGTAGTGCTTGTGTGGAGTCCTGACACTGCTTTATAGCGGTGGATCATAGCTACCCGAAGATTTTTTTCTTTTTAATATCAGTCACGTGGCTTAACAAGGAAAGGTGCTCTATACAGCAGAGCAGGGGGCGAGTACAGTAAGAAAACTAGGATTCATTCCCTCAGCAAAAAATCACTACGTGTTTGCCACCAAGGCCATAGAGTTTCCCAGGGCCTGACACTGACCTCAGGCTGTCCAGCAAAGGAGTGAGAACACAAGGAACCCCAGGATCTGCAGAGTCTTACCCTTGGGTAGGATGGTTGGGTAATGTGGAGCAAACCGATTTTAGGTTATGGAGGTATGATGTGTAGGAGCCTTCCCAGGGTCACATACTCTGAGATAGAGCAAGGCCATAAAGAAAATGCTCAGTTCCTAACCCTCGTGTCTGACACTCTTCCACCTGCCTCTCTGATCTCAACTTTTGCCCTGAAAACTTGCCCTCTACAGACCCAGGCACACCATGGCCGACCCCTGGATCTTCACATGCCCAGTGGCCCGTTCTGCCTGGAGCGTCCATCTCCCCAGTGCCAACCTGCGAAGCTGTCTTGTTCCTTTAGGCTTGAGTTCAGTCTCCTTACTGCGAGACTTATTATTATTGAACAGATGGGCGTGGAAAGCTTGTTACGTACCAGGGGCTCCCACAGGACATGGGAACGGCACCGAAGGCCAACGCTTCTGTCTACCTGGAGCTTGTACTAAGTAGTAGTCAGAAAACAGGATAAAAGGGCGACGTCAACAAATGTCAGTGATAAGTACCGAAGGGACGACGGCAAAGGCGGGCGCTGTTTGTGTCTGAGTGCACGCGTGTGACCCCTGCTGACGTGTGATGTGGGGGTGCAGAATGCTATAACCCAGGGCTACAGAATTGCCTGTTCTGTCACAGTCATGTACATCACAGCCACATACATGACACTAATGTGTATAGTGTATAGTGTCAATGACACTAATATAAGCTCGGTCCCTGTCACAGCTCATATCTAGAATGTCTCCACGGGCTCACGTTTGAGTACCTGATTTCCAGCTGGTTTTGGGAGTTGTGGAATCTTTGGGACTTGGGGTTTTTGGAACAGGGTAGGAGTAAGTGACTGAGGGTGGGCATTTAAGGATCGCATCCACCTCCATTCTAGCTCTCTGTCTCCTGGTCCAGTCACTATGGGAGGAGCTGTGTCATACTCTCTTGCCACCAGAGCCACTCCCATGCCTTCCTTGGCACGATGGGTTGTACTCTCTGACACCGTGAGTCAAATCAACTGTTTGTCGTTTAAGTTGTTTCTGTCAAATATTTTGTATGGCAATGAGGAAAGTTGCTACTACAGACCCTGTATGACAGCATTTAACATAAGCTCAGGTGACTGTAACATAGTGTTTAGTACAGCAGATACATTATGCTATTTATTATGTTTTTTTTTATTCATTCCACTATAATATCTCTCAGAAGTTTAGGTACCTAGACAATCTTTTTACTTTTTCTTCTCTTTTGGGGTGTGTGTGTAGGGTCTTACTATGTAGTCCTAGATGGCCTGGAACTTGCTACCTCTAACTCACAGAGTTCTGTCTGCCTCTGCCCCCCTGAATGCTAGGATTACAGGTGTGCACCACCATTTTTAGCGCAAGCTTAGGTACCCAGCTACAGTATTTAAGGGCAGGGTTCATATAAGTGTCTTTGTTACTGCTACCGGCTCTCTGTACATTTGGGTCACACTCTGTAACTTGAACTGGGGTCCCTTGAGACTGTATCTTCAAACCTGCCCCTGCTCATTCAGTGTTTCCTGAACTGAAAGAAAAACTCAGTGACAGAACTCAGAAGCGCATGCGCCCAGGGCCTGTGGCTGTCCTTTAGCTTCCCATCCCTAGCCCACGCTCGCATCTTACTCTCCTGTAACAGACAATTTCTTCATAGTCTCCCGAGATGGAGCCGTCAAGAATTAATTTCCCTTCTACAAATTACTTCTGAATGAGAATTATCTTTAATCAAGTAACTTTAAAAGAGTTTATCTGTCATAGAAATTCATTTGCCAAGGAAATGCAGTGAACGCCAAAGGAGCGCTGTTCCCGGAACACATTTAAAAGTTCTTTGACATTTTCCTTTTGTTCTTTCTCCCTCTCCCTCTCCTGCTTCCCTTCCTCTCCCTTCCCCCCTCTCCCTTCTTCCTCCCCTCCTCCCTCCCTCTCCCTCCCTCTTCTCTCTATAGACTCTATGTAGCTTAAACCCACTATGTAGTCTAGGCTAACCTTGAACTCAGGGTCTTCCTGCCTCAGTCTCCCGAGTGCTGAGGCCACAGGCAGGAACCATCACAGCCAGCTTGGTGGCTGGTAGAGGTTGCCTTCTCTTCCCCTCTCGTTGTGCTTAGCAACTGTTTCTGGTGAGAAGAGGGTGACTGTGCTGACATGGGACTTCTGAGGCTGAAAGATAGGGACCTGCAGCTCCTCCTTGCTCTCTTGTATCTCTTGCTTTGAGGGAAGCCTGCTCTTATGTCTCAAGGACACGTTGACACCTCTACAGAAACCACGCGGCAAGGAGCGGCCTAGTGACAAGAGCCCAGCAAATGGTCAGTGAACCTCAAACCAATGGGGCTGGAGCCCTGCTGCTGTGTTCATCCCACCCTCAAGAGAAATCTCACGTAAGAACTGCTAGCCAAGGGTCCAGAAAGTTCCAAATAAATGCTTCTTGCTTCAGGTCTCCAAGTTTTGAGGGGATGTGTCTAAGGAGTTTGCGTGACCTGCTACTGATGCCGAGGAAGCTGACTATCTGTTTTTCTCCTCAAATGGAGGGACCTGGGTCAGGAGAGTAAGGACTGGCAGCTCAGACGCCATTGCTCTCTGATGCACTCGAGGAACAGTGTGGTTGAGACAGCCATGTAGATAGCAACACGAATGGCGACCCCACCCCCACCCCACCCCGTCCCTGTGCTGTTTCTGCACATTCTGACAACAGGGTCAACAACTGAGCTGCAAACGCGAGCTTCTCAGCTGGGAGGTAATGCCCAACTTAGCAAGTGCTACTAAAGCATGCAGAAGAGAGGAACAGAGGAGGTAAATATCCTTTTCAAGGGTATGGTGCTTTGTAGCTGTGGTGGTATGAATGATAAATGGCCGCCATAGTCTCAGGCATTTTAATACTTGGTCCCTAATTGGTGGTGCTCTTTGGGTAGGGTTAAGAAGTGTGATCTTGTGGCAGAAGTATGTCACTGGGGGTGGGAGACCTTTACGGTTTCAAAAGCCTTGTGTCCTTTCCAGTTTGCGGTCTCCTGCTTTTGGTTTCAGTCGTGAAGTCTAAATTCTCAGCTTCCTGCTCCAGTCACTATGTCTGCCACTTGCCACCATGTTACTCCTGTCATTATGGAACGTGTCCCTCTGGGACCATCAGCCCAAATAAACTCTTTGGCAAGTTGCTTTGATCATGCCGTCTTTGTCACAGCGATAGAAGTGTAACTAATACAGTAATAGACAAAACGTGTGCATGTCTACTATTTCAGTTTTCTCTCATAATACCCACTTTCCATTAGTCGGTTGAGGCTCAAAGAGCTTGGGTGATGCTTTCAAAGTCACACGGTCACCAAGTTCCAGTGTTGAAGACCCAACAACAAATTCTCCGCTGCTAAATCCTATTTTCCACTACCTCCAGATGCCTTCCTGCCGATCTGCTTCCTCGACCTCCCACATTACAGCAGGGGGGCTAATGGCTTTCTGTGACACAGCTGCAATTTCCTATATGAAAAGACTTCCTGGTAACAGTTGATGACAGTGCAGGCTTCAGGCAGCAACATTTATCGCCAGAGTCTAGTCCCTTTGTACTCACAAGTGATTGGACCAGGGTGAGTGACAAGTGACTCGGCTGAGAGCACAAACACAGTTAACTAATTCCCATCTGTCAAGAATGTGAGGTAGGAAATAGTAAGCAAACGGTGCATTTACCTGAGGAGGAAAAGGCTGCCGTGGGGAGGAGAGAGGCCAGTAGGGCCACAGTGTGCTATCGCTAAGCTGGAGTTTGTGAGGAGATCACAGAGACTAAGCAGAAGGTGAGGGTGAAGTTAAGGTCTGTGTAGAGTGCAAAGCCTGGGTGTGAGATGGACAGGGTAACAAGATGGAGTGTTGGCAGGAGGCTTCGTTCCATGCCTTGTGGATTCTTGGTAGGGCCACCTCAGGAGAGCAAGGTAAACTGGACCAGCAGGCAAGGCCCCTCTAACCATCTTGATCTAGATGTGGGCTCCTCAGGTCTAGAAGTTCCACGGCCACAAGTTCCCAGTGCCCAAGATGTCCGCCATGCTTGCATGGATTCCTGGTAAGATCTAAACCTAATCTGAACTGTCTTTGGAGAGCTCTTTTCCTAGGGACCAAATGTAACAACGAATTCAAGCTGGCATGGCTGATGTAACAATTTAAAAACCAACTGTGTGCTAATAAGGCTCCAAGGCACATAGCATTTTCTAGAACAAAATACATATACATGAAGACCCACAGAGTCTGACAGCTAAGCAACGAAAACACCCCCAACGCTCGAGACTGCTTGTATTTCATGGAAGGAAGTGGGTTCCCTCCCTCAGAGAATATGCTGTGACTGGGAACTCACCACCTGTTACACATGGCTCTGAGTGGTACTTATGAGGTAATGACGACAGTTGGTTCAGAGTGTTCAGAGTAATACGGGGACAGCTGGTGTACACACAGTTGGGAGCCAAGTGGTATAGTCAGGGAAGCATGCTCATGAACCCTACGTGTCCATTGTGATAAACGTAAACTAGGGCTTCCTGCAAGACTGTGATTGGCTAAAATGGTATCTCCTGGGTGGCCTTTGATCTACCAAAAGACGATCTCCATGGCTCCAGAACACAGACAGTACGAAGAATTCTGGATTGAAAAGAAGGGCTCTGGGCATGCTAGCCTACCTAGTTCTATGGCCTGGACAAGCAAATCTTTCTTTCCTCTCCTTCCTTCCTCCTTCCTTCCTTCCTCCTTCCTTCCTCCCCTTCCTTCTCTCCCTCCCTCCCTTCCTCCTTTTCTTTCTTCCTTTTTTTCTTCTCCTTTCCTCCCTTCCTCTTCCACCTTTTTTGTTTTTTAGTGATTTTTTTTTGAGACAGGATCTTATATAACACAAGCTAGCTTTGAACTCACAGTGTAATTAAGAATGGATCTGAGCTTTTGATTCTCCCGCCTCCAACTTCTAGATTACAGAGATGCACCACAATGCCCAGTTTGTGTGGTGCTGCAGATCAAGACCAGGCCTTCATGTATGCTACACACACACACTATACCAACAGAGCCACACCCCCAACTCCATGATGAACAATTTCATTTTTTCCCCATTCGTAATTATTCTATTGTCAGACAAAAGGGCTTGTGTAAAGACATTTAAGGAAATTATAATTCTAAAATGGTCTGATGTATGATCAGTCACATGTCCCACGTGTGGCTAGCCATCCACTAGCCATTCCCAGGTAGACATACTGCAGTCATATTCCTATTTTATGCCTAATCCCTCCCAAGTAACTCAAACCAGGACACAGGGTTGGTTCCTGGGTGTACAGGCTGGGCCACTCTTCTAAAAGGGCTACAGTGGATGACTAAGGATAGAAAAGAGTTCCTTGAATGGCTCATTTCTTTGTCGTTTACATCTAAAATAAATCAAGGTCAAGTGAATAGGCGTGTGTCCACGCTTGGTATCCTTTCTCCCTTATTTCTTTCAAAGACAAGCAGGATGCTTAGTGCCCTTCCTGCAGGCTCTTCTGTAGCAATGCCAGCAGTAACGCCTTCTTCTTTATTTAATACCCCACTAAACCTGGGTGCCATATCCACATCCCCTCCATCCCGGTTCAGTGCTCTAAGCTGCCTGGCTGCTGGGAGTTAGGCAGGTGCATCTGGGACAGGGGAGGGGAAGGTCAATGAGGTGGACGGTCAGCTGGGGGCAGGGACCACAGCATTATCTCCTTCATCATGTAATGGACACAAAGTGCTTTAAAGCTTCTGGCCCTTCTCAGTTCGGGGAGGGTTGGAATTTTAGAGGATCAGGAATGTTGGAGAGAAGTGCTCACAGTCCCCAGAAAGCACACGCTTTGGGAGTAGGGTGGGTAGGAGGCTTATGGTGCATTCTAATGTCCCCACACGGATGCTAAGGAGAGTTTTCTCTAAAACCCTTCAAAACCATTTTAGAATAATTTTGAAATCCCCATCTAAGTGCCTCTCCTTGGTTCTTCTCTCTCTGTCAGATCACAGCCCCACAGTCATGGCCTTTTGGGCAGTGATGAGTCTGGCATCACCATCCCTCCTGCGACAGCATGGGAGGCTAAGTGGGGTTTGCCCCCAGGTAGATGGAGAACCTGGGTTCATCACTGTCTGTTTCCAGACTATTTTCTCATCTATAAAACTAGAACACTGGGTATCTGAGAAAATATTTTCTAAACATCCTTAAGCTCCAACTTTATGTTCCAAACCACAGTTTCTCCTGTGTGGGGTGGGGATGGGGAGTGCCAAGGACTCTGGGCAGGAGTGTGGGGTGTTCTGAACTCTGTGGCTTTGCTTCAGGAGTGTCACCTCGAAAGGCCTTCTGAGATTACACAGCCTTTCACATTGCAAAGCTCTTCTGAAAGAGGTGCAGGGATGGACCTCACCTCTTCCTAGTCTACCACACAGCCTTTCCTAGCTCTAGTCTAAATTTCTCTCAGGAAAAATCCCTTATGGAAAGTTCTTGTGTCTACATTCAGTGTCCTTGTCCCCAAGGACACTTCGCATTGCTTTAGGAAATCATCCCAACTCACTGACTCAGTGTGGCCACATGTCCTGTTCCTCCAACCACAGGGCACCACTCAGAGGTGAGATGAGGTCATGTGGACTACTTAACCAAAGACCAAATAGTGCTCTCTCACACATACACCACATACACACCAGTTGTATTAAATGTGATCTTTCTTGGTTCCTGTCAAGGTCATGGAAAATCTTCCCTGTTGCAGAAGACGATGTGAGAAGGCTCACACATTTTTTTTAAATGCTGTTATATCTTCACACTTATCAACGGCTTGGGAGCTATTTAAGCCAGCATGCTGGCCCTTCGCTCCTACCTCACACCTCAGCAAGAAGTTAGAGGTTTCTCACCACCTGCTGCTCCATTTTTGATTCCTCACGGGCTCCTGAACACCACATAAGGTTAAGCCTCTCATCATCAACCATCTTGCCCACTCTTTTCTGAGGGGATGTGAGTAAGCTCACACTGTTCTACCCTTTGCTGCCTAGAGAACCACATCTCTGAGCCTGTGCTTGGTGGCTTGGAGGAGCCGGTCTTCCCAACTCTCCAACACATCTGTATATGGCTGGATCCTCGGCTCCAAAGCACAGCCACCCTTGCTGATTTCCAAACGCATTCACCACTTCCCTCAGGTCCCCACCTCTTACCACTGTGTTCCCTTAGTCAGGAATAGATATGCCTTCCTTCAAACAGCACAGATGGCGCCTTCCGGAAACCCTTTCCTACCTCCAAGCTCAACTCCAAGGCAAGGAAGCCTTCCCTACAGCCATCTCTTGTAGCCACCCCTATATGTGCCACTGACACCAGCAGGCCATGGAATTTCTACCTCACTTGTCAGTCACGAGATTAATCCTAAGAGCTGTGGGGGACAGTTGGATGACAGGGTCTTATGAAGGCAGAGGGGAAACTTGGGGATGCTTTTTAATTGCCATTATTGTTATTTTTATATGCATGTGTAGGTGCATGTGTATGTGTATATGTATGTATGTATGTGTGTATGTATGTATGTATGTATGTATGTATGTTTGTACATACATTTGGTGTTTGGCCTACATGTATGTCTGTGTGATTCACTGGATCACTCAGGTAGTTGGATCCACTGGAACTTGAGTTACAGACAGTAATGAGCTGCCATGTGGGCGCTGGGAGAGCTGCCTATGCTCTGAACTGCTGAGCTATTTCTCCAGCCCCTATTATTTTAATTTTGATCAGGGCGAAAAATGAATTCAAAGGTATCCTGGCTCTGAGGATCTTATATCTTGTTGAAAAGAGGGGGTAAGGAACACCACAGAATCAATCATGAGATCACCCAGCAGCAGTGCCTGAGCCCAAACTGGCTCAATCTAAGGACCCAGATGAATTGAAACCCACTCAGGCTGTCCCATAGCAGTTTGGGAAAGTCAACGTTTTCTGCTTTATGTAGAGTCTAGAACCTTCTAAGAGAAAAGAAACCAGTCTAATAGGTACAATCAGATAAACTAAGAGTAACCAATTCTGACTCAAGTTCTGTGAAAAAAGCTCTTTTCTCTCCAACTGTGCTTCATTTTGTTTAACATCTATAATTTTAACGAGATCATACTGAATTTTTAGTGTTATTGGTACTTCTAGGATGATGCTTTTCTATTGTTAATGATCTCAGCAGTCCCAGGCAAGGGTTCTAAAGTCTGCAGCAAAGTTCTAACAAGGGAATAATTGAGTTTCCGTAGGGTTGCTCTAGAATTTCAAAGCTCCTTTGAGTCTTGATGAATACCAACCAACTTTAACTTTTGGTTTCTTTGTTTCTTCTTTGGTGCTGGGTTTTGAACCTGGAGCCTTGGGAATAAGTTCTCCCACTGTGCTAATGCCCAGCCCACTCAACTCAATTGTAACCCATAAAAGACAGCCCCTTACTTCGTTAGCCACCTTTACCTTCGTTAGCTGCCTTTACCTAGCTTCACTAGCGGGTGGAACCACTTGCTTTCATGTTTCTCCTAATGCAAAACTTCTGGAAGATTCCTAGCTTCTGTCTGCTCAGAGTTAACGGTCAAGTTTTGTACCCACTATCAACTGGCATGGCCTTTATGTATAGCTCTGGTCTTTACCATTGACCTCTTCATCCAAAAGCCTAGGGACGCTATGTTCTTCCTTGATGAAAATTAGTTCAGTAGCCCAGAATTCCCTGTCACACTTCAGCGTGAATGCAGCCTTGGAAACTGCTGTGCAGGTGGGTGCCAGCCGGGGCCTTGAGCACTCACCTGCATACTCTGTGGACATTCCCACATTGTTTCCAACCTGCTTTGTTGTGTGACCTGCCCAATGGACATGGTTAACACTGAGCTCTGATGTGCTTGCTTCTGTGGTTTGTTCAGCTCTTCTCTAAGCCACAATTACAGATTTTCTTCCTTCTTTTCCCTTTCTGGTCTTCTGAGACAAGGTTGTACTATGGAGCCCAGGCCTGGCTGGAACCTGTTTCCTACAGTCTGGGATCACAGGCGTGTGCCACCACATCCAGTGTCTTTTCCTTTTGTGGTATTCTCTATTTTCTTAAAAAAACAAACAAAAGTCTATCTATCTATCTATCTATCTATCTATCTATCTATCTATCTATCTATCTATCTATCTACCTACCTACCTATCTACCTATCATCTATCTATCTATCTACCTATTATCTATCTATCTATCTATCTATCTATCTATCTATATCTATCTATCTATCTATCTATCTACCTACCTATCTACCTATCATCTATCTATCTATCTACCTATTATCTATCTATCTATCTATCTATCTATCTATCTATCTATCTATCTATCTATCTATCTATCTATCTATCTATCTATCTATCTATCTATCTATCTATCTATCTATCTATTTGTGTTGAGAGACTAGGAGTCAGACAGACTCCCTGGCAGGCAGAGGGGTCATGACTAGATAGTAAAGATGGTGAACTTCCAAAATGGCTGGCTTCTTCTTCCTCCTGACGTGATAAAGGCCTGGCAGCTTAAAACAAAGACTTGGTGGGCCTTTTCTTCCATCAGTAAGGCTCCCCTGCCTGTTGACAGGTCTAAGTTCAAGGCTAGACCTCAAATACGTGAACCTATCAGCTCCTGTCTTTGTGCAAACTGACTGACTCTAAGTTGGAAGAGGAAGATTCCCCTCAGAGACCCTTAAGGAGAGAGCAGGCTTTGGGACTTTGTGTGTACCTTGTCTCCTATTTTTTCACCCCTAATAAAAGCCATTCTTTACTGGCAGATGCTGTTAGGGCAGTTTGCTGTGTGAGGTCTCCCCTAACCCCCACCTTCACTGCTACCTGATGGCTTGAGATCTTTTCCTGTCTTTTAACTCTTTAACTGGTGGAGAAAACAAGCCCTATCAAGACCCTAGATACATACCCCATGACTGCATGTGGAGGCAACGTGATGGAGTCAGTTCTCTTCTTCCACACCATGGGTCCCAGGGATCAACGTACACTGTAGGCTTGGTGGCCTACGCCTTTACCCTCCAGGCCCTTGGCGAAACTTGCTGAGCACACACATGCACACGCACAATGTGCACATGCTAATAACGCCTCTATCACTGTGCTTTCGTTCGCTAACTTGACTCGCTATTACTCATGCGTACTTCTCCCATTTCAGACACTGTACTCCTTACATCTACAAGTCCAACGTGTGACATTTTCCATATCTTGCAGCTTTCTATCCAGCTTTTGAATGCATAAACATGCCCAATAACTATATATATTTATACCCATGTCTGTTAATTTAACTTCTTTGTCAATTCAGAGTTAGTGTCAATTGATTCCTGCCCTCCTCATTAGAGAACACATTTCCAGTTTCTTTGTGTGTATTCTGATAATGTTTTATTAGAAGCTAGACATTGTGGATTTTGCCTCATTTTACCAATACTTTATATTCCCATGACTATTCATTTTCCCCCCAGGACACCTCTTTTCTGTGTAGCCCTGGGTGTCCTGGAACTTGCTTTGTAGACCATGCTGGCTTAGAACTTGGCAATCTGCCTGCCTCTGCCTCCCAAATGCTGGAATTTAAGGTGTGTAATTCTATGTTCAGCTCCCCCACGACTATTCTTGAGTTTTATTCTGTGATTCGGTCTAAGTCTCGTAGAGAGCACTGCAGCCATCTTTAGCCCTGGGCTTGCTGCTCCCCACTGAGATAGCTTATACACTCTGACTGATGTCTCATGAACATCTTTCAGATCTTGGTTAGAACAGGGGCTACAGGCACTCTCTACTTTGCCTAGCGTCCTATCTCTCAGACATTGTACTCATGCCCGGTGTCCACTGTCTTGAATATCATCTCTCATATTTTGTTCATTAAAAATGTTTCAGGCAGAAAAATGAATCTGGTCTTTGCCTGTCTATCTTGGTCAGATTTAGAAGTCTCATATCTTTCTCCTGGACCACAACTTCTCTTACTCCAATTTGCTTACTCCATGCCTCACACAGGCTGCACATCTCCAATCTGAGACTCATGACGCTCACAGAGCTTTGGACTCTGAATTAACTTTGGATTATGGATGTTTGACTAATAAAATTTGTACAAATATAACAAAATCCAAAAAAAAAACCCCAACAACAAGCCAAACAAACAAACAAACAAACATACCCCACACAAACAAAACCTCTGGATTGAAGATGCTCAGTCTGCATTCTGACATTTCTTTACCTCCTGGGACTGTTAGTTCAGAAAGTGTTCTGCTTTTTCTAACCAACCAGTCTTCCTTCTTCACTCTCCTTCCTATGCACCAAAGATGTGGAACAGTAATGCATTTACCAATGTCCTCAGTTCCCTTCCAAGTCTGATGATTTTACCCAATAGAACGTATGGCAGATTCTCAATAAATGTTTGAATGAATGAATGAATGAATGAATGAAGAATAATAGAGAATGGAGCGCATACTCAGCTAATTTCTGATAACTTCATTTTAGAGCTAAGACATCTCTAAAACAGACCCCGGCTTCCTATGCCTCTCTCTCAGGAGAGTTGCACTGCAGACAAGTTATCCTTCACAGAGAAGTGGGATTTTTCACAAGCTTACATTAACTAGGACATATAGGAAATGATTACATTTTCCTTGAGAAGGTGATTTGTTTATGGATCATAGCTAAGCCAGCAGAAAGAGCCAATGCTGCGACATGGAGGCAATTCAGAGACTAATGCCTAGTTCTTTCCAATTCTATAGGTGAGGGACTAGATTTTGAGAAGATTGGTGCTCCGGTTAAAATAGTTCCCATGGCTCGTTCAGTTGGTCAACAGCAGAGTTAAGAACAGATACGTTGATGCTGCACTCCCAGATATTGTAATTCCTCCCTCTAGAAGTCTGTCGCTCACCGTTTTTAATGTTCCTATCCAGATTTTTGAATGCATGGAATATAATCAAAACTATACATTTATATCCATCTGTTAAATCTAACCTCTTTGTCAATTCATAGTCCATTCTAGTCCAGTGTTCTCACTGTTCCACTATCTATCAGGATCGGCAGATAATCTGAATGTATTTCTCACCAGAACCTGCCTTGGCTTCCCAGTGACCCCAGAGTTAGTCAACAGTGGGATACTCGTGTGATTTCTGGGACAAGGTCACAGCGTGGCTTATCATGGGGCAGCACGGCAGGTTGTCGTGTTCTTACACTGAGGAACGCATCCTTTGAAATGTCAGCACCTTTGCTAGGAGAGATTTAACAAGCTCATGATGCTTCTTGTCATGGAGCACCCCTGGTGTGGGGTGTCACGCCAACAGAACACTCTCCAAGTTATAAAATGGATGATGTAACCAACATAGCTTTCACATATATAGAGGGCTCGCCAGGACAGGCCACCCCAGAAATTATTTCTGTAACCGGAAAAAGTTTTGATGTGAACAAGAAGAACTTTCATTTTCATATATTTTTACAGTATCTATAGAGACACTGAAAACAGTACTGACCCAATACATAGAAGCTGATATTCACAGACACAGACAGTAGACATTAAGGAACAGAAAATAATGAAAAAAAAATGAAGAATGGCATTCCTGTGAACACGGTTGAAATTCACATGCACAAAAATGATTGTTGAATACAGGCAAAATTTAAACATCTATGTGAGTCACAACCAAAATGTTCATATCGAGCTACAGCCAAAATAAACAATTACCCAAAAGTATGACTGATTTGAAGTGGCAAGATGGTTATTCTGATGTTTATAAAACACTTGTAGCTTCCTACCTTCTGGATACCACGCCATTAGTTTTCCTGCTTTTCTTTTGATTGGGTAAGGACATAGGGTTAGTTCTAGTCAGTAATGTTGAGCCATTTCCCTCCGAAACATTTAATTACAGATACAGGAGCCTTCGGACTCCTCTATCTGGGATGGTAACTGACAACTTTAAACCCGACCCATCAGCAAAATTCTGTGATGGAGAAATAAACAGAGCCCTCCCTGCTGACCTGAACATGTAGTGCTCACAAGAAACACGTTCTTGTTTTAAAGCATTAAAAGAAAATTTAAGGGTGTTTTGTTGCTACAGACCAACTTAAGTCCTCCTGCCGGACACATCTGCTCTTTCTTCTCTGCATGGGACTGCACTGGGACGAGTACTGGTAAGAATTTAGGTACACTGGAAGAGTAATGTATAGTTAAGAGACAAATGAGATGTGGCCTCCCTAAGATGAATGCAAACAGAACAGCAGTCTTGGCAGACGTAGTAGATTTAATATTGTGCTATCCTATTGCAATGCCTATTACTACTGTGTTGTTCTTTTTAAACACCCCGAAGCTTACAGCCATTACACATAGCAATTTATTCTTGATGCTGGATAGACAGTGAGGGAAGAGCGATGACTCCATCTCTTAGGCTTTTTAGGCAGATGCAAGAACTATTCCTAACCTACGTGGTGTGAATTTCATCCTATGAATATTTATATATTTATATATATTTTTCTCTCCTAAAGAGACCACAGTTCTAGCTAAGGCTATTTTGTATCTCTTTTGTGTACTTTTGGAATGGTCCTAACACACAAGACAGTCAGGCTGACTGCAGCTCTGCTCTGTAAGGGAGCCGCATTGGCTCCCAATACTGATGGTCTCTTGGGAGGACTGACAACAGATGGATTTATTCATAGGTTTTCTTTTCCTGAAGTTCCTGGGATGTTTACTGAGAATCGTAAGCACAGGAGTGGGGCAGGGTAGAGAGCAGCTCCTTTGCAGTCAGCACTACTGTGGTTCCACTGGCAACTGATGTAGCAAAGGAAATCAAATGAGACACATTTCTAACCTGGCTTCTTTGAACACCTGCTTCATTCAGGGAGTCCTGTTTTCTGTTAGGTTTATTTTCCTGTTCACTGCTTTAAGCCCCTGGTGCTTTTACCTTTCCAATCTTCTTATTTGCCATTCTTAATTAGAAATGATCCACTGAACCCAGAAGCCAACTGGGTTTAACATTTGAAAACTCCGGGGTTGATAATGGAATAAAATGTACTCTGGGAGAATGAGCCCACATCTACCAGAGTTCTCTGAATTGTCATTGGGCAAATCATACTGTAGCTTCCTTCCCACATCTGACTGTCCATCTGGGATCCCAGCTCACCCACTCCTCTGGTTAAGGCTCCTTTGATTGGAGAGCTCTGCTAAATTTGCCTGTCCTGTCTCTTGATTCTGGATTTAACATCACCTGGTAGATCATGCCTTAGAGACTCACTTATCTATGATGTTGTCTGGGATTCATATGCTATTGGGTTTTGCCAAAGATGGCATTATTCCCCAGAGCTCCTGTTCCATGGTACTTAGCCCCTGGTCTGCTTGTGCTAGAAGTGGAGAAGATTATTATTGTTTGTGGCTCTACAAAGGACACTGCACTCACTCTCTACACCACTCAGTTGTCTCGCAGTGCCTATAATGTACCCGAAAATAGAGTAGCTGTTGTGATTAAGAAGGGGAGGGGAATTAGACAAGGATACTTTGTATATGTATATGAAATCGACAAAGAATAGAAGTTGTCAAATAACAAAATTAATTCAAAAAACATATAGAGGACCTAAATCCCTTTCCTCACAGAACTCGAATAACAGTAATCCACAATCCAATTACTCGCATGACTTAACATGGATTCTATTAGGCTAAACCTGATTCTTCACCCAGCTACCAAGCAAGTTCAAAATGATTTTTGCACTTAAATAAATGAGGTCTCAATCATGCTCAAAATTGAATTTTTATCAGAACAAGCTAAAAGATGGTTGGCCCATAGCAAGTATGGTTAGAGCACCCCAATAAGCATATATATTGAGCAAAGAAAATAGAAAATAATCATGTTACACTCAATTTCTCATAGCAACAGGGAAATTTTTGTTTGCTATTAGCCACTTGGCTCCCGTATCAGGAACTGAACTAGGATGCACTTGTCCCATGTAGTCTTTGCATGGAGCGGCTGACCAATTTCATACACAGTTGTGGTAGACAGCCTCCTGGACTTAGTCTTGCAATGTATTTTTCAAGCCATAAGGCTTAAAGCATTAGCCCTTTCATACACTAAATGGGAGTGGGTGTATGCTGGTGCCTCACTGCCTCCTTATTTAGGCTCAACCTCAAAGGCTTGCCTCTGGAGACAGACTGATGGGCTAGTGATAAAAAGCCAGACTCACACCACACCAACCCATTGCATATGTTAAACGAGTCCTAAGTGGAACCTGGGGAGAAGACACAGGGCAGGTATGTTTATATCCCAATGATGGTTGGAGCACCCTTCCTGCAATTAAGAACTCAGCTCTACGCTGGGTCTAAAGAACAGATTCTATTAGGATCCTAAGATCCCAACACCTCCTTTTCAGTTCTCTCGAGGTCCTTTTCTGTTCATGATCAAGCAAAATGGACTCTGTCTTGGTGACAAGCCCTGCTGATAACCAGTTATTGCTGCTACCAAGCATATATCAATGTAGCCAGGTGGGACCCCGCAGTCTTCTGGGTGTTGAGGGACCTAATCAAAGGAAACTAATAGTTTAAACTCACTAAGGACAAAACAAGTACTTTACCACACCTCTCAGAGTTTGCAAGGCTCTTTTAAGCTGTCAGATGAATAAACAGAGTGCTCTATGAGTTCTGAGTTCCCAGAATCACATATGACTTAGACAAAACCTTGATGCATTTCAGTGGTCTAGTCATATGAACTGAAGGGATGTCACAGCTCCATAGATAAGGTGCTCGTCATTTAGAGTGAGTCGGATTCCTGTGACCTAGGACTACGGTCATATGGGAAGAGCTAGGCGAGCAGTATGAGGTTCTCACATGGCCTCTAGGATACCATCTTGACTCCACTAGGGACAAGAAGGGAGAGGAAGTGCTTGTCTAATAATCCCATGTAGTGCCAAGGATAGACACCCCCACCCCAGTGTCTCATATAAGCCAGCCAAATGCCTACTACTGGGCTCCATTCACTCTCCTCCTACACACGATTGTTCCTCCCCAAGTCTTCATGCTTTGGGGTATCAGCAATGAACAGAGCTTTCTAAAACCTTGTATGGGTTTCTAGGAAATCCTTACCTCACCCTGTCCTGAAATACAGCCTCATTGCCATTATCCACCCTGCGTCTCTTTGGACTAATTGCATTATCTGTGGCCCCCTAACTGTGCTGGTCGCCAGAACTTAGGCCATCCCTCTACTCCTTTCCATATCCCTTCATACTACACATCATGTGGCATCACCTGACAGCTTATATATTTTACCTATAGGTGTTTCCACCAGAATATAAGATGCATCTGGGTAGGAATTCTTATCTGTTTTCTCAGAGGGTATTTGTTTTTTGCCGTCTAGAACAGTACATGGCCCACAGTAGGTACTTCAGAAGTATTTGTTGGATGAGTAGGTGAGTGAACATGACAGAGACACCAAGTTCTTGGTGAGAGCCAGTAATTCCTAGCCATACTTTTGTAGATAATGGCCACCTCATTTACTCTTGGAGGCTGTAGGCCATTCCCACTGTCCACGGTCTCTTGATAGACTGCCCAGAATCTGTCTCATGATATCACTCTGGGAGAAACCCTTGACACTCTTTTCATGCCAATGTTTACTAAAGAGACGGTGTCCAGCGTCATTACTGGTATTATCCTATCTCAAACCTCTGCCCCCAGTACAATATTTTATAAAACATTGAATCTGGAAGTCAGCTATTGAGATATTTTGAGGTCTAGGCATGGCAGGAAAGTGGCTGTGATGATGATCGTGTAACTAGGTTAGCAATACTGGTAGACTTGTTGGTTTTGTTTTTACTAACTCACTTTAATTTCTGAATCCCTCGGCTCCCCAGATGGCAATATGTCCTCTCCTGGAAGGCTCTACTCATGTCTGGCCCTTCACTGAAGCCTTTTACTGTGATGTCAAGCTGAAATGTCATCACTTTTGTTCTGCAACACCAACAACCAATCAGACATCGCAAAGGCTCCCTCTTTAATGACATGCTCCATTACTAAGCTTGTCCGTGTGACATTTCAGGGGAAGTCGAGAGTACCTAGGTGACCTGTGATAGCCTGGCTTTGAGGATCATTATCGATAGCTTTTCAGCAAGTGCTTCATTAGGTGGTTTCAGAAATGCTAAAGTAAGAAGCAACACGTCAGAATCTTCAACCCCGAAGGGAAACACAAGAAGAGTGAGTAGCATGGACCCTCATACATTCACTCTAAGCTTCCAGCTGGCCTTGGATGAACTCAACCATAGAAACCAGTCTCATCACCACCTTGCTCAGGAATCTGTGAGATCCCAAAACAACACATGGAATGCCATATTGATAGATTATCCTCAGAGTGTCCACCATGCTCATAATATATAAATTATTTCTCTGTCAACTATATTTTAATCCCTATCCACCTCAGGACACTTGTTCAGCCCGAAGCAAGACCCAACTACCACTTAGCAACAGTCAGTACAGTCACACCTAAAAACTTAACTTCGATCATGGGTATGGTCACCATCGATAGGCAACAGAATCCCTGAATATCCTTACAGATAGAATAGCAGTCTTTATCCTGCCACTATGGAGTCTGAAAGCCAGATACACAGAAACTACTTCTCCATCACATCTATTTTCAAGTCTTCAAAGTCTCTCTGTAGTTGACCCGGCCCATGGTAGGCATGGCTATATTACCATGTCAGTGGCACACTTGATGGTCATTGATAGGCCTGAATGAAGCACCTATGCTACAGAACTTCCTCCAGGACCTGGATAGGTTTGTAGAGCTGGATTTCAAAGGACAGACCTGACAGGCTTATTCCAGAATTTTACTTGGAATTCCAGGAGTGACAAAATCCAGGCAAAAGAGAGTGGTGACAGAACCTGGGTCTCGCTGCGGCCACTCTTCTTGCCCAGTAGAGATGGAAGGCAGGCGTGGTCACGGTCACCAGAATTACAACTTCACCTTTCACTTCTGCATCTACGTTTGGTTCCCTTAACTTGTCTTTCTAGATTGTGGAACTGGAATTCATCCAAAGAGTTTATGGCCTCATGAAAAGCTATTACTGGTCTACAATGCCTGTCTCATCCATATGTATTGGTGAACACATTGTGTGTGCACGCACACAGGCACAACACAACCTCCAACCACTTTGTAGGATCATGGTCTGAATCTCCTTCCATGGAATCTGAAACAACAGAGCTAGATGAATTCTACCCATCCCACTCACACACAACCCAACTCATTATCTGCTTATCCCCTGTGTTACGGAATGGCATGATTTTTGTTTTGAGAAATAGTTATTATTTTCTTAGTACACTTTTGACGTAATCTCATCAACCATACATTCACACCGGATCTCTCCTCAATGTCATTTCTTTCCCTCTGATCCTCCAAGTATTCTATATGTATGGCCCATGGTATTCCATCTCCATGGTACACATGTGGAATATACATGGCAGATGCTAGATCCCATGCTGCTCTCTCTATACATTGCCTTTGAGCCACCAATACATAACCATCTTTGCACATGCCCAGAGCTCCAGGCTAGTGTTTCTTCCCTAGGTCAATGTTCTCTTCAGGTACAGCATATTTCCTAACGGTGTCTCCTTTGTCTTGAAGCTGAAATAATGGTTTAACTTTTAAGAGCATATGCTGAGCAGGAAGAATGAAACTGGGGAGGAGCTTCTATGGACCCTTGTGAGTGGTCTCAAATGTTGATTATTTGAAGTGTTTAGAGTGGTTCTATTACGGGTCATGTTCCTTGAGGACTGTAACTTGGTTCTGTGGTCTGTTCATTAGCCTTTATAGGGTCTGAGGCTTAATAAATGTTTATTGAATAAATGAGAGTCCAAGTAATAATAGGCAGAGGAGGAAATTGTCATAACATCAGTGAATTTGTGAGACAGAGGAGGAAAAATTGAAATTAAAATTCTGAAATCCACACAGGGCCAGCACTTCTGGGGTTCAATGGGGATCCAGTCTTCCATCCTGAGGAGTTGGTACTGGAGTGTTTGAGAGTATAACTAAAATAGCAAGTACCAGGAAGGGTGATTTTACCCTTCGCTTACTTTTTGTAGGGGGTCAGGTTTGAGTATCCAAGAGTGTGATATATAAGCCATCCAGTTGAATATGCACTCATTTTGCTATATGTGTTAGTGATGCAGAAAATGTTTAATTATGTCTATTAATGGAATAGAAATAATGGTACAGGGAATGAAGACGTCAATTCCATTTTTCTTCGGAAAGTGTTGTGTGTGCTTTCCCCTAGCATGTTTGTTTTTGTAATGATTAGTTCTAGCTCAGGCTATTAATAAAGTGAGTTAGCATTTCCTCTGTACCACTCCCAGTAGGAGAAGAGTTTACAGTACAAAGAACTCACGCAGGGCCCACAACTTGCCATAGTTAATCACTCACGTGGGTAGCCTCCTTGCACTGAGAGATGTTTTGTTAAACAAACTAAAGGCAAAGAACAACTGTTTGTCGTGGAGAGCAACTTTCCAGGGTGGACATCCCAAGACAGAGCTTCAGCTAATGTAATGAAGACGTTCACAGGAGGAGCAACTCTGGACCTGATCAAGGCCGCTGAAGCTTTTCTACCTTGGGAGGCCATAGGTGTCTTTGTGTATCAATTCCATTATCTGCGAAGTGTTCTGTGTACTAGGTTCACTGGTAAGAAGAGGCCAGAATGGCTTGCAGACTCAGTACAGTGATTAAATGCTGACTGTCCGTAGGAAAACAACAAAATATCATTGTCGCCCCCTGCCTGGACGTGTGCCTTGCTTTACTTCCTGAAGGCGTGGGACCTTGCGCCTTGGCTTCTGATGCACATTCCATTAAAAAAAAATTCACTTCTTCAGGATTTTACTTTTCAAGGGCAGCCAGTCTGATAATGTCTAGGACACCCAACGGGTACATCCTTTCTTACGGAGTTAATTTGTTTTAAGAGGCAGTTTCCCTGACTCCATTCACCCAGTGGGTCTCAAGGGTGTGGTCCTTAAACCAACAGTATCAGTGTTACCTGGACTCTGGGAGAAATGCAAACTCATGTGTCTACTCCAGATGGACTGAGTCACATAATTCTGAGAGTGGGGCCCAGGATCTGTGTTTCAACAAGCCCTTGAGGTAGCTGTGATATATATCAGACTCATACATATATAAAAGTTTGAGAACTCCCGTTTTAGGCCAAAGGAGAAAATGGAAAACTAGGATTTGAGCATTCAGATGTGCCAGAGAAGGTAGCTTGGGGTCTTTTCCAATCATACTGTACAACTAGCTAGGTAGGTTGGACTCAAAGTGACATGTCTAAAGGCATTTCTCTGTTACACGTAAAGAGAGCAGACATATCTGTGATCTGCGCATTCATGTGCATTGTACACAGATTACATATGTATATGCATGTATACACGTGTGACATGCAGATCTGGCACCCCTACCTCTGACATGTCCTGCTCTCTCTTTTTGGTTTATTTTCTTTGTGACAACTCTTGCTTTCTAATAGGACGCCTCAATTCTCTATTCGTGCTTTTGCCTCTCTCTCCCAGTGAGAAAATTTATCTTCTGAAGGAGACATGTTTTATTCCTTCATGTCCTGAATTGGCCATGCTACCCTGAACGTGTGCTCTCATCATTCGTGCTTCTAGCTCTGAGAACCATGCCTAGCACCCAGTAAAAATCTGTTAAGTGAGTGACTTCTTGCTCTGGGAGTTAGAAAAACACTGGGGTCAGACCGGACACACCTGTATAACCCCTAATCTGGAAGATTCACTACAGCACGAAGCTTTGCCTTTCAGTTCCTGAACTGGGCTCTGAGGTAGGGTCACCCACAAGGCTCTGGTCAGTGCCATCTTCAGGAGCACAGTTCATTATTTCCAAACGCACTCTTTGGGTCTTGCTAGTTACGGGGCGGTGTCTTGAGTGACTGACATGTTCAAATAGCTGTCCAGGGCTAGTATACAGCTATGCAAAGGAATTGTGAGACGCACTAGGAAAAAGACAACATAAAGGGAAGTCAGGGGCCCACGTTCTAGTTTTTACTCTGCCTGGAAGCGGTCATATGCCCTTAGGCCAACAGCACTGTCTGCCTTGGTTTCTTCTTACTGGTCTCATTCCTTCTTGCAGTTGCTAGACATCTGTTCGTGTGTTGTCTGACTAAAGCATGCTTCCTGAACTGGTAAGTCCCGAGAGAACAGGGTCTATTGGCTCACCCACTTTTTAATGCCCAGCCAGCAGTCGGTAGCATTTCTTAAATATATGGAGTAAACAAATCCCTGTGGGAACGGATGATTTCAGTCTTATTGGCCTGTGCTCCGCCAGTAACCAAGCAGCAGGCATATGGATGTGTGTAGCAGAGACCCTGGCCCAAAGAGCTCTCCAGTGATGGGGAAGAACAGAATCCTGGTCTGCACTGGCCACTGACGCAGACGGGAGGTGGCTATGCCATGGAAAGCTCAGGTTAGCCATCTGGCTATCAACCCCGTGGCTTGGAAAAGCACGGACACAGCAAAGGCAAACCGCAGAATCGCAAGTCTGTTATTTCTAGTGTCCGGCCATTAGGAAAATAAACAGAACGCTGCTGACCTTTCCAACTGGCTGAGAAAAACCACAGGGGGAAAGTTCGGTGGCTTCTTTGTGTCTACCATGAGAAGGATGCTCAAGAAATGGAAGCCTCCTTGTCTGATTCTGCCTCTGCGGCCCCGGGCACACACTTGTTAGCTGATGAGGATGCCTTGCTCACCCGGACTAGGCCCTATAAGGCTGTTACTAGTTCATGGAATGCTCTCACCAGTCTTGGCTGAAGGGAGCATTTCTCTAAGTATCTACTTCTAGAAATGTATGTTTCCCCAATGGGTCTTGCAATGTGCTATGGCTTGATATCAAAATTTGAAAATAAAAATTAACGGTTGATTATCCCCCGAAGGTGCTGACCTATATCACCACATGGAACAAGTCCGGAGTTGTCCTGTTTATTCTGGGCTGCCTTTGCTCCTCTCTCCTCCCACTCTACTCTCTCTCCCAATCCCTCTGACCCTGGCAGAGAGAATTTTACTCCTGATTCTGCCCCGCCCCTTCTGCATTTCCCCCACTAGTCTCGTCTACAGATGGCCATTCATCTTTGTTCTGGAAAACAAGCTCTGTTGCTAGGAAACCAGGAAATGAAAATTGCTGTGGTTGATAGGATTCTTATTAGTGACTGTGATGGCAGGTGTGCCACCATCCTGCCACAGACACAGGCACACTCTGTGCATCTGTCCTCAGCTTGACAGGTCTCTCCAGAAAGTGGGAAGGCAGAGAAGTTACGGGCCTCCGAGCTCAACAGAAGGTATTTATAAATCACTATATATCAACAGCCTGCTTTAGAATCATTTTATTAGAACACATCCAAGAAAGAGACATATGGAAAAAAGACAGCAGCAAGTCTCAGTCATGCAAATGCCCATGTTAAAAGTTCTCCATTGGATTTAAGTTCAAGTACAAAGACAGTCCTTTCCTGAGCCAGGTGCAATTCCAGAGAATGACACTTTGCATTGCGAACACAGACCCTTCGCAAGGTTCAGAACACTGAACAAGCCGCTTTCTCACAGTAAGAGCGTGAGACACATAGAAGTGTAAACTTTTAAGGACCCTCTTCCCTGCCCTCCCCATCACCCAGCCTGGGAAGTGAGCCCGACTTCGGGACCTCTTAGAAATAAGGTTTAGTTTATTGAAAATAAAGCAGTGGGCCTTAAAAAAAGGTTAGAAAATGAGTGTTTTACATATATATATTTATATTATATTATATTTATATATATTTATATGAAATGGAATCATCCCTGCCTCTTGCCTTGGTATGGGGGTGGGGGTGGGGTGGGTGGGGTTCCATGAAGCTTTCTTAGGGGTTAGGGTTCTTTCTCGAATGGTATGGAAGCTGCAGGACTTTAAAAAAATTTATTATGAAAAATTGGAAACATATAAAAGTGAGAAAAGTATACTGGACACCCATGTACCATCTAGTGTTAACAACCATCAACGAGTGGCCAGTTGGCTTCATTTAGGTTTTCCCCACCCTACCCAGTAGGATTGCTTGAAGTAAATAGGATAGGATGATGGTCTTTGCCCCAGAGACCTCAGAAAGGAGTGGAGAGGAGGCTGCATCAAACAGAAATGTGTTGAAGGAGGCGGCTGCTGCCAGTGTTTGGGAAAGGCTGGATTTGACCCTCCCCATCTGTATCTCAAGCCCTCCCCCGCACATTCTCATGATGTAGAGGAGAGGAGCTACAGCAGAGGGATGGCCTTTTCCAGACTCGGGGTGGGGTCACTGTTCACAGAAAAGTTCAACCAGATGAGGAACTCAAAACTAAATGTACCCTTTTAGCTACCCTGTCTACTTGAGTTGCAGACTTTTTGGGCAGTGAGGACCTGATGAGGGGATGGGGGTGGGGGTGGGGGTGGGGTGGAATCCCTGGTGTGTCAGGTTGGGAGCTGGGGGAAGTACATGGGGCCCTGGGGCCTCTTGGTAAATCCCTGTTGCTCCACCATTTTTGGACTTTGGATCGAAGCTCAGCAAACGCAAAACTGCACCCAGGAGAGAAGCGGGGAGGCCCGGGGTGAGCCCATGGCCCAGGCGGGCGGACTTTGCTTGGAACATGTTGCCCTCTGAGCCAAGGCTGCACCCCATGCCAGCCCTGTCAGAGCAGTCTCAATAGAGTTGGGTGATTGGAGTCCTGGTGGGAGGTCCCATCGGTGCCACGGCTAACCCGGTGAACTGCAGGGACAAGTCCCAGGCTGCGCGCTAAACGTAAGTGGAGAAAGGATCTCCAGGTCCCAGGTGCCACCGAGGAACAAGGTTGCCATCCTGTTAAGAAAAGGGCTGGGCTCTGTGATTTGCATATGACTTTGCAAAAATCTGCATGAGATCCCATAGCCCTTCATAGAAAAACAGTGTTAAACCATCTGTGCGACCTACTCCTAGTAACCCGATACACAGACTACAACCTGCAGGCCATAACCGTTCTTTCAGAAGAGGAGAGAGAGGAAGCAGAGCTGGGTAAGATCTCCCTCAGTCTGAAGGTTCAGAAGCGTCCACGAAAGTCCGGGATCCAGAATAGGATCACTGACTGGTCACTTGATGCCAGAACTCAAATCCATCTCTTTTCAACTCATGAGATCTCCCCCATAGACCAATCCTGCAGTGGCTTCTCAATGTCTTAGACAAATACACAGCAGGGGGATCAGGAACAGCAGGAGAGCAATAAGTAAGAGGCCCTACTGGGGAGATCTCTTATGAGATCTCTTACATTTACACAGCATCCCCGTTTTAAAACTTTTTTTTTTAGAGTCCCACACCTAGATGTAACATTTAATTGAGAAAGAGAAATATAGAAAAGGTTGCCTATTCCTGTAGATGTTTGACAGCAATGGGCTTAAAATGTGTGAGTTTTGCGTATGGCCAGAGTCTACGACATGTGGCAACCTGCAGTTTTCCTACGGTATGGGGCTGGTTTGGGCAGACTACAGGGCAGTCTGAAGGAGTAAATTACTAAATGGTCCAGCGAGCATGGGCAGATTAGTGACCCAGCATCTATGTGAAACAATGGGTTTCTCTAAGGAAAAAAGCAAGCTTCCAGTAGCCACTAGAAGAGTGGAGTATTCCAAATGGCAATGGGTCCTAGGGAAGGGAAAAGTACAGTGTCTCGGCTTCAGGTTTGACACGGAGTCAAAGGCTCCCACTAGAAATAAGAAATCCAGTTTGAAACTCTCCCAGTCAGAATGTCAGCCGAGGAGAGGAAACAAGCAAGCTGAATGACATTTATTCTAGCTGTCCCGAGCTCAGGGAAGGTGGGAGACATTTCCGATGGTAGAGGGAGATGGGATTTGCAAGCAAGCCTGGAGTTGTCGCTGTGCACATGGAAGCCAATCAGGGTGGAGCCCCTCACAAGCCCATCTACGTCACGTAGCATGGTTAAAGGACTCAAGAATATGAAAGCACCAAGTCCTCAGTCCAGTGCTGCCCTAATAGGCACGAAGGAAGGGGAATGTATCAGTGACGCTCACTCAGTAGTCAATAGCCTCGTGCCATGTTTGCTACCACTCCTATAAGGCCTGTACAATTTATCTCGATGGTGGAATTGGATAATTTTACAAACATTGGACTTTGCATTCTTTTGCTCCTTATCTACCATCACTAATAGTTTATAGAATTTGGAATCTTTCATGTGCCACAGAGCTGAGTGTCTCCATACATCACACCACATACCCGCGTATGCAGTAGGTTTCACTGCCTTTATTTTGCAGACAGAGGCCTGGAAACATGGGGTGAGCTCCGAATGAAGGCTTGTCTGTCTTCAAAGCTGTCCTTAACCGCTGGTGTGTGCTGTCCCCATCTACTACACTAGATGATTTGCCAAATTTGTACGACATTGAATCCAAAGTATCCTTCGCAGAAAGGTCTAATATCCTGGAAACTAACTGGAAGTGGCTTGAGTAATTTTCTTATACATAACATTGGGCTCTATAGAAAATTCCTTACACCCTTTTCAACATCATGCTGTGAACGGCTCTGTACATCTGCCAATCTATTTATTATATAGAGGTCCTCAGGAGTAAAACCCACATAGATAGGCTTAGTGCATGTTTTCTAAGAATCCTGCCCAGGAAGACATGATTGGATATACCCAATAGGCATGTCATAGAATAATAACACAGATGCATGGCTTTTAATTTTTTTGTTGTTGTGAGAAAATATCTCACAATATAGCCCAGGCTGACTTCAAACTCACAACCTTGCCTCGATTTCCTAAGTCAGAACGCTGGGATCATAGGTGTGCACTATGATGGCCAACTGCGTAGTTATTCATGACCCTGTTGAAATGACTTTTCAAAAATCTGACCTAACAGAAGGACTGGTGGAAAAATGTTTTAGGTGGAAGAATAAATGCTGCTGAATTTTCCTATTGGAAAAATATCTATCAGCTTAGAATTTATAATAATCTCACATGTAATCATCCCATGCCTTTGGCTTGCTGTGCACAAGTCCAAGGGTCAGGGTTTAGACATACTCCCTGGTGACCCTAAGAGTCCTCTGAATCCTCGGTCCTAAGGGCTTTTTTATATTTGAAACGCTCATTTTCTGGACACTGCGTTGGCAACACCTTGACTGTATTGGCATCTTCCAGTATGTGTCAGAAACATTTATATTTTCCATCAGGGGCAAGAATCAGGGAAACTCACTTTATAGGACTATGACTTTTATCAACTGGATTTGCTCAGCATTTTGGGGGAGAGGCTATGTTGAGAATTCCTTGTCTTTCTCTACCCAGGTACAGTTGCCTTCTTATAAATCTTCACGATACACTATAGTCTGTGTCCTAATATTTGATTCTTATAATGAAGCTCCCTGAGGCATGGTGGGATGTGCTGTAGTCACCGTGTACATGGGAGATAAAGGCTAGACATTCAGGGAGATAAAAACAGCCACAGACAAAGACCATATTTATTTAGGTGATCGTTCTATATGCATTCACGTTTCATGAACTACAGCAGCTGTTTTGCCACAGACTGTGAAGTGAATCTCAACTGCGGATTGCCAGTGGTGTCCTCTACTGTAATTTATCTGACTGTGTTTTCAATGTTTTGTTTTGGTGGATTAGGAAGCTTCTCCGGCAGGGATGGGCCCCAGTTGCTGGTCCTATAGCTAAGATAACAATCAGCCCCCTCTTGTCCCTGATCATGGCATGTTCTATTGGGCACAGGAGATAGAGAGCACACACACAATACACAGAACACGAAACATTCTGAGCTTTCGAGCTAAGTTATGTCCCATTCTGTTGGCCAGGAGGAGGAAATCATGATATTTATACTATCTGAGACAAATACTACTTTGTGTATTTTCCTGCACTGTCCAATGGGTTTCTTTACTGGGCTTTGCCTGTGTGGGGCCATGTGTATAGAGGACCAGGATCCAAACTGCTCCACACTTTCTGGTTGTATGACCCTGATTAAGCTATTTTTCTCCCCAACTGACATCTTCTGTAAAACCTGTCATCTGTAAAATGAGAAGAATGATACTTACCTTGAGGACCAGGGGCTCATTGTGCTAGGGGCTTAGGCATAAACGCAGTGGCTAGAGGTGAGTATCCTGGATTGGCTTTCTTTTAGCCAGCCTGTGTGCTTTCCTCTGTCTGTCCCACAATATCCGTGACTTAGGGAAAGGGTAGCATCTGCCCCATTAGATGAGGAGAAGATTTCTACCTTGAGTGGGATCTCCGCATGTGGTCTGTGCTCCTCAATTATATAGGAAACTCTACAAATACCATAACTGGCTTATAAAAATATTTTTCTACCTCAAGTTTCAAGCCAGAACCAAGATTGAAAATTCTCCTTGCTGTAGCCATCAGAGTTAAAAACTGGGACACATCGTGGGGGGGGAGGGTGGTTACTGGATACTGCACATGGAGAAAACTGTGCTGCAAAACACACCTTTAGATCAACTCTTCTTGAGGACTGACTTTTCTAGCTTCTTGTTTTGCTTCCTTACACAAGTTACACTGCTCTAAGAGCTCCTGGGGTCGAATATGTATCTGCTGCACACTGAGCTCAGGGCTCTCTGTCCGTATCCTGAAGTGAGGAGATGGGCAGGGGATGAGGGTGTGGGGTGACTGGGCGGCACGGGCAGGTCCGTCTGTGACGTATTTTGCCAAGGACAGACCAGATGCCCCTACCTCCAGAAGAAGGGCAGCCATGGCCAGCAGTGTCCACGTTCCCCACCTTTTGTTCTTCCATCTCTCTCTTTTCAGGGACTGCTTGCGCTGAGCTCTGAACCCAGACAGTGTGGGATATAGCCTTGAAATGGCTCCATGTAACTATGGTTTCAAGTTTATCAGAAACCTTTCCCTCTGCCCTTGACTGTAACTGAGGAGGAAGGGATGGTGTGTGTGGAGGGGCCTTGACCTCACAACAAAGGTCCCTCCTCTCAGAAACTTGATGTTCATGAATGGCCTCTATAAGGAGCCTTATGTGTCTCCTGGAAACCCTTCCTTTCCAAATCACCAGGGACTAACATTGAACTTGAATAGACTTCTCTTCTTTCCAGGACTAAAATCTCTGTGTGCTTCTGCGTTCCCAGACTTCCCTTCCCTTTCCCTCCATCTCTAACAGCAGAGCTCAGGGAAGAGTCCATCAGGCCCTTTCCCCTGACTCCTGTCCCTGGACTTTCCCTTCTCTTGCCCAGCCTTTTCCAGGGCTCTGGACTTTTATAGCCAAAGTTGTCAGTTTCTAACCTTAGCCTATGTGCAAATCAGCTAAATTCATTCTCTGGTCACTCGAGACACCACAGAGAGGGCAAGAACTGCTTCTCACCAGGCATCCTGGGTGCCTACAGAGGACAGACTCCAGCAACCAGCTAACAGTCTTAGCTCTTCCTATTATCTAGAAAATAATATCTATTAGGATTATTGTTATTGCTAATAAAAGTACTATGTCTTATTGTAGAGAAGTACAAAAAGCCACCTATCAGAAATAACCATAATTTATATTTCGGTGTATTTCCTTCATATATACATATATGTATACCTGTATACGCAGACACATATATGTGTATATGGACATATAAACACAGAACACATATGTACACACACATGGTCCCCTTTTGTGTTTAGCAGCAAGACTAGTCTTTCATACTAAGAGAAAGGAATTCTCAGAGCAGATGGGAAAGAAAAATAACTCCGGGCCTCAGCCTGGTGGCCCTTCACCTGTGCCAGCCACAGTCACGACTCTCTATGGTGTAATGGCATAGGCCCAATGACCAGGAGAAATCGGCATGACCCTTGTCCCAAACCACACAGCAAATACCTCTTAACTGTGTGGAAAATATAGCTGAAAACACACTGGTTCATAAGCACAGACAAGCAGAAGATACACACAAAGCATGCTCTTCTTTCTGAGCACTTCCTGCGAATGCCTACCTTATCTCTGTGTGCTGGAGATAACAGCAGGTACCAGACTAGGTATCAGATGAACCCTGTTGTCACACACCTGGGGATTCAGTGGGTGAGATAAAAACTCACTCACGAGAAGCAGAGGTGAACAGAGGAGGAGGGAGAGACTGCCTCTCAGAGTGCTGAGGGAGGAATGGATGCCAAGAGTCATTCCGGTACCGAAGGGGATGCGTTTTAACAGGATTCTCCCCAAGATCAGAGACTTGTCTATCAGGATGGGACATTAGAGTGAGGCAGTATAACAGATCAGATAGATTAGTACATAAAAGACACGAATCAAAAAACCAGCAAAGATGGTTACATGTATACCAGAGAGGAGAGGTCTGCAGACAACTAGGGGCCTGGGGCCAAGGGGTTGGGGTTGGGGTGGTGCGGGGTGGGCACAGGAGGCAAGGGTTGAAACTGTTGGAAGTATAAGGCCTTGGGGGATGATGCTATGGTTCAGAGGCACATTGTTGCTCTGGACACGCCCAGGGATGAATTTCCTACATGACACAACAATATGAAGCCAGGCTCTGGGGCAGGCCTTCCACAATGGTTGCAAGAGGGAATGAATCACCACTGGACACGGCGGCTTCCAGAGACTGGGCCTAAGTGCACTCACATTCACAAACCTGGGGGCCTGGGGAAATGATATCGCTTCTGCTCCAAGTACAGAAGTCACACCAGTTAACTGGATTGAAGACAAGGACATAATTGTCTGGCACTGTGACCAAGGAAGGGAAGGACATGGGTCAGACCCAGCTCATGTCGACTGTGACCCTGACTGGCTTATCTGCCTATTGCTTTGCTGCATCTCCAGCTGAGTGCAGTGTTTATGGGATCTGAGGGTACCTGGCTGGTCTTACTACGGGTCCTCCATCTTGGAATGGTACACAGCACATACTAGGTACTCAGAAAAGAAAACCGTGGGGGATGATGAACACCAAGGCACCACTGGAGTGAAGTTATTTCCAAGGTACTGGTCCAGATTCTTTTGTCTTGGGAGTCAGGAGGGAAGTAACAAAAATATGGAGGAAGGTGAGAGAGATGTAAGGAAGAATCAGGGGCAGAGACAGCAAACTGTAGTTCGTCAGAGCGTGATGTGACAAGTGTCACACAGCAGGGGAGAGGAGGTGTTAGACAATATAAGAAGAGTAGGTGATGAGTTAGCTGAACGCTGTAATGAGCACAAAGGGCAGAGTCGATGACTATGCTGGGCTAACAGAGATATTCTCACTGAGTCCACATGAGGAGAAGGGCAATTCCGTGGCCCCCATACTAAAGACCCTCGATGGTTCTTGAATGGTGCTCAGAAAAGTGCCGATTGACAGTATTCAGTGTCTGCCATGATCTACCCAACCTAACATTTCTTTCCCTCAACTCATCACACAAACCCTGAACTTGAACCAAGCGAAATTACTCTCCTTGCCCCAGTTATCCTGTTTCCCCTGTCTGGATTGAGCTTCCTCCCACTCCCAATGTCTTCGCTGCCCTACATGTTCTAGTTAGCAAGGTTGTGTGTGGAACCATCTCTGATCCTCCCAGATTCAGTGTCATGACCCTTTGACCACAATGCCAAACGATCACCTCTAGTTCAGTGGTTCCCTTGCCATTCGTGCATTTAATGAATATTTATCAAGATCTAGCTGTGAGTTAGCACTGGTAAGATTTGGCGATGCAGTGGGGGTGTGGGACCGACATGTTTTTATCCTTGTGGACTTAAAGTCTGCTGGTTCTTATGTAATCCCTGAGAGCAATTGACCCCAAGCCAAGCTGCAGCCATGAGACAGTACTGGAATGGATTCCTGTTAGCTCTGGTTTTTCCGTATCCTCCTTGATGCTAATTGCCTGGCCTTTGTGACAACATGCAGAAGTAACTCAGTCCTCCAACGGGTCAAGGAACTGAAGACCCAAATCACAAGGCTGTCTATAAAATTGACATTGAAAATGCTTACTGTGCACACAGGTTTTTAGTTTTGTCATGCACAGTCTTCCTTTCCACGGCTTGGATCCCCTTGCTGGACAGACAAGTGACAAACCCGTTGTCGTTATCATCTTTCTTCTAAAAGTTTCACTGATTCAACTCTACCTCATGTCATATAGTGTATTGTAAGAATATAAGCTACGACGTGAATGCATCTTCATTTTTACTAGCTCTTACTCTTCAGAACTGAGGGGCTGACAGAAACCTAGAGCGTGTGTTAAGTCCTCACTTTGGTACATTCTTCTGCGAATACATAAACGGTGAGCTATTTTGAAATATTACATGTAAGAAATGCTTTTGGTCATATCCCATGACACTCAAGCTTCCTAGTGCATTAACAATCACGTTAGGTGCTTATCAAGAGGCAAAACAGAGAAGAGGAAGACAAACCACGGACTGAGAATAGATATTTACATATATAACCCACATACACTAATTACTATATACTCCCAGTATTAAACAAATAAATAAATAAATGCTCCAAGCAGTCTACTAGATTAACGAAGAGCTTGAGTGGAGATTTTGGCAGGAGGAAATTCAAGGCTGTCTCCAGGATGTGGGAAAATGTGGAATCAGAGAAACACGACCTCCTCAGAAGCAGGTGCTGCTCAGCCATGAGCTCGCACTCGGGAGAGCGGAACACCTGAGGTTTCTTGCACAGTGGTTGGGATGTAAATTTGGCTCAAGAGACACATGTACACCCTACCACCTAGCAGTTGCATCCCTCGTCCGACACGCTATAAAAGCTGAACTCTGAATGCCAGGATAGACCTAACAAGGGCTCTCAAACAGTTATTGGAAATAGCCCTGACGCTCTGTGCAAAGAATGAACAGAGTTTGGTATAGTCGCATGATAATGGAGATGAACACATAGCTTTGTACATCAGCACCAATAGATCCCCCCAAACAATATTAGTGACAAAATTAAAGCAGAAAAGAGATGGGACTGATTCTAGTCAGGAAAACTACATTGCTAGTCACATTGAAACGATATTACTGTGGGGCATTTGTATAGGAGACCAGATCACAGATTAAGAACATCATGGATGTGAGGGGCATGGTCACCCTTAGGGCAAGAAACTGAGGGCTGTGTCCAGGAGGGCACGTGGGGAATTCTAGGAAATGGGTGGTGTTCTACTTCAGTCTCTACAAGGTTGGTATCCGCTTATTCCATAATTATCCACTAACGTCTTCAGTCACGTTGTGCATTTAAGGGCACTCACGGCAACAATTTAAAGTTTACTATAAATCAGATGTTTATAACTGGGAATGCATCTTATAAAATAAGTTTATAGATAATAGCTATTCAGAGAAACCTGTAACTCTCATGTGGTACTAACATAGATTCAATAGTATGTGTAAAAATACTACGTAATACTATGTAAAATTATTGAAATAATATGTAAATATCATGTAATGTAAAATATGTAAAAATAATGTGTAAAATAACCATGTATAATATGTAAAATTAATAGAAAAAGAAACAGGTGCCACATTCGCAGCTAAATAAAATGTGAAAGAACAAAATGAATAGATGAAAGGATCTGCTTAGAAAAGGTGGTCTTGTTGGCCGACGGCAACAGCTGGGGAGTATGGAGGGGGCTAACAACGGGGCAGAGTTACTTTACATTTCCATCAACATTCAAAATGGAGACTCCCCTGGATGCAGTATTTCTACTTCCTGTTAATATATTCGCAAGTGCGAAAAACGGTATCTGCACAGGATATTAATTACAACCTCGTTAGCAATGACAACAGATTGGAGACGTCCTGCACTCCCAACGACAGAGGACAAATTAAACAGACGGTGGTGCCACCATCAGGAAATGACACAGCTTCACGTCCTGCTATGAAATGACTTTGCAGCTCTATTACATGGGAAAATATAAAACAGTACTGCGGGCTACCACTGTTTGAAAGGGCTTTTTTACACACTGACTTATTTATGCTTGTATATGACAGGCGTACACACAGAGGTCAGAGGACCTACTTGCAGGAGTCTGTCCCCTCCTTCCTTCTGCCAAGGGGCATTCGGGAACTGAGTCTAGGTCACTGGGCTGGCGTCAAGCACCCTTACCCACTGAGCTTTTATAACAATCTGAAAGGCCTTTTTAAAGAATAAATACGGCTTTCTATTTTAAAGGAAGGTCTCTAGAAGAATATATGCATTTTATACTGCAACTATATTAATGCCTCAGTAATTCACTTAATAACCCAGAATGTATCCCATTAAAGAAAACAGTTTGAATTAGATGAACAAGAAGAAATGCAAAATGGTTTGGGTAAAGGGTGATGCAGAGAGCTTCTGTGTAATTCTGTGTTTCCCCTGCGGTTTTTAAAAGTCTGATTCTATATCAAAATAAAATGCTTTGATACAAAAGTTTCAGAAGCCCTGCTCTTTGACATAGTATCCAGGATTAGAATTAATATTTTGGGCTCGAAATTGATACAAAGGAGAACTGGAAGGAAGATGAACTTCAAGGCAAGGACGCTTTTGACTTTTAGTGTCAAAATCTTCTTGGCTCCCAGGCTAAATTTGTCCTTCAAAGCGGTATTGTCCTGCTGCGGACGAATCCTATCTGAACAAACACATTCATCAGGACAACGTCACTGCTGCTCCCACAGCAGCCGGCAGAAAGCAGGAGTGAGCACGCTTGGCACCTCATTTCAGGAACACCATAGCATGGCTGCTTATGGTCACATGCAGGTCAGAGACTGGGTATAAACTGAGGGCCGTGGGCCAGGACAGAGGCTCTCCCACATAGAGCAAATCTATGATTCTGGTCATCAGGGGAACTCAATCCAACCACACTGAACTAAAATAACAACAACAACAACAACAAATATGAATCTAGTGGGTTAAGCTATTTGACAGGTTTTCTGTTCTCCTAAGCTATTTGACAGGTTTTCTGTCCTCTTCTCCACTGACCATCTCATGGTGGTGTGTTGTGAATTTCCCTGCAGCCTGTTCTATGGACAGCACATTTACAGACCGGGACTTCCAGACAGTTTGCTTTAAAATGCCAGAGAACATAAAATCCTGCAAACGTTTCTTTTTGGGAGCTGTCAAGGGAATTTTCATGAATGGGATAAAGATTGGTTGTTGTCACTAGGAAAAGAGAGGTGACATGGTGGACTCCATGCTACGTCACTTCTTGAACCTTGTAAGCCTCAGTAACCTTGTAAGCCTCGCCCTACAAACGAGGGGACAGAAATCCAACCATCCTGTGACACAGAAACGGCTGTTCCAGCATAAACAGGGGCAGGTTTGTACGCAGCGGGGCAGTAGTGAGGAGAGACTCCAGCTGAAAGCAGGGGTGGACAGTGTCTAGGGTCTGATCTGTGTAGTCCTGCAGCTACGGAGAACAGTTTCTCTCATAAAGACAGTCATCAAAGCAGAGTTGACTGCCCCTCTCAGGGGCACCTGTTGCCTGTGGCGCCTGGGAGATGTCCCATGATAAAAATTATGTCCTTACTGTGGCTCCTTGGAGAAATCCACCAAAGAGGGTGTTTTGATTAGTTTCTTTTTCTTGGCAGTCCTGCTTTCCAGCAACAGTGATCACATGACCTCACTCCAACACCATCCTCAGAAATCTATTATACAGCCCTGCCCCACAGTGGTCATGACAGACATGTTGCAGAAGCCAACAGTAAGGAAGAAACCAGCACTCAACTGACTGACATCAAGGTAAACCTAGGCAAAAAGCTTTAGCCAGGGCTCAAAGGCAAGAGTCAGGGCCATACTGAGCCACCTGTCAGCCTAGGAGGTTTCCCCCCAGAATGCTACATTATAGCAACAGATGCTGTGGCCTGTGCTTCTTACCACAGTGCATTCACAGAGAAGGAACACCAGCTTCCACAAAGCCACAAGCTCAAACCAGAGTAAGTCTTGCGCTGCCTACCCCATGCTGCTCTGAATCCCTGTGCAAAGTTTCTGCTTGAGGTTTCCAAAAGAGTTAATGATCACACCCATCCAAAGAGCTCTCTGTCATTACCACAATTCTAAGCCATTGCTATTCATCTGGGAGCTCTGAAGAGCAGGCTCCCCACAGTTTGCTAAGCCTACCCTTTGGCAAAGTCAATCCTTCCTTCTTTCCTTCCTTCCTTCCTTTCTTCTTTCCTTCCTTCCTTCTTTTCTTCCTTCCTCTTTAACAGTACAATACTTTTTCTAATGTAAGACCGAAGGAGGAAAGAGTAAACGCTGGCCAGTCTCTGTGGAATCTTCCAGAACAACCCTTGCCCTGAAAGCTGCCACTTTACTCTCACCTCTGTCCTCCCAGCCGTGCCCACCTGTCCATCTGTCCATCCCCTGCCCCCAGGGGCTGGAGGTGTACTTACTTGGGTCTTGTTTGCCCTGGTCTGTCGCCAGTTAATACACTTGAACATTGTGGCTTGTTTTCGGATCTGCTTTTGCCTTCCACCCAAAGGTTAACAATGAAGTAGAATTTCCTGGTACGGGACTACAGCAGGGGTGAGTTGGCTCTGGAAACTTGCTCCTCCCAGGCGGCTCCAAGATAGGGGTCAGCCTTGCTGCATCCCGGCACTCATTGCCAAGTGCTTAGAGACCAACAGGAATCTTCTCGGGAGGCTGAAAGACTCCAGGGCAGAATCACACCCCCACCAAGGCCACCATGTGAGTCACAAGTACTTGGTATTGAAGTGATAGGCACTGCCAGCCCAGAGCCATAGCGTTGCTGTAGCACCTCAGTGCAACTTACTCAGGGTTGCTGTGGATTTATGGGAATTTAGAGGGGTGTGTGTGTGTGTGTGTGTGGAGGGGGGCAGGAGCAGCTCAAGAGGGGGCAGCAGTGGCACTTGCCTCCTGCAGATCCACAAGCTGAACTGTGAAGGTCACAGCAAAGGTATCATTTTAAATGATTTAACTTGGGTGACTGACTTGGCACTGACTCTCAGAACTGTTATTAACTGTCTTTGTGACTCTGAATAAGTCACCTGGTTACTTGTCAACAGTGAAGGATGTGGGTTTGATGATTTCTGGGACGTCTCTAAATTTCCTGTCTGTCTGTCTGTCTGTCTGTCTGCCTGCCTGCCTGCCTGCCCATGTCAGACACTCCAGCTGCAGTGTCTTAGTTCTAGGCGGTGGCATAGCACAGAGGTCCTCAGTATAAGAACAGGGAGAGTGGAAGTGCTCTTGGGTCCCTGAGTCCCCCACACACTTCAGATAGGATCTCATCTAGTCCTTCAGAGCTCTAGGAAAGACAGTCGCTGCTCTCTTTGTATAGACCCTAAGGCAGAGCTGGGATATAACGTGGCCACCGTAGGTCATAAGCAGGTCAGTGTAGAGTCCAGGACTAATCTTAGGACCCATGGCCCTGCTACCACATCACTATGCTCCCCAGGGTAGATGCTACTGCACTTACCTAGATCTTTCCTGACAGTGTAGCCACAGCTCTTGTGCCTACTGATTGCTCATCTGACACAAAAGACCAAGGCCCTTGGCTCAGGCAGTGCACAGCTGGTGATTCCTGCCTAAAGCTTCCGGAGGAATCAGACTGAGCTTAACACCATGTGAACACAACAATCTTGTATACCTTCAATGGATCATACGCATGGGAATCTCAGTTAAGACTTCACATATGAGGAACTGGACTTAGGCTGCATTCTTTGAGAAGTTCTTTCTCTACCTGTGTTCTATAAGACTTGTGGTTTTCCATTCACGAACTCTTATAATGGAAGAGATTCCCCTTTTCTCTAAGTGATCTGTCCCTTATCCATCCAGAATAAGGTTTACATCTAAATTAAAATGGACAAGGTATTTATCTCTGATTTTTTTAAAGCAGGACATGGAGATGGTATTCTCTTTATTTCTGGATGTTTTCTTTTCCTACACTCAAAAAAAAAAAAAAAAAAGCTGGAGAATGTGAGGCCTTCCCTTATCCACTGCTGTACTCTAGGCATAGAGTATAGCACCTGACATAGACCAGGCAGGCTTCACAACAGGGCATGGATGAAGAGAGTGGGAATATGCTGGTGTTGGGCTAGGTCCCATCCATGCACCAACACAGGGTCTGGGTCTCTACCAATGCATGAATGTGGTAGGGGTTATATTCCTAATGAAGTTACCTACCCAAGGGCTACATCCACACCAAGCTACCAACGCAGGGAAAACAACTTCATTAACTCAGGAACTAGGCAGGTCCTTATACAGATATCAACTTAAAGCCACAGTTCTCTCTCTGATTCTCACTTTGTTCCTTGTGTCCTGATACATGTTCCGTGTGTGTGTGTGTGTGTGTGTGTGTGTGTGTGTGTGTGTGTGTGTCTGTGTCTGTGTCTGTGTCTATGTGGTGTGTGAAGACTATTAGCTTCTAATGAATGTCAGAGTAGTCTATACTCATAAGGCTTCTATGGGTAGGCTGCCTTGCCATAGATATCATGTCACGGCTGCTATCATAGTAGTAGGGAATTGTGGTAATCATGTGCTTTTCCCTTTAGTTGGGCCCTTGCCACAGCTGTCTCCCTGACTTCCCTCTCAGTTACTGAAACAAAACTGGTCATAACCCACCACAGTGAACTGACAATCCAGGGTTAACACCATTGAGTCAACCCCTCAAGCTTCCAGATCTCTCCACATTCCCTATTTCACACCAGCATCCCTGATCTACCCTGTATCCTGGCTTACACCAGATCATTCCATATTCTGATCACACATGGGCTGTGAGATGTTCCAGCAGTGTTTTTTCTTATTATTGTTATCATAGAGGACAACAGCCATGATGAATTTCCTTCCAATTTCTCTCTCTTTGGCTAACCTGGGCATGACTAGAGCCTAACAGTGCATGGACAGTATTTCTCACAGGATGGATATGGGATATTTAATTCAATATATGTTTATTGGCAACATCCACTGTACCTGCTCTGAATGAATGCACCAGGTTCATCACAGTGCACATGTCTGTCCTCTGGAAGGGATGGATCCACTACCTTACAAAAAGATACCTCAACATTGCTGGAATTCAGTGAATCTAGATATTTGATGTGTGGTAGCAAACCACAGAACTCAAGGGGTGAAAGGCTTGGGATGAATGGGTGAGGTGTCTTGCCCAGAGTACCACCAGCATATCCCTAGATGGAACAGGTTTGGCCCACTGAAGCAGAAGTAAGAACTTTCATTCACCTTGAGGACATAACACTTTTGTGTAATATAGGCCTGTGGAAGCCCTAATTATGCAGATCCTTTTGAGGATCAAACAAAAGCCAGTCTGGGAGAGTTATTACTGGGATTTACTTACTGAGGCGCTCAGCTCTGCTTTGTAAGGGTTTAATGCAAAATTATGAATAATAAACTGTGTTCTCACTGAGGATGGGAGAACCTACAGCATAAGCCAACAGTCCTAGTTCCTCTGCCGCAGGGAAAAGTGGTAGAATTTCCATCTCCTAAGGCCTTAAAGAAGAGCTGGACAAGGGGTTTCCGTGTGGTACCGAGAAAGAAGGCTACATTCCCTTTCTTTAACCTTACTAAAAGGCCAGAGTACAGAGAAGGAACAGAACATTGTTCTGTGAGATGTAGCTAACATACTGAATGAATACTTTATAATCAGGACATGCTAGAGCACAGGGATGAGTCTAGACAAGAGAACCAAGTGGACACAAAGTTGTCCTACCCTTGGATTACTAAGTCACCTGCCTAACTCAGTCTGGCCTCAAAAAAGGCATGGAGATTTTATGAGCGGTACTGGGAACTCTCACTAGACACGATGACCATTTTAGGAAAAATTCTAAATGCAGCAGCCCTACAGAATGGTCAATACCATTCACAGCCAGATCCCATATGCAGGCTACTTACCCCTCTGAATAACCCATTTTATATAGAATTTACATGCTGAAGGGAGCCCATAGGAAGGTAGCTAGAAATGGAATAATCTGGGAACACATTAATATAATCGATAGCTGGAGAATCTGCAGACTTCGAGTATAGCCTTCAAAGATTTGAAAAATGATATGGCGAGAGTCTCCAAATACCTACAGCCCAAGGACCCACCACTGTTCAAATCTGACCATTCAATGTCAGACATGAGTAGATCACAGTCTGTTAACAATAAGCTAACCGAGGAGTCGAGGCTAGCAGCAAACATTTATGCCTGGGATTCCAGAGGCTAACATGGAAGGTGTTTATAGAGAGGTAAGCTGAAGTAGGCACGTCATTTTAGGACGAACACAGATAAGAAGCTGCTGACAGTTGCTGACAGCGATGAAGCCAGAGGTTGGAACTCCGCTCGAGAACGCACAAAGCTCTTCCCAGTCTGTTGAAGCATTGCGTTCATACCCTAAGACTGAAAGTTAGCAGCGACCAGGCAGATGCTGTGAGAAGGTTTCATGACCCTGTTTGGTGGATGGGGAAACTGACATATGATAACCTGGGCAAGCTGATGAAAGAGGTGTCAGGGCTGGGATTCATCCAGCTGTGTTCAAATGCTTTCCCTCACACTACAGCATACAGAACATGACAGGGAGCTGGAGGGGCACCTCAGCCCAAAGTGGGCTCCCCAGGGCCCTTCAGCCAACCATGGACACAAATCATTCCTTCGCATCTGAGGAAGAAGACCTGGCACTCTGAGGAAAAATCTACTGCTGGAATGATTAGTTGCTGTGAGGTGTCTCTACCCTGACCTCCCTAAAGCTACTGTCATTTACTCTTCTGTCAACCTTGATCAGTTTATCTAAGTCAGTCCAGAGACTTTTATCTGGTCCCCTGGAAACTAGGCTTCCTGCCTCCTAGGAGAGGTGGAAGGAACTGACCCCGTTGGTAACACTTACGAACTCAAGATCTCAGTGAAATGATTTCACCGCTGGAAAGGGACATGGGTCGCCAGGGACCACATGGCTACCTTGTCCTCACTGCTGGGTTTGGAGAAGGGTGAGAATATTTTAAAGGACACTGTATATCCATCGACAGCCCATTACTGTTTGAGAGTAAGTGGGCTTTTAGGCTTCATATGGAACACAATCTCTAACTTCTTCACTGCCTGTATCCCAGGGCCAGAGAAGGTGGCTTGGAGCTTATACTCCTAAGAGGACAAGTACTCCAGCCCACTAAGCTCTCTGCTCAAAAGTTCTAGGTTTCTTTACTGCCTTAAGAGATAGGATGTTTGTACACTTAGCTACTTTCAGAAACCTCCTTTTAGTTGCCTCTTAACGCTCTATCCCCTGGAGACCTAATAGTACATCCTTATGTTCACCGAGTTCACAAGCGACTCGTAAGCCCTGATGCATGCTGCATACCAGGAGGACAGACAGACACAGCCCATGTTCTCATAGGGGACCAGTGGCTTGGCTATAGAGACAACAGGAAACAAGAAATCGCACGGATGGGGATTCACACTCCACAGACAGCGCACGTGAGCTCTCCACAGTAGCCGGCACAGAGTTTGGCACATGGCAGGTGCTTTGACAGGAGCATGTGTCTGGTCTGTGTGTGGCATGTTCAGAAAGAACACCCAGCTGGATTCAGTCAGCACTGTGTTCGGTGGTCCTGGCTGGGCCTGCGTTCTAATTCCTGCTTTAACACTGACTACTAAAATTTTCTCGGGTGAGTTACTCGGTGGATCCTCCATTTTACTTAGAGAAAGGTATAGGTTCTAAAACCCCTCATTTATAATAAAAAGCCTGCTGTCAAAGGTGTCGTCTAGCCTCACTTACCTTACCAGCAAGAAAAGAAATGGACGAATGGCCCAGGTCAGGGGTTTCTGTATATGTCAGGATCCTGGGAGATGGGTTAGCCGCTGCAGGGGTGAGTCCCCAACAACAAAGCTAGAAGTCTATGTCTGAACATGGGCAATAGCACACTTGACTTACCAACCAGGGACTGCTTTAAAAAAGAACACTTTTATTCATAGGATATTTTAGTTATACTGTTAGATAACAGACCAGAGAAGCCAGAAAGACATAGAAATAGTGTCCTTTGTATTTTTGTAAATAGAAAAAAAAAAAAAAACCTCAAATGTTCTATTTACTCTGCCCCTGAAAATGGCTCTAAACGATGAAAGCAGCTGTCAGATGGAATTAACCTTGAATGCCCTTGAGCACAAGTCTACTCGTGTGGTGATGCAGTGTGGTTAGGGTGATGTGCTGCCCTTATCTCAGCAGGTCTAGGGACAGTCCCCATCTGTGTGGTTTATTCCCAGTAAGGAAAAACCTAGTGAATGTGGGAAAGTACCCACAGCGTAGAAAAGACTAAAATCAAGAACAGGCCTGGCCTACTGCCTGAGGCAGAAGAGCGGCCTGCAGGACCTGGAGGAAGTCTAACTTCACCAGTAACATGATGGATATGCAGAGGTAGATTACCTCATACTCTGGACTCTGGGTAGGTGAGCATGAGTGAGTCAGGCCTTGGGCCCCTTCCTCTCTCTGCTGTAGATTCCAACGATCACTTTCCTCAGGCAGCTTGAGCAAACACACGGGGACAATGTCTTTCCTGCCTTCCCCTCAGAGCACCCTTTGCTGCTTGCTCCAAGATGTGGGAGACAAGGGGTCAGGTTTCCTTAGAGGATGACTTCATCCTCTTGGTGGGCTCCTCTGCCCTTAAGTTCTCAGGAGCTCAGCCTTGGGTACATGGCCGGGGAAGGGTGTCTTTTACCCACTAGAGTCTTTTTGGGTCAGAGGTCCCTCCTGAGTAGTGTCTATGTGTCTATTTCCCAAACCACTGGTCTAATTTTAAGATATGCCCTAATCAAACCATTGTAAGTAAGTTTGAGCCAGTCAGAGCCATTTGTGTCCTGGGACAGACACAGTTCAGACTCAGCCTCTTTGAGGTCCATTCTCTTGAGGCAGAGCAGTGCAGCGGCCCAGCAGGGGTGATTTGGGAGGATCAGACCTTGCCTTTCTCACTGTTTACTCCCTGTGACTGCCCTAATCCAGCTCCATCCTTTCCCGTTTGGAGCCATGAGGCAGCTGGCTCCTGCTGTTTGGCTCCGGAGCGGAAGGACTTTGAGGCACAATTCTCCAGGGCCAGCTAAACCGACCACAACTTGGGGCAGAGGGAAGGAAGGCTAGGACTCTGTCTTACCTTGTCACTCTCCACTGTGTTCTGAGAGGTCCTGGAGGCAATGGATATGGTATCTGGCTGGCTGCTCCCGTCCCCCTGGCTGTCACCATCCTCTACCCCATCCCTGCAGGAAGAAGAGAGAAAAGAAACAGGGGTGGGGGTGGGGGGAGCCACTGTGGGTTGAGAGCACACAAGGTTTGCCCAGCGGGGTTGACAGAGTCGTGCCTGTCTGGATAGTCCTAGCAGGGATTGCGTAACATTATCCTGTTAGTGGGTACAGCGTAAGTGATTTCAGCGAAAGCTCATTCATTTCAGGAAGCACGTGATCACTCCATGACCTAGCACAGCACAGCACCTGCCCTAGGTCTTTTCTGGCCCATACAGCAGATGGGGCATTAAAGTAATAACCACCACCACAACAAAAATCTAGGAATGGGACTATCCTAGGCGGGAGGAAGATATATCTTACTTAGAACCTGGGCTTCTAGCCAGCCAATGCCCCTTTTCAGTAGGCACAGAGCTCAGGATTCTGCATGACACAACTAGGATGGGGGTTGTGTTTCTGCTGGTGTAGAAAACACAAACAATGGACAAGGGTATTCTTTTTTTTCTCTCTTTGTCTAAGATGCAGTCATGCTATGCTGTTCACACCAGCCTTGAGTTCCTGGGTCCAAGCAAGACTCCTGCCTCAGCCTCCCATTTCTCCTATAGGCATGTATCATGGAACTTAAAATAGATTTTTTTAAACTCCCATTTCTTTTGTTGGAGAAAATGGGTTGGGCTATTTCCTCATGGGAAGGTTATCTTTAGCAAAGTCCTGATGGATCTTTAGCTCCTACATATGGAGGATTCACAATCTTCTCTTTGGTGGGTCTTACTGATTTTATACTTATTGGTGATGAGCTCTTATCAATGCAGAGGGGAAAGGCATTTTCTCCAGGCCTGGGGATAGCATAGGCTATGACAGCCTCTGAGCCAGCTCTGCTCCCTGGTGCCATTAGGACACGTGCTACCCCTTCCTGGGCCCAAGCACTGCACGGCTTTGACACCACATTACTCTCTCAGCTCTCTGCCTTATGATTGTGTCCTGACTCTGTGCTGAACCCATGGTCAAGCCCCAGCAGGAATGGTTGCCTGGGAATTGCTGACTAGTCTGCATTAGGGAAAACTTGGGAGATGTGGGCTGCGGTTAAAAGGATCAGCAGAGGAAATCACTGTTATTCCCATGGGCACTTTCACAAAAGTCACTCCATGCTGCTTGTAGAGGGATAAAAGGCTTGAGAGATGGGGAACTGGATGCTGGGGAATCTTATCTCACGGGCAGAGTGCCACAGGTAATGACTCCACCTCACTGAGTCTAAACGATTATGGTCTGGTATACCTGTGAGTGTGTGCACGAGGGTGGCCATGTGTGTGCATGTGTGTGCGTATGTCATGTGCCTGAGAATGAGTAGTTTCTCCCAGGCAGAACATTTCTAAGTTGACTACCTTCTCACCCCCACTTGTGGGCTTGGGAAATGCCAGCTTATTTTAATAAGCCACACATTCGGAGGAAGGCAGAATCTGCTGTGAAAAGAGACCACGTGACACATTTGAAACCAAAAATAAAAGGCCTTTCAGATCATCTGTTGTTTTGCATGGTCTGAGCCATCCCCCTCCCCCATCTGTAGATGTCTGGGATCTGCTTTCTTCCAATTTGGCCAGTTATAAACCCTTCTGGTCCACTACAGATGAAGCCAGTTCTGGGGGCTGAAAGGGCTGATCCAGGAGTGGGGGGTAGCATCCCCCAGGCCCACGTAGCCCTCCATAAGTTCTGCTGCTATATCCTGGAGGCCAAGCTGATGGAAGGACACACTGCCTGGTTGTTCTCTGCAGTCTGTGAGGTTCCTCTCCAGTTCATGAAGGATAAGAGAAGAAGCAGGGGACAGAGAGGAGGTAGCAGACATTTCTAAGACATGCCCTTCGTGTGTTCTAGAAACTCTCCAACTCTTTCAGATTTCAGAGCGACCCTCGCATTAGCCTCACCTAAGTTTCCTTCTCACAGAGTCCTGGACAATGCATTCTTTATACTGTATTCCTTTCTATATTCCGTGTGAAATGGGAGCTCCCAGAAACAGGGTTTCTCTCTCCAGGATTAAAATAAGGCTGGACCCAAGCATATAAAATTAAGATGGGCCCTTTTTCAATACACTCATCCTTGGCCCCTGCAGCAATGGGGCAGTGATCTGATCTTGGCCATCACTTTGGAGGTGTCTCTGTCTCAGTCATACCCAACTTCTGGTCACCACCTCTCTCGGTGCTAGTACTCCAATGCCATGACTTTGCAATGGCTCTCCACCTTGCTTATCCTAGCTGATACCGAAAGGTCAACTAAGTCCTCTGGCTTATGCCATCTTTGGAGGCATGGAAAGCACAGCACCACCAGTGACCATTACTCTTAGAACATCACTGTGCTGTGTATTTTTGTCATATACATATAATTATTGTATGATTTCCTCCAAAGGGCCTTCAGCAGGGCCCTTGGAAGTGATCCTGTCTCATGGAGACTTGAGAAGGAAACACTTAAGAAGCCATCTACTGGCTTGGAGGAAGCTAGGGTTTGGAAGGGCTCAACACATAGGTCCTCTTCTTCCTGAAGTCATTAGTCACTGAGGGTGAGTGAAGAGGACTCCTTAGGAGCTGCAGAGATGTCCTACCCCAGTGTCACACAAACTCCTCACTCTCTGACCAATGTGGAGGCCTCCCTGCTCATGGTGCCATTCTCCCCAAAGCCTTCCCCAGTGGTCACCACTGTCCCCTATTTGACAGTATTTACTCTCTCCAGATGCTACTGTTCTTATGTGCGATCCCATGTGTAACACATGGGTGTTGGAAGGTTCTCGGGAGAAGTAACCCAACTTATACTTCCTCTCATATTCTCGAAGCACACCTAGGCAAAGAGTGCAATGGATGGACGGTAACTGATGGTTAAAGATGGGAGAATTCACCACGGCAGAACCTGTGGGTCTTCCTAGGTGGAGGATGGCGCCATTTCCACTAGAGATGATGGGTCACCCTGTCCCCCCTCCCTCAGTGACTTGATGTAGCAGTGGTTGGGGATGGGTGTTGGTTACCTCTTACTATTGTTCCTCAGTTTGGCTGGTGTTTTGGGGAGCTGGATTGGCTCCTTTAAAGCTCCTTTAAGATGAATGATCCTTTCCTGAATCACTTCCCGAATGTTCTTGATCCATTCCTGCTTGGTTTCGATGTTGGAAGCCTGGGGTGCCACAGGAAGAAGCATTGAGAACCCCAGCTCTTGTTGCCCACAACTCTCCCCCTACAGGCTTAGCTGCTATTCCAAAGACATCAGATCTTTAGGGGACCTCAGAGATGTGCAACTTCAAGACTCAATGCAGATTTTTATGGAGCACTTGTAAAAATATTTCATAATTCATTAGGCACTGACCCATCTGCTATTGGCTCTGGAGCTGGGGCAGGATCTACTGCTCTCTGCCGGGCCTGGGCTACTACTTGAATTGTGAATCCTACAGGGCCCTGGAGGCACTTGGAACTGTGACATCTGAAAGCAGTGGCTGTTTACCAGCAGGCTAATGGTATGTCAGGATGTTTAATAGCTGTCACACTCATAGAGACTGCACAGGCTGACTGTCAGTATTGGGGGGTTCAGGCTGCTAAATGTGCTTATTAGAAGCACTGCTCTCATGCCAATAATACCCCATTGCCTTCTGGGATCTCTTTTCAGGCAATTCTCCATGACAGGTAGCAGCTATTCTGCTATTCAGGGTGGACACTGAAGCTCTTCCCTGAGATGGGTCATCTGCTCCTTGGTGCTAGACATTTCCTTGACTAGAAAGTGATCGACAGACACTCTATTTGCACAAACCCTACCTAGTCAGGCTAGTGCCACCAGGAATGGGGACTCAATACCAGTCTGATCCTGGAGAGCTGAGCCCTGGGCATTCCCAGGCTGCTATGATTTATGGGAGCTTCTAGTATACACTTCCAAAGAATGAGGCTGGTGTCTTAAATGTGGTTCTCTTTATGGCAGTAAGCAGAGCAGGGCAGTCTGCTGAGCAAGGACAGAGCAACTCAAGATGAGTTTGTTAAAAGCTTGGTTGTTGGGTTGGGGATTTGGCTCAGTGGTAGGCGCTTGCCTAGCAAGCAAGGCCCTGGGTTCGGTCCCCAACTCGAAAAAAAAAAAAAAAAAAAAAAAAAAAGGTTGGTTGTTCTTGCCGCTGCAAAGAGACATCTGGACAGAACCCAGTTGACTGGACCTTGTTAAGGTCAATGTATGATCCCCTGACCTCTATGAACTCAAGGAGAATATCTGCCTTCGAGATCCTGGGCCTACCTTTATGGTCAAATTTACTCCTCAATACCTGCATAAAGCTATCATTCCCAAGAGAAGTCTGGTGGCTCACGGGTCTCTGGGCCCTGCCTTTTGGTGTCTCATGCCTGCTTCTTTTACCCAATTACCCCAACCCTGGTTCTCTGACAGAAGAGAGCAGTACTTACTTTGAGCACTGTTTTATTGTCTGAGGATGGGGTGCGCCCAGACCACAAGGCGAATTTGCAGGGGTCACCTTCTACGTGCTCGGTCACACCCAGCTCTGAGGTCTGTAGACAGGAAATGCCTGTGAGAGGCGGGGAAGGGGAGGGCAGTGGGGGAAACTTAGGGCTAGGGTAGGAAGGGGAAGGCAACAAAGAGGAGAGGGCCGAGGGAGGGGCTTCTGTCAATCAGGCTTCAATAGACTAGGTGCTTTGTTCATATACCCAGGACGAAAGGACCTGCTGGCATCTGCCTGATTAGCAGGTATCGGGAGGGATGGCGAAGAGGAAGGTGCTAAAAGGAGACAGAAAGACCTTTGAACTCTAAGAGAAAGAAGTGGAGGATGTGGAAGGGAGCTTTCCAAGTAGGAGGCCTGAGCCTTTGTCCTGAAAGGGTTTAGAGTAGAGAAGTAGGGAAGAGGTGAGCTGCACATGTCCGTATCCCTTCCTGCCCATGGGTTCTATGGAAGCAGGGAATCTTGTCTTGTCCCGCCTGCCCCACCTACCAGTAGCTTGTTCTTGTAAACATATTTCGTGTGTCCTGAAGAGTCTTTGATCTCTTTGCTAAACACCAAGGAGATCTCAAAGAGGAACAGATGCCGTTCCCGCCCCTTCCGGATCAGCGACTTTGGGTCCCACACTTGAAAGGCATCCTGGAGAATCAACTCCCCCTGTACATCCAAGTTCTCATCGAACCCTGAAAAACACCCATGTGCCCTATGGAGTTTCTCAAAACACTACACTCAGGGGAGGCTGTGTCGTAGTCCCCCTTGTTGGCTGTTAGCTTGCATAGAGATCTAATATGGCACATCTGCCTAGACAACCGTACTTAGGCATTTCCCGTTACCCATTCCCTGCACCATGTCTCCTGTATACATGTGCAATATGAGTAAGGTTTTCTGAATGGTCCCATGGGATGCTCCCCCTCCCAATGTGAAAGGAGCTGGGGGGCAGTCCCTAGAGCTTCTTTATAGCTCCATTGTTCCTAGCTCTGAGTGGGACTTAGATAGAGCCCTGTCTGGTGGGATATGCGTGTTTCTGCTGTATTTGTCATTGCCTCATTTCTTGTATTCCACCCTTAGGATTATTTATTGCTCCTGAACAGCGTTGGGCATACGCTCTCAACATTTTCTATACTACATCGAGTCTTTCGCCTGGAAATCATGTGAAAACATGGATTCTGAACACCCTTCTCTATCCAAGAGATTTGATTTAGTGGGTGTGAGGCAAGTCTACAAATGTGCACTTTCAACCAGCTCAACTGCACAGGCCCACAGACCGCACTGGAGTGGCTGCATTGAGACTATGCGTAAGGGACAGTTTGGACGAATGGGGTTCTTCTAAAGGACGACACCCGGCACTGGGGAGCCTGGTGTACACAGAAATGAAGGGGATGGATAAACTGTGACAACAGGAGCTCTTTCAGAGCCCTTTCTGCACTTGGTCTACAGCCAATGAATGCCATTGGTGCCACTACCTTAGGCCTGGGTATTCTTGCACTGAGGGTAGTCCAGGAAGTACTGAGACACCAAGTCTCTCAGATGACAGCAAAGGACGTATTGTGGGGTGATGCAGCCACAAGCTTATTTGCTTAGCATCTGCTTGTGAGACTGGAAGTCTTTCCCCAGCTGTCAAATTCACCCCGGCTTTGCTCCTCCATGCATCTGGTTTACAACACGAAGGCCATGTCGCACGAGCCTTACTTCATACTGCATTTGTTCTAGATGCCAAGAACACAGTTCTTGCTGACTGAGGTCTGTCAGGGTCGCATAGCTGGGCTTTCCTCGGCTTCCAGGAAGGACAAAGACTAGTTGCACAAGAATGTCAATATATTGGATGCCACTTAACTATTCGGTTAAAAATAACCATAAAAGTAAATTTTTGTTATCTGTTCTTTTCTATGTTAAAGAAGCTGGGCCTGCTGGTGCACCCCTATAATTTTAGGTGTTCGGTAGGCTGGGAAAGGATCACTGTTTAAAGCCGGTCTGGACAGTTTAGTGAGATTTGAGCAAAAAAGCTGTAGATATAGCTGAGCGTGGACAAGGCTTGGTTTCAATTTCAGTACTGAAAAAAAGTGTGCGTGCGTGTGTGTGTGTGTGTGTGCACGCGTGCACATGAGCACATGTGTGTAAGGTTGCTATCACACTAAATTCACTGTGTGTAACCAGCATTTCCTGCTGGTCTGACTGTGAAGGAAATACGAATGCTATGTATACGAGCAGGTCTGCGGGACTCTGGTTTATAGTTTATAGTAAAGATCACAGCCTGCACTGGAATATCTCACGGACAACAAGGTGTGCACACAGCTGAGTGGCACCTGGAGGCAGTGTTAGCCATGCTGCTGGGGGCCCATTTAACAAATTGGTTTTGACTCCTCTTTCCCAGGCTTGTTCCTAGCCTGACTTTATGATGCCACCTCCCTCCATAACGCAGATTCCCTGGTCTTAGGAGTGGAGGCGGAGTCCCAGGAGGACTGGGGTCAGCTACCTTCCAGCATGCTGACATGCATGGCATCATTGGCTTTCTTGGGGACACTGAGCATCACCTCCAGGCCATCCTTGAGCTCCCCTTTCCCTTCTTCACAGCAAGTTAAAAGTTCCTGGGGGGAAAAAAAGTCCAGACACGATTAGGATCATCTCCCGGGTTTCCCAAAACCCTCCTTTTTCTAAGCCACTGAGTAAATTATACACCAGCCTCACTATGTCTGTAACAGCTCCCTCAGAGACAGCTATTAAAAAAATAAGATGGGGATTATTGATTATTGCAACCCCCTCCAAAAAACAACCCCAAAACAAAAACAAAACAAAAAACCCCTCAAAAGACCAGATGAGTTTTATTGGGTCCAAATGAAACCACTCCAACCCAGTTTCCAAAGGCTAGGGTTTTAAACCCGGAGTGCTCTGTCACAGTTCTGCCTTCCTAGAGAGGGGATGAACCCGGTGAAGCGTGCTGCAGAGACGCAGTGCAGGGGGACCGAAAGGGAAGGCATGAAGGAGCAGAGGGTGTGTGGCACCGCCTTTGTGGATCTCTGCTTGCCCATGGCCGACATGAGTACTGAGTTCCATCCTGCTGGGAGCAAGCTGAGGCTAGAGATGTTACAGATTTGTGACAGGTCAGAGTTTAGAATGGCAAGGATCAGGGATATCTGACCTGGGGCCGATGAATGAGATGGCAGGTGAGCACTTTGGTACCCACACAGGGGACTGGGGTGAAGACGAATGTAGCTTCAAGGGGGCCAAGCAAGGCCTGGGATGCAGAGTGAATGCACAGGTCGAGTGTCGCCACCCTAGCCTGTCCACGTCCTTTGCACACTTCCTAGCCTGTCCACGTCCTTTGCACACTTCCCCTCCTAGGACAGGGCTTGCATCACTTCCTGGGCATCATGCTCTTGACTCTCACCTTTCTGCTGCAGTCTCATCAAAGTCCCAGTGACAGATACACAGTGTCTGCTTCATAGAGGAAATCATTTTTCCAACCATCTAGTGGCAAGACCATTTGGAATGCCCCCCATCCCCCAAAAAGAGATGCGTTTGGAAAGAAAATGAGTTCGAATCTTGTAAGCGTAACTATGATGTCTCCTGGCAAATAAATTACAGGTAATTGCCGGCAGGAGGGTATTTTTCTATGGAATGCTCTGAAGCCAGATGTATCTGGCCAGCAGCACTTCTTGTAGTGATCGGACCTGCCTTTAACGACTCAGCTCTCTGGAAAGTGACACAGGAGCTAGCTTGCTGGGTCTCTAACTAAAAAGCAACTACGTTTCTGCAGGTTAAGTGAGACGGAGAGGCACATTATCACTGGGAGATCTTGTGTGCTGACCTGGGCAGAGCACATCTGGATGGGGCAGGAAAGGGACGGGAACCTCACCCATGCTTCTGGGCGCCTCCCTGCTTTACCACGGTCTTGGGATTATCTACTCCACCAAGCTTATTAGTAAAGCTTTCTCCTGGGGAGAAAAAGTGAGGCTCTGAAACAAAACTCCAGCCTCTGGACCTGAGTTATCTTGGAGATGTTTCCATACGATTAAAGGAGGCTGGGGCACTCAGGAAGAGCACCCTTTGGGGGAAGTTGGTTGGAGTTCTTGGTCCTGTCATTTCCAGCTGACATAATGTCGGCATTGTACTGAAAGTTAGCTCCTCCCACCTGAAGTTCTCTGGTGTCCCCAACCTTTCCTAACTGTCACCCTCCTAACTTTGTTCTCAAATATTAATCAAGGAGTGCCTAAAGCAAAGCACGGAGGACAGATGAGAAATATGCTTTCGTTGGCAACAGGAAGCGCCAATTAGTTCAGTCCCCTAAGCAATTTAACAAGTCTACCGATCTACCCGGAGCCAACACGTTCTCCAGGGCCCGGGCAGTCCTTCCTGATAAGGAGGGGTCTGCACATTTAATTTAGGCTCTGCAAAGGACAGCAGCCGCAGATTTACAGGCAGAACATCAAACACTCCAAACGACACGGTTCCACTTTCCTGTAATAGCTAAGTGATGAGCCCCAGAGGATACTGATAATTAAAGATCAATTTATTTGGAATTAAACTGACTTCAAAGAGAAAATAAATGCCGTGTTATTTATAGTAAAGCCCCACACATTATTTTTACCCATCAGGTAAACCTGCCACCAGCACATTTTAAAGAGGCTAAAATTACCTTTTTACAATAATTTCACGGCTTCCTTGCAATAAAGTCACTGCTACCTTACTTGTTTGCCTCCCAATTCCCTGTATAAATACCCCAGACACTTAATTCTGGAGTGGCAGTCCAGAGCCCAACTAATTCCAACTCCATTCCCTTCCAAACCTCTCTCACACAACTCCCATAATTAGGGAATTTCATTGTTACGGGGCTAAAGGGGAGAGGAGAATGGTGGTATTTCTCTTAGAACACCATCTTAGTAGATTTCAGATGGGCAGTGTGGCGACAAACACTAGTATCTATTTTCTTTTAAAGCTCACAACCCTATATCAGTTCCTGCAAAGGCTTTGTAATACAGAAATCGAAAGCCACAAAAATCAATTTTAAGAATAAAATTAAAAAATGATTTTATTTTCTGTGAATGGCCATTTTGCCTCTATGTGTGTCTGTGTATCATTTGCATGACTGGCACCAGGAGGCCATTGAATTGTTAGAGACAATTCCGAGTTGTCATGTAGGTGCTGGGGATGGACTCAGGGATGTGTTCTGGAAGAAATGGCCAGCAGAGCCTTTTAACTGCCGGGGCATCTCTCCAGGACCACATGAAAGTCAATTCTGCAAAAGGCTATCAGCCCAAGAAAGCTACCTCAGAAGGGTCAAGCATCAAGCAGGACAGGGAAGGAGAATGCTGTTCATGGAGTTCTAGGATACAGTGTACAAACTGAGATTCAGACTCTGAGAATTTAAGGGTCAGAACCACACTGTGTTTTTAGGAAAGAGTCTCCTTGCCCCGAGACCTTATGGGAATTTCTGGTCTTCATGTGAAAACTTTAAAAGATAAAGAAGCAAAAGCAATTCTGCCCCAAGAGCCAACATGTCGCCCACACAATCTATCCCACACTAATGATCCCCATGCTGAGCAAAGCCCAGCATATGATGCTATTCTGTTTCCAAACCATTCTGCCAGGCCGGATGGTTTGTGTGCCTGTGCTGGAGGGAAGGCTGGTTGTACAGAAAACAGGAAAATAGCACTGGCGCGTTTCCCCCGAGCAGCGTGCACCACCTTAAGCCTCCCATGAAGAACCGTGGTCACTGACCCCGCCCCAGGGACTTGGGTAGTGGGGCTGTGATGGGGAATGTGGGAGGAGAATCTTGGGTCTGAAAGTCAGAGTGGCTTTCAGGTTTGGGGAAGGTAGATTGTGCAAGATTCTGCTGCTGTCTCCAAACATGGAACTAATTTTCCTCTGCAATTATGCCATTTTCTACAAGCTCACTAATTACTCTTTTGTCCTTTTCATTACATGAACAATCAATGATATATTCAAAAGGCAGAAAACCTCTACCCTGACACGTCAAGAATGAATACAGGCCTATTTAGATTGAATTGTCTAAATCAATTTTCCTGGCTTCCTATAGAAATATTATTTTTAGAATATGGGCACATCCTTATGTAAGAAAGATAAACCCCACTGACTTAGTGTTTTACATAATCTGATTATTGAACTTTTAAAAACTAGTGTTTGAAAATCCATGGTCTTGGTTGACTTCAGAAGTACTCCTAATATACAGGTCTCTACAATTCAAGATGTCATTGAGTTATTTTCTGTCAATAACTTATTTTCACAGACATAGTAGTCAAGGAGATGGAAGATGCCAATGGTCATAGAGAGCACAGTATCCTTAAGACTTCCATCTTGGCTCCAGCAAGTAGGAAGCCCATAGGAGGAGGAGGAAATCTGCTAAGGAAGGATGGGCAGAGCTGTCCAGTACCTGAAGTGATAATCTTAGAGTCTGCAATGGTAGCTGGAGGTGAAAATTAGTTACACCTCATCCCCACAGCCTTTCCTTTTATCTCTGCCTCCAAACAAACATGTGGAAAGTCTGTGGGATAGGACACGTGGTCTCGAGCCAGCAACGGTGGGCTCTGCTGAGGCTCTGCTGCAGAGAAAAGGCTTCCTATGCGGGCTGCCCACTGTCAGCAGTCCTCTGGTCAGGAGAGAGGGTTGGGTGGGGAGGAGAGGTACCTTCAGGAGCAGCTGGTACTTCGTAACTCTCTGGACAGGCTTAATTAAGTAGGAAGAGATGGAGTTGGCCAGCCCGTGCCGCTGCTGGATCTCCTGCAGGATGAAAATAGATGTAATGAGACAGAGAATGGTGTGAGTGTGTGTGTGTGTGTGTGTGTGTGTGTTTGTGTGTGTGTGTGTGTGTGTGTGTGTGTGCATGGGCATGCATGCTCTAAAAGGAGGAAGAGAGGATAATGAGAAAGAAAAAAATAGATGGTAGACATTCACAAGATGTTTAGTAGGGGGTGGAAAGAGAGAGGTAGGAGGAAGAGAGGGACAGAAAAGGGGACAAGAAGGGGAGAGGAAGAGAGGGGAAGAGAGAGAAAGGGAGAGAGAGAAGAGAATGAGAGAGACCAACAAGAGAGACAGAGATGCAGAGACTGAGAGAAGTTGAGAACTGGCAGTGAAAAGGGAGAAGGCTTTGGGAAAGAAGTGGGTTCACAAAACAGATGAGGAAATGGGACAGCGCTGGGAGATAACGGGAGAAAGGAGTGAGAGTCAGTAAGAGACTGAAGGGGAGCAGAGGTGAGACAGAGGGAGAAAAGGAGTCAAGCCTAGAAAACAGGCAGTAGAGGAGCCAGGGAGAGCCAGGAGAGCCGGGAGAGCCGGGGGACCCAGAACAGGAGAGTCTTGTCTGCCATCACCCTCCTTATGTGCAAGGCTCTTCCTAACAGCCCCCTCCCCCACTGGGACTTGGCTCATCCCAGCTTAGATCATCACTCTGTCTCTCACACATTTCTCACTACAGTCAGCAACACCTCTCTCCTTCCTCAGGGCTTCTGAGCTGGAAACCAGAGTCACTCTCCAGTGTTATGCACGGTGAGCATCCCCATAGCTCACACCCCGGTCAACACCGTGGCTTTTAGGTGCTGTTGGTGCCTCTGGTCTCACCTATTAATCCATCCTCAAGCTGAGAACCTTCTGAGTCTCAGTGCAGAGAGGGGCATAGATTAGTCCCTGTACTCAAGGGCCTTATCATCTAACTGGGACTGTGCAACCTAGAGACTAGAGAACTGCAAATGACACAGCCAATGAAAAGATAGCACCGGAAAGGGAGGTTAGTAGAGATAAAGCTTGGACCTGCGCAGTTCTCACTGTGTTAGGAAATGAGCACACCTCAGCACAGAGGAAGGGAGTAAAGGAAGTAGGTTCAAGAGTAGGAAAGGAACCAAAGTAGGAGCTGGGAAGCAAAGCTGGGCCGGCTACTGGTGGAGCTCAGTTGGAAATAAAAAGGATTTGAAGGCAGGTTTTCAATGGCAAAATAGTGTAGATCTTAAAGGGAGCAGATACACAGTGACCACTTCAGAGGGGCTAACAGTGCTGACCACAGCAGAGCAGGAAGAGACTAGAGAAACAGACAAACTAGGAGGTTCTCACAGAGCCCAGGTACATAAATAAAACGTCACCATTGATTGAGCAATGCTATCTCAAGATGGACCCAGGGGAATGAAAAGTCATGTCTGTGCAGGGACAACCCAGATGTCCATCAGCTGATCAATGGCGCCTGTGACAAACACCACATATTATATATGCCATTCATATGAAACGTCCATGCAGGATAGAGCTGTGGATATGGAAAATGAGTTAGTGATGACTTGTGCTTTTTTGGGGTTGGGGGGTCTGTTAACAGCTAAAATGTGTATAATTATTTTTCTGAGGAGTATATGTGTGTTTATACATGTTCACTTGTGTGTACATGCACACATGTGTATGTGGAGATCAGAGATCAATATTAGGATCCCAGATGACTTTACTCTTAAGCTGTAATGTAATATTTCATATTCAACATATGGTAATTGCTAGAGTAATAAAATAAAAAGATATTTAAAAATTGGGGGACTTCCAGCAGAAGTCATTGATGATAGTTATGTTTCTCCGAGGGAGGGTAGATTTTCCCGTGGAGCAAAAACACTGAATAGCACAGTCCAGTATTGAAAATGCAAACATGAGGTTTCCTTTTTTTTGCAGGTGACATATTCCATAACCACTTAACACATTTAGGAAATGCTGCGCTAATCTGCTATCTCTGTAAGATGCCAATGGCTTGGAGTGACCAAGCGGACATGGCGTGTGGCCCATCGAGCTTCTCTGCATGAGCTGCAGTGCTGGAGAGAGCAGCAGCTGTACACTGCCCTCTGGGGTTCCAATCAGAGTCTGTGTGGTCTAGGAATGCTTCCTGGGTAACGCTAACAGATCACATGGGGGCGACTGCTCTAGACTGACAAGCTGACAACCGCCAGGCGACAAGGCTTGTGTCACTTGAGTAGGACTGAAGTCATCAGGAAGGTCTAAAAACTGGAACCACTCTTGTCTTGTCCTGGACATGGCAGCTCAGAAGTTCTCAGAAGACACTCACTAAAATCTCAATGTCATGGCCACAGGCGAGTGGATTATGAACCATTTGCTTTTAAAATTTGGAGCTCATGAAGGTGACAGGTTAAGTTAGTATGATCAATATCACCCCATCTCCTTTATCAGAAACTGGCTAGAAATAGGGACACAGAGAAAGTAGGACAATGGGAAATAGTATATGATACCAGGCATGGAGAAATGTACAAACAGGAATCAAGAGTACACTACCCAGTTCAAGGGTCTTGGATGGAGTGTGTGTGCAGGAAGGTGCATTTGTTGGTGAATTGCCACACATTCTATGACGGAGACACAAAGCTCAGGGCATGAATGAGGTATCGGGTTTGTGCAGGATGCAGCATTTGACTTTGTGAAGGGCAGGAATAAATGTTAAGCATGATGTGTATGTATATATTGAGGTGTTAGCATGTGTATGGGTGTCTCTGTGTGGGAGACAATCTTAGGCAGGGAAATGCTGGGCAAGCATAAACACCGACGTATCCGAGGCATGTTGAGGGCACAGAAATTGCATTATTAAAATGCTAAGTGGAAGAAGGAAGGGCGCAATCCGTTTACAACTTCAAAAAGACCCTTCTGGATAACTCTGATGAGTAACCAACCAGAGGCATCTTAAGGAAATGCACTGCCAATCAAGGGAGGCATTGGTACAGAGAATCCAATATAATATCCAGTAAATCCTGGTATCAGCGCAGAGAAGTACTTTCCTTAGACTAGTATTTTACCCCAGCAATTCCAATTCCAGACTCCTGAGGCCATTTCCAAATGAATTCTATTTTAAAAAGCCATATACGTTTGCTCCTTACCTAGCTTCTCCCACTCAAACTACCCCTTCATGGTAGCAACAAGATCGCCACGGAACCAGCCTGCTCTGGTGGTTTCAGCCTAGAATGATGCTCAAGAGGTTTATTTCGTAAACTGGAGTACAAGACCCCGGTTGCAATGCCTTTATATTCTCCCAGGGGCTTCGCCTGCTACCTTACATGCAATAGGAGACGCCCCAGAAGCAATGAATGCTGTGAGGCTACAAGATGGGCTGATGGCTGCCACACACTGCTGAAGGGGCTCTGTCACTTCTGACAGGACCAGCAGAGGCCATCAGGGCTAGTCTGTTGCTCACGGACTTTCATTTTTCCGTATTTTTAATTTCTTGTCTCCCCCGTGCCCCTTCAGTGCCGTTTGATCTGTTTACTTTCTAACGAATAGGCTGTTCTCTTTTGGGGGAGACCAACACTAAACGGATCTGTACCGCTGATCCCCCAAGACTGCGCTCATCCAACATTCAAGGTTCTGAGGAAGCAGAGGATTCCAGCCTTCCAATCTCCTGATATCCATGACGACAGTGTTCAGCTTTGGCTGCACAACATCTGCTACCTCAATACCAGCCACGCACATGTCATAGCATCGGGCAAGCATGGCAGAGTCAGGGGTCAGTGTTCGTCAAAGATGGCTGGTAGATTCCAGTGCGTAGCCACAGTACAGACAGACATTATCAGTGAAGTGGATCGCAGACTGGGGCGGGTATCAAAGACACCAGTGGACTCCTTACAACTCAGGTTGCTAGGCTCTGGAGTGGGGAATTTGTACTTCAGAAAGACCTCAGGTGATGCAAATGGGCCTGGCTCAGGGACCACACCTTTGGATCTCTACGATTGAGAAAATAAAACTCCTTGGCAGCATGAGCTATACCATCCCACCCGTAAACACAAGGTTTATGTCTAGCTAGGTTTGGTATCGAAACATAGGATAAATATTGCCTCATCAAAATCACACTTGAGACAGGACGGGGCAAAACTGAAGACGAATACCGTTTGGTTTTAGTCTTAAAATATTTTACCCACGAGATAAAGGTTTAGTGTGGCCAGGAAAGAAGAACAAGGAAGAAAGGGCAGGCACTCAGCCCAAAGCAAAGGAGTGTCCCTCCCCTCCCTCCCTCCCTCCCTCCCCTCCCTCCCTTCCATTCCCTCCTTCTCCTCCCCTCCCCCCTCAGGACTGTTGACAACGGAAGGCCACAGCTTACATCAAAGAAGGTGCCTGCGTGCTCCAGGATCAGCTGGTTGGAATCAGGCTTGTTTTTACAGTAGGTGACATACATCTGAAACTTGTCTGCCTGAAAAAGAACAAAGACAACCAAAGATAAGCACCCATTGGTCCCTCCCTGTCTACGTTCTCCCAGGCTTTCTACTCCTGTGGTAAAAGGCCATGCATGACCAAGAACACAGGGGGGAAGAAGGGTTCGTTTCATCTTACAGCTTGTAGTCCATCATCCAGGGAAGTCAGGGCAGGCACTCAGGCAGGAGGCTGGAGGCAGGAACTGACCCAGAGGCCATGAAGGGAAGCTGTTTACTGGCTCGCTCCCCATGGCTGGCTCAGCCTGCTTACAGCACCCAGGGCCACCAGCTCAGGGGTGGGCATGCCCACGGCGAGGTTAGCCCTCCCACATAAACCGTCAGTCAAGGAAACGCCCCCAGGCTTGTCCACAGGCCAATCTGGTGGGAACATTTTCTCAATTAAGGCTCCCTCTTCCCAAATGACTCTAGCTTGTGCTAAGTTGACATAAAGCTAGCCGTTACACTTCCCTTCCTCACAGTGCCTAAAGGGCCAAGCGTGGGCTGTAAGAGACTGAATTCCTTATGGAAAGCACCACGTGCTCCCAGCCCACAGTCTGTTAAAAGGCTGGAATGCCTTTTCTCTCATTGGGATGCGGAAAAAGCCTGCTGAACTTTTTTTTTTTTTTTTTTTTTTTTTGGTTCTTTTTTTTTTTTTTATGCTTCTAGGTAGCGCTCACCGCTGAGCTAAATCCCCAGCCCCCCTGCTGAACTTTTTAATACCAGGCTATGTTGGGAAGAAAGAAAAATTGTAACATGTTCTGAAGTTGTGTAGAACTTACTTATCAATTACCCTCACTTTAAATCAACAAACAAAATCTTTTTCTTGGAAAAGAACGAAGGCCACCCTTGCCCCTTCAAGACAGATGCAACAACAGAGTAATAAACGCTCAGAGGGAGATCCGCTTATGTTCCAAATGCCTTCACTAGAGGGGGCTTGGGAGTTACTAACGCCAACACCCCCTCACCCACTGTCAGGGTCTGAACAATGATTCCCAAAGAGGTTGTTACCTCAAGCCCCAGACCCCATGACCTCACCTCTCCACCGAGAAGCTGAATTTTGAAAACTAAGTGTTTTTTCCATTGGTGAACCACTGTCCATTTCTGTCTTTTTAATACCTGAGATATCCTTTCCTGAGAGGGTGATGTACAAGACATCACTCCTATCATTAAAGCTTTTCTAAAACAAATTTTAGGGCTTTAAATTACTTAGGAGTTAGTCATTATCACTAACAGATGACAAGCCATACTTATGTTTGATTTCAAAGGGAACCCCAAAACTTACACACTGGCACAAAATAAGATGGCCGTCTGAGGACGTGAGAAATGAAAGTATGCTTAGGGCAAACTTGAAGAAGTCATGAGAAGAAGGCCTGGGTGGGAATCAGGTCCTGAGGTGTGGGGACAGCGGGGATGCTTGTCACATTTCAGTGGTTATTCTGCCTCTTACCCAAGATAGGCTCAGGTGTGAAATCTAAAACACACCTGTCATTCTGTTTGTTCCTAAGCATAAGCTCCCTAGACTGTGAAGAAATTCCGAGGAACCATTCTGGGTACAGATTACCACGAGATAATTATTCCAGAGCAGAATTCCTGGTCTGGGGAGGATGCTTAGCTGCCCTTGGTGTTATAACTGGACTTTCAGAGCTCTCTGAAGTTGTATCCGTGAGCCTGAGCTCAGAACAGTGCGTCCTGCGGAGACTCCTGACGTCTAATTTTCCAGTTCCGATGTCTAGAAGCTGGTCCAACAGGCCCACCGACTCCATCCATGTCGAGGGCAGTGACAGTGAGGGCAGCCGCACACTCATCCTGTCAGTCAACACTGGGGTGGAGAGAGCAGGATTCTGTTCTTCTCTATTGAGAAAAACAGTGTAACCCATAATTCGACAGACGGTGTCTGCGAGTTCTAACTTCTAAGTCTACGTCCAGAAAAAGAATCTGGTAGACTGGGCTGCGCCCAGGGTACTGGTCTTGTCCTACTCTCCTGACCTCATCATCTAAGAAAGTTCCTAGAGAGGTAGAGGTGGATCTTGAGTGACGTCATAGGCTTTCCCAGGGATGGCTCTGTACTCCAGAGATGTAGTACCTTTCACAGAGCTACTCATGGTGCCTTTTGCAGCACCTGGTCCCAAGAGAGACTGCCAGTCCTGGCAATCCTTAGGCCAGACATGGGGCAGAGGCTCCACGAGGTACCCCTGGAAATATCGACAGTAGGGGAGGAATTTAGATTGGTTACCCAGGTAACAAAGCAGTGTCCCACATCCTCAGGCAGCTGCTCGTACTTCTCCAGCTCTTTGAGGAAGATGCTGTGAAGGGAGAGAAAGGCTGTGTCAGACACCGTGGTCTAGAGGACCCCACTTACAGGACGTACTAGGGTCAACGTAACAATCGCGGCCCAGTTACACGTGCGTGGATGCTATGCTCTATAAGTGAGGCAAGGAGTTAGCTTTTATGTTGAAAACTTGTTCAATTAAAATGTACGGTGATTGACTGACCAGTGCTACTTAAAATAGCCCCTCCCCATTTCCTCTAGAGGTTCAGACTTTGAGATTAAAAATAGATGATGAAATATGGTAGCTGTATCAGATTTTTCATTTTATCAGCAATTCTGAATTTATTTTGTTACTCCAATTACTTTGAGTAAACCATAAATATATATAATATATTATAAATATATTATATCTATTTACAGTATTATATATTATAGTATATATTATACACACATATATTATATATGCCTATATATAGTTCTATACAACAAATGTATAATAAATATATACGATGCTTATAATATATAATAAATATTATATATGTATACATAATATGTATACAGTCCCAAGATGAAACTAAAGCTGAGCTGGAAAAAAGTTCAGTCCTTCACAGGCTTTTTCATAGCTTTCAGTTTTCTTCTTCTACTAAGGGGGAGTACTGTCATACGGATACCATTAGAGAAGAGCATCTAATGGTGGGGTAGGGAATCACAGTGTAATTTAAAGTGGAATGGAGTCACTTATCTGACACCGTGGGTGTCTAAGTTGTGGTTCCTTTCTATGTTAAAACGTTACAAAGAAATGACTGCGCTGGCTTCAAAGTAATGCACGAAATAGTAGGGTTAGCTCTAAAAGATACACGTTAACAAGCTAGCATTATTGCGATGGAATTTGCTTTCCAAAATGCACTCCGGATCTTACAAACTAAAAATGATTACGAGGCCTCAGGGAAGCTTACCTCTGGGAGTGGGGAATGGAGTCTTTACGAGGAGCAATCTAGGAAGTCTCAGAATGTACTCAGGCTTTCTGGAGGCTGGGATCTTCTCCTTAAAAGCTTATCTACATGTACATTTCCGAGCACTGATAACAATACATATATTTGAGAACTAAATATTTGAGCTGATAGCCACAAAACGAGTAATAGGCATGTTTCAGAAAGGCAATAATGGTGGAAGAATGGTTGGTTGAGAACAAAAAAATTTGTGTTTGCAGGGCACTGTTCTGGGGACCAGGTGAAGAAACAATGTGGGAGCTAACTTCTCACTTCTGTTTAATGTTAAAATTACTCGAATGCATACTTCACAAAGGTAAAATATCTTGCATTGTCCCACTACTTGCCTCCACCACAATGGGGAAAAGTCCATTTTGACTTGACTTATTCTATATGCTCACCATTATTTGTAACTTTTGGTGGTTTCTTATAATTATTAAGTGGTTACAAATGCTATGCATGCTGCTTGTCTTTTCAATGATATGGGACGTTTTGGTGGTGAATACAAATATGTGTGTAATTTAAAAATATTGAGCAAGAATGAATCCTAATAATGATTAGTAAGACCTTAGATGATATTTTCTTCATCAATCTATAATTAATTTTTAATCTACAAAACATGGTAATTGGTAGAGTAATAAAATAGGACAGACGTTGAAAAATGTGGGAAACTACCAGAACTCATTTGGCAATCATCTTTCTCCTCCCAAGTGTGAATTTTAGAGTTTCTTAACCTGACCCATGGAGCATTTACAGTGCAATGTGGGCTCTAGGAATACAAGCACACTCTCGAAACCAATATGGCATCACATCTATTGCTGCCTTTAAAGGACTGCAGGAGACACAGGTTCTAGGAATTCCAAAATAAAACAGGAAAAAGCTTCCAGTAATAATAAGGATTGATACTAGCTCAAGGCCCAAGGGGAGAGAAACATTTTTGTTGCACTAAGGCAACTAGGCCCATCTTCTTGTGTATAAGTAAGGAGGTGTGTGTGTGTGTGTGTGTGTGTGTGTGTGTGTGTGTGTGTGTGTGTGTGTGTTGGGAGAGAGGGGCCCTGAGGGAGGGGTGTGTGTGTGTGTATGTATGAAGTATGAAAAGTATGTGTGTTACATATGTTCATTTATTTCTTTTAATCTCTTGAACTGAGTTCAAATATTCATCTACTGTGTGGCCCTATCACAGGGAACGCCAGACAACACAAGCACGATGTCTTCAGAAGTGACTTTTCATGTGTGTTGAGGTAGTCTTTATAAGGTGGATCCTCCACATTGACACATTCTATGACTCTCAGAGAAGACTCGTGCAGGAGCTCAGCTCTCAGCCATAACGGGTGGCACGGTGCCTGGGGTGGGGGACTACAGCATTTGGGCAAGTGGTCAAAGGAAAGTTGGAGCTGTTCTAAAACAAGGGGCTTGTCAAATAAAATTGTCTTTAAAGAAAGGAGGACCTGGAGGAAAAGAGAGCTTGAGATGAGAGAGGGGAGAATCTGGAGCCCAGAACCTAGGGTACCATGCTCAGAATGAAGGGTGCCTCCGTCCTCACTTCCAGGACCCCGTTTTCCACATGAAGACTGATATCCCCGAACTCTGACTCTTCTGTCCTATAAACTGATCTCCTTTACTGGTGGCCGAAGAAACAGATTACACTTTGGATCACGCTACTGCATGCAGGGTCTAAACAGTAGTTTTGTTTTGGAAGCTGCAAAGTCAAACAGAGTGACACAGAGTTCTTCCTTTTTCTTGACGTATGACCAACATCAACTGACCAGCTATTGAGCTGACCAAAGGGAAGATAGTACTAGAATGTTATTTAAAATCCTAATAATTTAATTGAAGTGATAGTTTTTGTGGAAACAGCAGCCAAAAACCTACAGGAAGATGCTTTGTCTGAAAAACCCCAGGAAATGGAAACACTTAGTGAATTAAATGCATGGGATGACTCTATAACCAAGGTCTCTCTGTGTAACAAAGAAATTATACACACACACACACACACACACATGTATGTATGTATGTATGTATGTATGTATGTATGTATGTATGTATGTATGTATGTCTATCTCCTCAGAAGAGAGAGGCTGAAGTATGAAGAAATGGACAAAACATCACTCTTATACCTTTTGGATAAGTGACAGTAAGATTGTAAAGGAAGGAGTGAGTACCTGGATTAAGCTGTGAATGCTAGGATTGTCCCAAGGGCTATGGCTGGTAGCTAGAGATGTGGATGGATGGTCAGAGATGGTTATGTCAGCAGAGTCTGCTTACTGACACTCAGAACCATTTACCAGTCTCCGATAGCTATTTTCCGGGATTGGTATGTAAGGAACATCCCTCTTCAAAGGCTCGTTTTGGCTTGATGAACGTCAGAATGACGGACCTTCCTTCCTTCCTCCCCCACCTTCCTTTTTAAAATCAGAGTCTCACATATTCCAGTCTGGCCAAGGCTGGCCTTGATTGCCTGATCCTTCTGCCTGGATGACAGGTGTGTGCCACCACACCTGGCTCCAAATGACAGCGCTAACGGCTGCTGCCACTCAAGTACCACTTCTGTTTTCAGGAGTCTTTTCCTCCCAAAGCTAAATGCATCCTGAGCAATCAGAGTCCAGGTAGGTATAAGGAGGTTTCCTGAAGTCTCTTTTTCTTCATTTAGAAGTGTTAACTTAGCGGAGTTTGGAGAATTTCCTAAGCTTAGGTAGATAAGCTGTTTGGCACATAGTAGGTACTAAGTTAGTAATAGCTGATCAGGGCCAGGGATACATACCTGTCATAAACCCATTCACTCTATGAACACACACAGCTCACTCTTCCTCACATATGGAAAGTTACAGGTTGGGCGCGTTCCCCACGAAGACTTTGCTCAAAAACTGTCACTGGCCACCTTCTCCTAAACCGATCCTGGGAAAATCGCGATCGGATGGTATGCGAAAGTCTGATTCCAAGGTGACATAACACACAAGGAAATGCTGCACTAATCTGCTATCTCTGTAAGATGCCAATGGCTTGGAGTGACCAAGCAGACATGGCCCATGGCCCTTCCAAGCTTCTCTGCAAGAGCTGCAGTGCTGGAGAGAGCAGCAGACTTTGCCTAGCCGTGGGCACATCTGGCTGTACACTGCCCTCTGCGGTTCCAATCAGAGTCTGTGTGGTCTAGGAATGCTTCCTGGGTAACGCTAACAGATCACATGGGGGCAACTGTGATCGACAAGCTGACAACCGCCAGGTGACAAGGCTTGTGTCACCTGAGTAGGACTGAACTCATCAGGAAGGTCTAAAAACTGGAACCACTCTTGTCCTGTCCTGGACATGGCAGCTCAGAAGTTCTCAGAAGACATTCACTAAAATCTCAATGTCATGGCCGCAGGCGAGTGGATTATGAGCCATTTGCTTTTAAAATTTGGAGCTCATGAAGGTGACAGGTTAAGGTAGTATGATCAATATCCTTTTACCGCCTTCTGCAAGATGTGTTTAAGTCACAGCCTAATGACTGACAACACTCCCACAGATGCTGGACACTCCCTTGACTGTTCTGCGGCAACATCTTGGCCCTCGGCACATTAATGACTGCAGGTACTAAAACATAGAGGACTGAGCGGAGTGAGTGACATACACTTTTGTACGTCCCTCTTAGAGGGGTGTACGGCCCTTTTAGAAAGGAACAAAACTTTTTAAAGATGTTGAAACCGAAGCAGTGCCACCCCTATTAAACTATTATGACACCTCTAGCATTTATCAGTGGCACCCTCCCTGAGTTCTGACAGTGGATCTGTACCATCCTGAATCAGTTTAGAGAGAGTCTCCCTGCTTCTGGGGAAGTCTTCCTGGAATGGTTCACGACTTTGCTCAGAGGCTGGTGGGACACATCAAAGTTGTATGTGCACCCAAAGGTAAAGCTGTTGGAGCCCTTGAGTGTGTGTGTGTGTGTGTGTGTGTGTGTGTGTGTGCATGTACACGTGTGCACATGTGTGCACACACATGCTTGCAGTCATGCCATCGTGTTGAGAACAGGAAGGTTGTGGCATGGGTTAGAGAGGAACAGTGAACAAACAGCATGTTTAAAACTTGAAGGTGGGGGCCAGTTCACTGTGTTCTTCCCAGTGGAGCTCACTAGATCCCTGCAGACCCAGCATCTACACTCCAGAGGCTCTACGCTACTGTGGCTAAGGGAGCAGTTAGCATAAGGTGAGCTATGCAATGGAAGGGCAGTCAGGAGCGTGAGCACACGGGACAAGGAGGGGAGTTATCCACATCTTCAGCACACTCTGGGTGCCTATGCTGAGCATGGCTTCTTGGCCCTGTCCCTCATTTCACTACAGAAACTTTAGTGTGGGCAGAGGGATGAGGAGAGAGGCATGGCCTCCAATCTTAAGTAGCAAAAGCAAGCTTTGCTACTGTTCCCCACTACTCCTTCCCTGTAGCTAACTCCTGTGATCGGATGAACAATTTCCTTGCACACATTATCCCAAGTAATGTTAAAATGAGGCAAAATATAAAAAAAGAATTCTCCACCAAATGTTACTCATCTCTAATAAGATCTCTAACTAAGATGCTGCCTAGCAACAAGGCAAGAAAGTGACAAAATGTGTACAAGTGAAATCAACGTTACCATGATGTAGCTAAGCCTGACCGCTTCTTTGTCTGAGTGTTTCGCTGAACGCTTACACACAGCGCTAATAACAGCAACAAGGTCACAGCCTTAAAACTGTCATTACTCTTAGAATCACAGTTTGGTACCCAGGGAGGTTCACTAGTCTTTCCTCCCTTTTGTCCAAACATCTGGATATTAATGAAGGGACACCTGGGTTCTCGTCCATGCCAATCTAGGTAGCTCAGAAAGTGTCAGCTTCTATAAAACAAGGGGACAGAGCTAGATTATGGTTATTAGAGGCTGCGTTGAGCTTTTCCAGTAAAAGGGTTACAACTAATACCACAGGCATTCGTGGTGTGCGCTCACAGAAAGTACATACTTTAAGCGAGGCTGCCTGGGGAAAGTAGCGGCAGCCTGTGGATGGTCTGAAGCGTGAGCTGCACAACCTCGTTCTCTCCACTTGGTGGAGCCAGTGCCTCACCAGAGCCATTGTGCTTCAAGGGGAAGTACACCAATTCATATGACAAAAAGAAGAGGAAGAACCCAAACCAAATCCAGACGAATGTGTGTGCACACGTGTGTGTGCATGCGTGTGTGCACACACGTGTGTGTGTGTGGTGGGGGTTCAGGACATGGTAGATTTATTTATTTATTTATTTACTCATGAGGAAAC